>NC_091156.1:11524354-11574354 GCF_040958095.1 Procambarus clarkii | reverse complement strand
CCTGGCATATGCCGCTGATGTAATCCTCTTGATATGGGCTTCAGGGAACAGGTCTGGCGTGATGTGATCTCTCTCTCTCTCTCTCTCTCTCTCTCTCTCTCTCTCTCTCTCTCTCTCTCTCTCTCTCTCTCTCTCTCTCTCTCTCTCTCTCTCTCTCTCTCTCTCTCACTCACACACACACACACACACACACACACACACACACACACACACACACACACACACACACATATTGCCCGCCTCCACGTTACATGTAGAACCATGTATTAGAGGATTGTGGTCGTGTCCACACGGGCGAGTAGTCGTCCCCTCGTGTGTGTTGCTAGCTGTGTCTGCAGGTGTGCCTGTGGCCCCACACTTTATGGCCGCGTATATGTTGGGTGCAATTCAATGCCAATTTGACTGGTGGGAACAGGGCGGGAGAGGAAGGGAGGGGAAGCGAGAGGATAGATTGAAGAAAGGGGAAAAGGTGAAGTGTGAATGTGTAGGGGAGAGAGAGAGAGAGAGAGAGGGCGGGAACACGGAAAGGTAACAACAAAAGAAAAAATGGAAAGGAAATGAAGAAGTGGTAGAAAGGAGAAGGAAAAGGGAATTTTTTGTAGAAAGTTGAGAAATAGTGTCTTCGTCTCTCGCGGGTTAGTAATTACCAGGTGGAAGGCTTCCTTGTAGTAGATCCATGGTTCAGTGTCTCCGCGGTCCGGTCTCTCGTCTGGCCTTCAATAGTTAGAGGCCAGCAACAATAAGAAAAACCTTGCATTTAGTTTAGCTGGACTATGTTTCCTGCGACGTAGTGATTTTATACTTTTGTTGTGATGTGAGGCTTTTGTACCTTTTTCCTATTTACATTTTTATTAATTCTTTTTTTTTTTAGTCTTTTTAGTCCGTCTTTTCATATTCTAGTCTTTCCCATTCTCCTGTCTTTCTCTGTTGCCTTTCTGCCGACCGTCTGACCCGGGCATCTGTTTCGTGTCTCCTCTCTTCCTTTCTTGTGGCTTTCTGTGTCTCGTTAACTGCGTTCCCTCTCCCCTCCTTTTATCACGTGTGTCTCCCTTCCTCCTTCCTTGCTTCCAGCGCCATCTTCTGACACCAAACCGGCGATTATGCAGGAAACTGGCAAAAGTTTTCCCTACTGGTATAAAACAGTATTTCGAACTGTTGGGATGGGTAAAGAGGCTCGGTGGTCGTGTAGGGTCTGGAGTAGTCGTCTTCCAGTGGGCTGGGTGGTCGTGGTGGGTCTGGAGAAGTCGTCTTCCAGTGGGCTGGGTGGTCGTGGTGGGTCTGGAGTAGTCGTCTTCCAGTGGGCTGGGTGGTCGTGCTGGGTCTGGAGTAGTCGTCTTCCAGTGGGCTGGGTGGTCGTGGTGGGTCTGGAGAAGTCGTCTTCCAGTGGGCTGGGTGGTCGTGGTGGGTCTGGAGAAGTCGTCTTCCAGTGGGCTGGGTAGTCGTGCTGGGTCGCTGGAGTACGAGTCTTCGATGTGGGGAAGGTGGAGAGGTCCTGGAGAGAAAAGAATAGGGAAGACTGGCTCGGGTTAGAAGAGGGTAGGGGAATAATGTCATTATCCTAGTCAGCAGAAGTCTCTTTTTAATTGAACACTATTCAGGGCAATCTAATTTGCATCTATATGATCATTTTAATGTTGGACGTTCAAATGACTTTTCTTTCTGCAACAGTTAAAGTTGATTACTGATTTATACATTTTCTAGATGGAACAATGCCTATAGATTATACATTCTGTAGTGGAACAGCCTGTATTATATATCTTGTAGATGGAACAATCCCTATAGTTTATGATTTCTGTAGAAGGGAAAGAACAAGTCTGTAAATTACCCATATTGTCGAAACAAGTTTTTGTAATTTTGAGGCGAATTCCTATATTTTTGAGCGTGGGATTCAAATTAAAAAGATTTCCAACCTGATATAGATCTTCCTTAATATACGTTCCTTAAAAGGTGTTCCATAATAGACGTACCTTAATAGATGTTTTTAAATAGACGTTTCCTAATAGACGCTTCTTAATAGACTTTTCTTAATAAACGTTTCTTAATAGACGTTTCTTAATAGACGTTTCCTAATAGACGCTTCTTAATAGACTTTTCTTAATAAACGTTTCTTAATAGACGTTTCTTAATAGACGTTTCCTAATAGACGCTTCTTAATAGACTTTTCTTAATAAACGTTTCTTAATAGACGTTTCTTAATAGACGTTTCCTAATAGACGCTTCTTAATAGACTTTTCTTAATAAACGTTTCTTAATAGACGTTTCTTAATAGGTGTGTCTTAATAGTAGAGAACAGACTTGAACAAATTCTTTACAGTTCACGGAGACCGTGCGCGTGTGTGTGTAATTACCTAGTTGTGCTTGCGGGGGTTGAGCTTTAGCTCTTTGGTCCCGCCTCTCAACTGACAATCAACTGGTGTACAGATTCTTGAGCCTATTGGGCTCTATTAAATCTACATTTGAAACTATGTATAGAGTCAGCCTCCCACATTACTGCCTAATGCTTTCAATCTGTTAACTACTCTGACACTGACATCTGACAGTGTCCTTTTTTTATGTCTCTCTGTGACACGTTTGGGTACTAATTAGTTTCCAGCTGTGTTCCACCCATGCTAAATAGTTTGTATGTGTCCATCTGTGTGTGTGTGCGTGTGTGTGAGTGCGTTCGTCTGTATCTGTGTGTGCGTGCATGCGTGTGTGTTTAACTCGATAATCGTCAAATTATCCCCCTCGTTTTGGAAATAATTTAGCGCCCAAAACATAGTTACTTCAACCATTCAAATATCTTGTTAAAGAATACCTTATGAAAAAATCCACTAGGGCCGTGATGAGGGTTCGAACCTACGTCCGAGAGGATCCCAGACGCGCCTCAATCAACTGTGCCACGACATGGTAATCTAGAACATATCTGGTGGATTTGTTCATTTGATGCATCACACTATTGTGATTCCTGTGTGTAATGAATAGCTTATAACTCGAAATTACATACAATATCTAATAAGTAATAGGAATATTGTATAATAATAATTTACTTTAATAATAATAATATACATTTAACCAAGACTTCTTAAATATTCCGAATATTCGGAATATTCCGAATATTCCGAAACTTGTAATTCTGATTTTCTCGAGATGGGTCGAGACATGATTAATGACCACCCAAATGGCCATAGTACTAACGAGGTAATTGTCCAGCATTCTCCCACGTGATTGGTCGATGAACACCTCCCTCAAGGGTCTGGTAAAGGAGATGCAAACTGGGTAATGAGTTTTTCTTAGTATCTTGGTTTACTCAGGAGCCTGTCTTGGGAGGCAGGGTTGGCGTGGTACACACACCCACCTTCGTGAGGTGGGTGTGTGTGTGTGTGGGCGTGTGTGTGTGTGTTGTCACGGTCCCGTTGTTCCTGAGAGAGAGATAGAGAGAGAGAGAGAGAGAGAGAGAGAGAGAGAGAGAGAGAGAGAGAGAGAGAGAGAGAGAGAGAGAGAGAGAGAGAGAGGTGAGACGAGACAGAGGAAGAGAATATATAGATACATATATCCATCCAAGCAACAGCCTAGTGGACCAAACTCTCACAAGTCAAGCCTCAGGCCAGACTTGGGGAGTAGAACTTCCAGAACCCCATGAACCAGGTATCAACCAGGTATCAACCATTCCAATGCGAATAGTACGTCTCCGTGTCTGCTTGTATGAAGTGAGCTTCAGCTCCTGCGCCCCGCCTCATAGTAGATTACGGGTATCTGGTACAACATGTGTTACTTGCGATTTGCAAGTGCTCTGTCATGTTTGTTCCTTTAAGTTGTGGATGGTGATTTCCTCTGTCCTCTAGTTCATCATCACTTGTTTACTAATTGTGCCCTCAGCATAACTTTACAGTCCCGCTAGGTCAAGAGTCCCGCTAGGTCATAGTCCTACAAGATCAAACTAACACCAGGTCAGAACAGTAACTAGGATTAGAGCATCAAAACTGTTCAAGAGAGATTGATTTTTCACTTGGCATTTTAAAATGCAGACTGTTGTACGCTTAGGCTTCTGGGCTTCTTGTGTTTACTAAACTACAATTGTCGAAATTAAGCCAAATGGTGTTTGATCATTGGGAATATTTTTTATTTTCCGTCCATCCCTATCCCTCCCCCCACCTCCACAATCCCCTACCATCTCCACTCTGGCTGCCTGAAGGAAGATAGCGTGCACTGTTCCTTATCCCCCGATCTCGGCTTGGGTTAGACAATATCAAGCAAATAACCAATTACATACTTGGCCCTGTAATTACTGTCCCAAGAACCAGAGGGCCGGAGGGAGGGACAGAGAGAGAAGGAGGAGCAAGGATGGAGGAGAAGGATAGATGGAGAGAAGTTGTGTCTACATCACCAGCAATGACCCAACACCAGAACCTCTTCCATCCACGAGTTTAAGGAGAGGTTCGGTACATTATTCCAAGGTCGGAATAGTTCTGTTATGCCTGGACAGACACGCGGCAATGGCAGGCGGAACATAAAGAGCCAGATGCAGACGGGGAGTCACAATAACGTGGCTGAAATATGTTGACCAGACCACATACTAGAAAGTAAAGAATGTGCACAATCGACTTGAGAATGGTCCAGGACGGACCGAAACGTCGTCGTCTCTTCACTTTCTAATGTGTGGTTTGGTCAACATAAAAGAGCCAGACTTCAACTCCCCCGTAGTTACTAAGAGGCAAGTGCTGATAGGTTAGTACCAGTGCCCTCACCAGCACCAACGATCAGTATTATTTCCCAGTAAACACACAACGTAACCTAGCAACGTCATTACGTCTTTTCAACGTAAAACCTTGCATTTTTGTGTCGTTTCAACTTAAAACCTTTTTTTTGTTACGTCGTTACAACGTTTTTTATTACGTCCAACGTAAAAACGACGTTTCTGTTGCGTTTTTGTTTTTGTTTTTGCAAGGAAAGGAGGTAAAGAGGCGGCCACACGGATGCTTGGCCTTCTGATCTCCGGCTCGCGTAGCGTGTCTCAGATCCTTATCGTCGATCAGATCGTGACCACCCAACTTGCTAGTCTTCCCAGACCCTCTCCCTCCCTCTCTCCCCCTCTCCCTCTCTCCCTCTCCCCCTCACATCTCAGAGCCCAGGATGACCCGTAAAGACCAATTGACATAAGGGCCATGAGGCACAATCACAGGTGGTGAAACTCGACCTAAACTGTGTAGGGTCATCAAGATTTTTTGTGGTCCTCTGATAGTTCCGCTCGTTTATATTCAGCCCTCAGGGCAGCTGAAGGGAAATAATAGATGCATAACTATGCCCAGGAGCTTATAATGATACATATATGCTCGTATACTTAACAATGATACATGTATACGTGTTGCTGAGTACTTAAGGTGATATATATATATATATATAAATATATATATATATATATATATATATATATATATATATATATATATATATATATATATATATATATATATATATATATATATATATACGAGGGGGCCTCGTAGCCTGGTGGATAGCGCGCAGGACTCGTAATTCTGTGGCGCGGGTTCGATTCCCGCACGAGGCAGAAACAAATGGGCAAAGTTTCTTTCACCCTGAATGCCCCTGTTACCTAGCAGTAAATAGGTACCTGGGAGTTAGTCAGCTGTCACGGGCTGCTTCCTGGGGGTGGAGGCCTGGTCGAGGACCGGGCCCCGGGGACACTAAAGCCCCGAAATCATCTCAAGATAACCTCAAGATATGTATTCCCGGGTGCTTCTAATGATACAATGCTAAGATATTGCCGCCCCCCCCCCCCTCCTGGGTATTGAAATCCTTCCTGGCAAGTTGTACCAGGAAGGAGAGTAGCAGGAGGGAAAAAGGAAGGGAAGCGTGCTGAAAGGGAAAGGGGTGTTCTGGAAGGGAAAGTGTAGTGGACGGTGGAGGTGTGTATATTGGGAGTGGTTTTGCAATATTGAATTTGGGGTTGTCGTGGGCAACATTCCTGGCGAGTCGCAACTTTTGTTCCAGGTTGGTAGAGATAGCGTGCGTGTGTGTGTGTGTGTGTGTGTGTGTGTGTGTGTGTACTCACCTAATTGTACTCACCTAATTGTGCTTGCGGGGGTTGAGCTTTGGCTCTTTGGTCCCGCCTCTCAACTGTCAATCAACTGGTGTCCAGATTCCTGAGCCTACTGGGCTCTATCATATCTACATATCTATCATATATCATATCATATCATGTGTGTGTGCGTGCGTATGCGTGTGTGTGTGTGTGTGTGTGTGTGAGTGTGTACTCACCTAATTGTGCTTGCGAGGGCTGAGCTCTGGCTCTTTGGTCCCGCCTCTCATCCGTCAATCAACTGGTGTACAGGTTCCTGAGCCTATCGGGCTTGATCATATCTACACTTGAAACTGTGTATGGAGTCAGCCTCCATCCACCACATCACTTCCTAATGCATTCCATTTGTCAACCACTCTGTGTGGTGTGTGTGTGTGTTTAGGGTTTGTGGTGTTGGGGTGCTAGCGGTGTTGGGGTACTGTGGTACTGGTGTTGTTAGTAATGTTGTGGTGTAGGTGCTGTTGGTAGTGTAGTGGTACTGGAGTTGTGGTTGGTGTTGAGCGGACTTCTTTACCACGACTGCCACTCTCTTCCTCCCCCTCTCCCTACTCTCCCTCACTGTCTGGAGAATCGTCGAGGACTTTTAGCCACCAGAAAATGACGGAACTTGGCTCTCACAAGAGAAAAAGTGACAGCTAGTGCCAATAGAGGACAGGAAAGTGGCTTGGGGGAACAGACAGTGAGAGTTCGGAAGAGGGTGAGAGAAGGGAGGTACATTTGCGGGAAATAAACATTTGGAGAGAGACGGAGGCAAGTGAAGCAAGAGAGAGGCGAACTAGAGAACTATCAGGGGAAAGCGCCAAGCCATTACGACTATATAGCACTTGGAAGGGGTCAGAATAAGGATTTGGGATGGGACGGGAGGAAGGAAAGTGTGCCCAACCACTTGGACGGTCGGGGATTGAACGCCGAACTGCATGACACGAGATCGTCGCTTTACCGTCCAGCCCAAGTGGTTGGACAAGAGAGAGGCGAGGGGAAGTAAAACAAGGTAACAAGCACAAATAAGCGGTAGGGTAAGGTAAGGCCAAAGTAACTATAAAGGAGAAAGGGCTAAGCCATTGGGACTATATATAGTACTTGGAAGGGGTATGAGGATAAGGATTTGGGATAGGACGGAGGGAAGGAATGGTGTCTAACCACTTGGACGGTCGGGGATTGAACACCGACCTGCAAGAAGCGATATCTTCGTTCTACCGTCCGGTACATGTAGCAAAAAAACAATAACCTGATCTTTGTTTGTGTATATATATGTACTCACCTAATTGTGCTTGCGGGGGTTGAGCTTTGGCTCTTTGGTCCCGCCTCTCAACTGTCAATCAACTGGTGTACAGATTCCTGAGCCTACTGGGCTCTATCATACCTACATTTGAAACTGTGTATGGAGTCAGCCTCCACCACATCACTTCCTAGTGCGTTCCATTTATTAACTACTCTGACACTGAAAAAATTCTTTCTAACGTCTCTGTGGCTCATCTGGGTACTAAGTTTCCACCTGTGTCCCCTTGTTCGTGTCCCACCCGTGCTGAAGAGTTTGTCTTTGTCCACCCTGTCAATTCCCCTGAGAATTTTGTAGGTGGTTATCATGTCTCCCCTTACTCTTCTGTTTTCCAGGGATGTGAGGTTCAGCTCCTTTAGCCTTTCCTCGTAGCTCAATCCTCTCAGTTCCGGGACGAGCCTGGTGGCATACCGCTGAATCTTCTCTAACTTTGTCTTGTGTTTAACTAGGTATGGACTCCAGGCTGGAGCTGCATACTCCAGGATTGGTCTTACATAAGTGGTATACAGGGTTCTGAAAGATTCCTTACACAAGTTTCTGAAGGCAGTTCTTATGTTGGCCAGTCTAGCATATGCCGCTGATGATATTCTTTTGAAGTGGGCCTCTGGGGACAGGTTCGGTGTGATATCAACCCCCAGATCCACAATGTAATGTGTGTGTGTGTGTGTGTGTGTGTGTGTGTGTGTGTGTCCTTCCTTCCGGTCTGGTTCATGTTCAAGTATCTATTTATTGAACAAATCCACAAGGGCCGTAACGAGAGCTCGAACCTCCGCCCGAGAGGATCCCAGACGCGCCTTAATCGACTGAGCTACGACATGGTAGCTCAAATCAACAAATCCATTGTGGATTTTGTTCATTAGATGCATCACGCTATTGTGACTTTTGTGTGTAATCTATTTATTGATTTTATTCAATTGAGTACGTTTATTGAGACAATAAAATACATCTCAAAGAAATAAAGTAGCTTAGGCTATTTCTACCCCTGCTATAACGTTATGATAAACGGTCGGGGCTTTTCCCCGGCCTCCCGAGGGCTTTGATATGTTCCATGCCGACATCTGGGGGAACGTCGCGGCTCCTTACCAACATGTGAGGAGATTAAGGGACTCCTACCGACCTACTCGGAAGAGGGGTTCCCAGTATCAGTGTCCTTGCGGACCCGGTTCTCTGATCTTGAGGGGCCTTGAGGAACCACCCCCATCTGTTGAAGACCTAGATGACCACACCACCGTCGCCACCATACCTGGTTGATACCTGGTTGATGGGGTTCTGGGAGTTCTTCTACTCCCCAAGCCCGGCCCGAGGCCAGGCTTGACTTGTGAGAGTTTGGTCCACTAGGCTGTTGAGCGGCCATGGGATCCCCGACAATAAATACGACCATAGACACCTCAAAAGGCCACCCGCAATGCAAACACCGCGATTTGGCCAGTTTTGGGAGTAAACTAGGTTCCTGGGATGGTGGAAAACTTGCGCTTCAGGTAATGTAATGCTTTGTGGAATATAATTGAAACCGCAAGAATACAGTGCGATGGGACTGTGGCACGGTAGTGCTTGTGGATATGTGGGCCTGGGGGCCTAGCAACAGCCTTCTGGATCAAGCATTCAAAAGACAAGCTTCTACTCCCCAGACCGAGGTTGGGGGAGTAGAAGAACTCCCAGTGAAATGTATATATTTTTAAGTCGAGTACACTCGGGTAATGGAGGCTTTTATGGGAATATTCCTGCTCGGGCAATTATCCTCTTGACTGCCATACTATATGTTTGGTAGAGCATACCTATCTGATATATCAATCTGGTATATACTGATAACCTATCAGTGACCATGGGGTAGTGAGGGGTAGTTGTCATGGTAGTATTAGTAGGACTGGTGTTAGTTTTGTGCTGGTGGTCAGCTCTCATCCTTTAGTACCTCAGGTCGACTCCCCTCAAAATGGGATATGTTGTGATCATGTCCCCCAATGTCCTTATGTCTTCTAGGGGGTGGTAAGTTCAGGATTTTGAACGTGTAATCTGCTTTTGAAATTTCTGAGTGTCGATGGAACGCATCTCTCAGCGTCAGGTCATAATAAAACTGTAAAGTGATCTTTGGAGAGTTAATTTTTCAACTTCCTTCTCAAGTGAAGCATAAGAAATATAGAGAAGATTCGTGTTAGAATCATTGACGTCATCCCTTTCTGGTACATTCGATAAAACGCACACACACACACACACACACACACACACACACACACACACACACACACACACACACACACACACACACACACACACACACACACACATACACACACACACACACACAGTCTATTTAACACAAGGGGAACACGCACAAGGGGACACAGGTGGAAACTGAGTGCCCAGATGAGCCACAGAGATATTAGAAAGAACTTTTTTAGTGTCAGAGTGGTTGACAAATGGAATGCATTAGGAAGTGATGTGGTGGAGGCTGACTCCATACACAGTTTCAAGTGTAGATATGATAGAGCCCAATAGGCTCAGGAATCTGTACACCTGTTGATTGACGGTTGAGAGGCGGGACCAAAGAGCCAGAGCTCAACCCCCGCAAACACAACTAGGTGAGTACAACTAGGTGAGTACACACACTCACTCACTCACTCACTCACTCTGCACGCACCCTCGACCACCAACTCAACCCTTTGAGGTTATTTTGAGCTGAAAACCCTTTAATTTATCTTGACTGTGGTAATAGTCGCACCCTGCACGCACCCTTCCTGGAATATGATCCGGATTTCCAGGGATATGGCGGCCAGGTTCCAGCCAACCATGACGCGCGCATGCGACCGTGAGCCTAAATGGTGTACACCAGGAGTAGGCTCAGTTACGGGCTATTCATGCCCGTGCCACCTCTTGGGTGGCTTATTCTTTATCAATTTTTTTTTTTGGTAGTTCTACTCCGCAAACCCGGCTTGGGGCCAGGCTTGTCTTGCAATTACTTGATCTTGAAGGCTGTGGCTTCAACCTGTCCTCGTACAAAGAACGTTGCATTTCCACCGTATGCGTTGCACAAGGCCTAAAATTGCCGTACTTGAAAAAATGGAAGCGGCTCGCGAAAGTGACGTACTTTCCCGTTTTCTGTTTTGGGTCCTCTGGTAGGTTAGCAGAGGACACCTCTAAACTGGCAGTTTACTTGACATTGGGAAGCCTTAGGAGGACGGGCTGGATGCTTAAGGCGGTCCCTAAGGGTCGTATTTCCACTACAGCCAGCTTGGTCCAACGTATATTATTATATTTTTTTTTTTGTTTTTGCAGGAAGGTGTTTAATTGTTTCTTGAACATGTCCTCTTTTGTGCCGGTAATATAAAGTCCCATGATTTCTGCTATACTCGACCCCTGGAGTATAGCAGGGAGTATATATTTCTGCTATGTCTGCTATACTCGACCCATGGATAATTGTTTCCTTCTGTGAAGATAAAATTCTTTAACTAACGTGTTTTTAACCACTGCTAATCTTTTTTTTTTTTTAGAACCGGACTTTTTATTATTATTATTTTAACGCTTTTCTTCATCTTTCTCGTTCTTTTCTTCCCCCTATTCCTCCTTTTACTTCTTTTCTCTACTGTCATCCCGTCTTTGTAGCATTTAATTCTTCCTTTTCGTTCCGTGAATCACATTCATCTAGAATCACCATCTCTCTCATTCTAGCGACTCCTACTAGCACTTAATTCTCCTACTAGAAACTTTTCTAGGTCCCACTAGGACCTCATCCTTGTGGGACCTGCTGCTTCTAGGCACTCCTCCCTCTTGGAACACCACTAAAGGGTGCTGTTGGAATTCAGCTCATCTGAGAGGCTTCTGCTTTTCTCCCTAGGAAGTTCTATGGATTCCAAACCAGATTTTAAGAGATTTTGAAAGAGCTGGTTTTAGTACTGCGTTGTTCTGTTTTATAAAGTTTTAATGGTTTAGGAATTCCGAGTATTTTTCATGTTGTGTATCGTGCTAACCAGAATCATGTTGGTGTTTGTATTTATGTGGATAGTGTGTGGGTGTGTGTGTGTGTGTGTGTGTGTGTGTGTGTGTGTGTGTGTGTGTGTGTGTGTGTGTGTGTGTGTGTGTGTGTGTGTGTGTGTTTTATAGGTTTTACGTGTTTTAACGTTCACGTTTGTCTTTTTTGTTTGTAATGTGGTTTGGAAACGTTTCCTAATTTTAACAATTTGCGACATTCGGTAAACTGTAAATTTATATTTTTAGTCAAATTTGTTTTGTAGCGACAAAGTTTTGATATATTTATGCTGTGGTGGCGTAGTAGTAGAGCCTGGAGGCTCTACGAGTCGGCTAGGTAGCTGAGACTACCTCAAGGTTCACCTTGAGGTAGCCTCAGACTGCCTTAAATTGAGGTAGCCTCAGACTGCCTCACCTTGACGTAGCCTCAGAATGCCTCACCTTGAGGTAGCCTCAGACTGCCTCACCTTGAGGTAGTCTCAGACTGCCTCACCTTGAGGTAGCCTCAGACTGCCTCACCTTGAGGTAGCCTCAGACTGCTTCACCTTGACGTAGCCTCAGTCTGCCTCACCTTGGGGTAGCCTCAGACTGCCTCACTTTGAGGTAGCCTCAGACTGCTTCACCTTGAGGTAGCCTCAGATTGCCTCATCTTGAGGTAGCCTCAGACTGCCTCATCTTGAGGTAGCCTCAGACTACCTTTCTCCGAGGCTACCTTACCTAAAGGCTGCAAAATGATATACTAAACGTTACACGGCCCCGAGTTCGATCCCTTATTGACATTTTTCATGGGTAGTTTCGGCGTATTATAAACCTGTAATCATTGTTATTTGTAATGTAGTTTACTGATACATTCTCGTCAATATCTCCTGTCTCTATTTATAGCTGATAGCGTACGAGCTTACTATATTAATGGGAACTGACGCCTGTCAGCTAAGTGGACAGCGCTTCGGATTCGTAGTCCTGAGGTTCCGGGTTCAATCCCCGGTGGAGGCGGAGACAAGTGGGCAAAAGGTTTCTTTCATCCTAATGCCTCTGTTACCTAGCAGTAAATAGGTACCTGGGAGCTAGACAGCTGCTACGGGCTGCCTCCTGGGGGTGTGTAACAAAAAGGAGGCCTAGTCGAGGACCGGGCCGCTGGGACGCTAAGCCCTGAAATCATCTCAAGATAACCTCAAGACCTCAGTGAGTCGGTACTTCGAGGGGTGAATACTCCTCCTCCCCATGAAGGTGAGGGAATGACCTGCCTTGAGGTTACCTCCAGGTGTTTTCTGGGCTTAGCATTCCCGTGGTACGGTCGTCGACCAGGCCTCCTGGTTGCTGGACTGGTCGACCAGGCTGTTGGACACGGCTGCTCACAGCCTGACGTATGAGTCACAGCCTTGTTGATCAGGTTTCCTTTGGAGGTGCTTGTCAAGTTCTCTCTTAAACACTGTGAGGGGTCGGCCCTTATGTGTAGTTGAAACGTGTTGAACAGTCTCGGGCCTCTGATGTTGATAGAGAGTTCTCTCTCAGCGTACCTATGCTCCTCTGCTCTTCAACGGGGGTATTCTGCACATCCTGCCATGCTTCCTGGTCTGATGTGATGTTATTTCTGTGTGCAGGTCTGGGACCAGCCCCTCTACTATTTTCCACGTGCAAATTATTATGTATGTATGGCATAGGCGAACCTCACACCGATGGAAGTCTCAGCCCTCTATTGCAATGAAGTGTATATTAGTTGCAGGTGTATTGTTGTAATGGAGCACAGTCCAGGTGAGTTTTTTGTGCTGTTGCCCTAGCTCGCTTCATCGTGGGTTTTTTTTACCGCCCCCGCAAACTAGGGTCATAAAACCCTCTTCGACGAAATAATTCTGTTTGATCGCTCGCCATTATCGTGGTTATTAAGGGCATCAGTGATGCTCGTTACCCAGTTGATGGTGACTAGGTCCCTGTGGCTGTCCTCACACACGCTCTTACCAATGATTTACGAGGCAAAAAAAAAAAAACACACCAAAAAAAGTTTACCAAAACTAGCTAAATCATGTGTTTAATTTTGAGAAATGTACAAAAAAATCAAATAGCATAAAGTGATGGTATGTGTCTGCCGTCATGAGGTTTGGTTACTCTTAGTAAAAACTTGTATGAGTCCTTGTCCCTGTGGTTGTGTATGTATGAAATTACAGCCACACTTGTGACCACAACGCAGACACTAGGCTGCCTTGTCTGGAGGACTGAGAAGGAAGGAAGGAAGGAAGGAATGAAGGAAGGGCCTGAAGGGGGGAATCAGGCAGATAAAAGTTAAGGGAAGGAGGCGAGAAGGTGCTGTAAAAAGGGTAGTACACTGAAGGAGATGTTTGAAGGAAGAGAGTGAGAAATAAGAAAGGAGAGGATGGGGTGTCCGGGATTAGGAACATAGTCTAGAAGTACCAGGTGTTGGATGCTGTGTCGTCGGAGAATCTGGCCTAGCAACAGGGAAGGTGTACTTGAATGAGGGAAGATGCATAGATTGGAAAGATAGATGAGCAAATATATATTGTCTTAATAAAAGCATTTAAAGATTTGGGAATAGTTATTTTTTATTATTTAGATGAGGGAAGGTGAGGGGTAAGTGGAAAAATAAAATAGGACTCGAACCCAGATATTTGACTTACAAGGCGAGCCGTAAGCAATGATCACCATTGTCATACTCAAGTGCCGAGTTCTCTTTAGATTTGTTCAGCAGAGTTCTCCTGGTTTGCTTTTGACTTGTTTCGTATTGGAGAGTCGGTTTTTCTTGTTTGGTCCTGTTTTGTTTGCGTCTCTCTTGTTCCTTTGTTTCTTGTTGTGGTCCTGTTTGAAGTGTTTTGTTAGCCTTTGTTTGATTTTTAGTGTTTTCCTTGTTACTCTGCTTCTGTTGTTTCCTGTCTCCTCTAAATACTTGTTTATTGCCTGTTTTCAGTCTGACTTGTTGGGTTTGTTTATCTCTTCTTATTCTATATTTCTCTTTATCTCTTGTTTGTGAGACTCTCTCAATACCTCCTTCTCTTCTCTTGGTCCCTCTATGTCCTCTAGCCACACATGTATCCTGCCCCATGTGAGGGGGAAGAGTCCTTCCCTCTCACACTCGATCTCCTCCCTACCTTGCCCACGGCTCCTACCCCACGCCACCTCCCCTTCCCCCTTGCCCAAACCTTCATGATGCTCCATATATCTTGATCTGCTATGCATGTCAGTCTCTTCCCCCCTCTTTGACTTCGTTTCCCCTCGGGCCTCAGGTCCCTTGAGTCCGTTTCCCTTCGGGCGAATATCTATCGGCCGGTTGGTGATGCAAAGCACCTAATCTCTCCCCTCTCTCTCTCTCTCTCTCTCTCTCTCTCTCTCTCTCTCTCTCTCTCTCTCTCTCTCTCTCTCTCTCTCTCTCTCTCTCTCTCTCTCTCTCTCCACGTCACTGTCTCTGCCACCTCCTAACCTCCCCCTCCCCGCACACACACACACACACACCTTTCCTATCTCTATCCACCATTTTCTCCCCCATCCTCATCCTCACAGCTTTATTCTTCTTCCTTACCTATCTACACTTTTGTCTTCTTCCTAAATTTATCAAAAATTGTCATATCTTTATCTTTCTCTCTTCTCACCCCATATCAACATCTTTTCGTTGCTTCTTCCTTAGACTCACCTCTTCTCCTTCCTTTTGTCTTTCTATTTCTCTCGCCTTCCCCATCCCCTCCCATTCTCTGTTCCATATATGCCCGGACCTTCCTCTTTCTCTTTCGTCACTCTCTCTCCCTTTCCTTCCCTGGCATACAGTACCTTATTCATTCGCTTTTTTCTTTATTTTCATCTTTTTTTTTTATCTCTTAGTTCTCCCCTACACCTCTTACTCTTCGTTGTCATCGCTCTTTCCTATTTTCTACCCTTTGTCTTACTATTTTCCACCATCTCTCATCCTCCTGTCTCCCCTCTTTCTTCTCTGACGTTTCTCCCTTCCTCCTCTCTTCCCTCTCTTGTTCCTCCGGCCTTCCTCCTTCTTTCATCCTCTCCCCCTATTCCCCCATCAACTCATTCCCTCCCTCTCCCTTTCAGTCCATCTATATAATGACGTGACGTGATTACCAAGTGTATTAAGGTCTTGCCCCGAATCTTTTAAGATAAAGTGATCCTTATGTACTGTTGGCGAAGACGTTAGTTTGTCCTGGCGTAATGAGACGCAGTGTAGTGCGTCTGTTCGTTGCTGTTTCTCACCAGCAGGAAAGAGAGGGTGTGGGATGAGAAACGTGGGAGGGGGAAGAGAGAAGAGAGAATGAGAGGTAAACACAGGTAAGGTGGAGGGAAGGAAATTTTACCTTACCTATACTTGGTTGGGGGATGGGTAGCTTACCTTGCCTGTAGTCTGAGGTCGAGGTTCGAGGATCACGTCGAGGTTCATACCACTGAGATATTAAAATCTCGGTGTAATTTCTAGCACTGTTTGCTAAGCACTTTCTTTGTGTTAGGATTAAAATTCACAGTTACTAGTCACAGAACAGATTGTAAATTGTAGTTAAAATCAAATAGAATCTTTGATTGTTGAGATCTAGGAAGGAGGGACTTATCAGGGAAAGCACTAAGCCATTACGACTATATAGCACAGGCATGGGGGTCAGGATAAGGATTTGGGATGGGACGGGGGAATAGGAATGGTGCCCAACTATTTGGACGGTCAGGGGATTGAACGCCGACCTGCATGAAGCGAAAACGTCGTTCTACCGTCCACTCTAAGTGGTTGGACGGTAGAGCGTCCAACCAAGCTAATTTCTAGCAGTCGAGGCTCTTAATTGCTGGTCGATGTAAGCGGAGTCAAATAAACAGGTTCAAATAGCGACGTTTTTATTGACAATATGAACGCTGATAATAATGTAAGTGTAGAGGTTATACAAGTTCCCATTCATAAGATTTGTGATGGTATAAAGTTAATTGAAACACTCTCATATCGTTATGAGGCTAACATTCTTTATGGACATTCTTCTGATGTATAATACCTTGGAATAAAAACAGAATGATCTGACCAAGGTCTTTGGTCAACTTTGGGGGCCATTTCGTTCCGCTATGTGCACTAGTAATTACAAAAGTTGTGGATTTTTTTTGCATAATACATCGTGGGGAGTACGTGTGTTACTCCTATCTTCTTTCAGTCTGTTCTTTCCCTCTAGTGTCTTCAGTCTTCATCCCCCCGCTCTAGACAAATTGGGTAGAGGGAGGGAGGACAGGAGGAGGAGGAGGGAATGGGGGGGGGTGGACTTGAGAGGGTAGGGGAAGGCAGGGAGTCTGACGGGGACAAGATAATCGGCGCGACCCAGACTTACCTCTATTAACCTCTATTAGAAACGCTGGGCGCTCCACCAGTATGCACACCCCACGAAGGGAACAGGAAAACAACAGCTGCGGATCGCTTGCCTTACACCTCGAACTTGAGGGGAAGAAAAATTCCTTCCACGTGGGTGAGTCTAAACGACGCCCCCGCTATGGACGTTCGCCCGTCGAGTAGTGCGCAGTAAACCTCTCCGAGGAGTGACTGGAGCTCGATGGGACGTGAGAGTGCCAGTCATACACCGACCACGAGTCGCATAAACCCAGCCGAATTGACCCACCTGGTGCTCTGATGCGACAGCTGGGGCTTGGGCTCCTGGGGCAGGGGGGCACTTGGAAGAGGGAGCTATTGGCATAGAGTGCTGTTGGGAGAAGTGATTATTGGAGAAGTGGGGGGCTAATGAAGAGGGGGTCTACTAGGGGAGGAGTCTTTTGCAGGAGGGGGCTACTGAAAGATGGGGGGCTATTGGGAAGAGGGCTACTGGAGTTTTGTCTCTGGCTGTTTCGTAATCTTTGTGTTTCTGTCTTCCTGATTTTCTAACTTCATCCATTCTCTATATGTCTGCCAATCTATCTAGCTAGCTATCTGTCTATCTATATATATCTATCAATCTGTTTAGGAGGAAGATAGAGACTGGCAGACAACAGGGAAAGGTTTACACTGGATCACATTGCAAAGCTGTACAATGTGGACAAGTTTATCGACCTGTTTAATAGTTCTTTTTTCTGTCCTTGGAGGATGTGACGGGACCCGCCTTCAACCAAGCTAATTTACATAACCATGTAAGTTAACAGCGGCAAATATGTTAATGTATCCAGATAAAAATGGCAAGGAACTTTATTCCAATAATCTTACCTAATAGCGTCACCTAAATCCACCTGTGAGATATTGTGTGTGTGTGTGTCTGTAATTAAGCTGCAAGTCAACCAAGCCATCGGATCTATAGCCTTTCAGTAGGTACAGAAACATTAACATTGGACGAAAATATTAGTACCTTAACCTCGGTTTACAAATCTACTACAAGTACTCGTTTACGAAAACCTATACAGAGGTTTTTTATACATAGGTTACATATATACATACAGAAGTCGTCTGCTCCTGCATACAGGAGCAGACGGCTTCTGACTCCTGTTAGCAGGATGAGGGCTTTTCCTTCCCATAGCTCATGGTAAGCCTTACCCCACTAGTCTTTCTCTGAAACACCTATCGCAGCAAAAACAAACTGGGAACTTTTCATTTCACCTCTGTTCACCTTCCAGTAAACGGGTATACGGTACAGTTTCTAGAGGCTGCAACCTAGGGATGGTCAGTAGTTGGCCTGGCCCCACACACACACACACACACGTACGTACGTGTGTGTGTGTGTGTGTGTGTGTGTGTGTGTGTGTGTGTGTGTGTGTGTATGTGTGTGTGTGTGTGTGTGTGTGTGTGTGCGCGCGTGCGTGCGTGCGTGGTGTTTATCTTGTTACCTGAAGATAAACGTAGTAAAGAGTACTTGAAATAAGCTGAAGGGGCCTGGAGTCATTTTGTCTAGGTTTTGTCAGTATTTTAATATTGCCATTTTAAAGGCCAGATTTTTAAGCTACATTTTGAGCTTTATTTGAAAGAAATCAGTTAACTCTAAATATATATTTATATTTTTTTAGTTGCAACAAATCTTGATGTGATGGTGCATTGCCAACTAGTATATTTTGATTTTTTTTTACTGTGAAAACTAAATATAATCAAATTAACTAAATACAAATTGTTGAAAAGTGTTTACAAAGTAAATTTTATAATTAAAACCGATGTTACTGAGGATTTGTGATGCTTCATTTTTGACAGGAAAATTTAAATCCCAAAACACCCACTTTTATTTTCTTGTTTCAGCTTGTTAGTTTTTAATCGAATTTTGATGAAATTTTTCAAACAGTACACAAGTCAGCAGGATTTAAAAAAAAAAATTTTAATTTATTTTTTGGTTTATTTTTTAGGAAGATGAAATTTTTGGATAAAATAATTAAAACTTTATATCCATGATCTGTTATTGTTATTATGAACCATTAATCAGAAATATCCTCTTAACATTACCATAGAACTGTGTCTGGTCTTTCCAATGCCACCATCAAAATATATTAAATATATATGAATCTAAAATTGATTTAAAAAATTAATACAAACATTTTTGTTGTATTATGTAATTGTTTGAACAATGTTTATTTTGGTAACCATACCTATATACCTTAAGGCTAAATTACGAAAAAAAATGTAAATCTGACTCGCAGGTCAAGCTTGGCCTCAGGCTGGGCTCTGGGAGTAGAAGAACTCCCAGAACCCCATCAAGCAGGTATCAAGCAGGAAAACATCACTGTAAACTAGAAATGCTCCTCTGAAGGTTGGCCGTGTGGAAAAGTTGAAAGGGATAGTGTGTGTAACGTGGGATGGGTGATGGAACGTACACTTGTGGGGAGAGTAAGACAGAGTGAAGGAGAGGAAAGGGCTGTTCCTTTGGTAGATAGATTTTTTAAGGGAGATAGGTGAGGAAAAGAGAGAATATGTATAGAGAAAGGGAGGTACATGATTCGAAGAAAGATAAAGGAGTTATGGAATATTAAAGATGCTGAGAGAGAGAGAGAGAGAGAGAGAGAGAGAGAGAGAGAGAGAGAGAGAGAGAGAGAGAGAGAGAGAGAGAGAGAGTTGGATGAGGATGGTAAGAGTGGTGGAGGGTTGCCTTAATGAAGATATATGTGGGGTATCGCCGTGGTCTTTCCCATCTAATTCCCCATTCCTCCTCTCTTACCCTCCCTTCACCTCCCAATCTATCGCCCCCTTTACCCTCTCTCCTCCCCACGACCATCCCTCTTCCCCACTACCCTCCCCCCCCCCCACATTCCCTCTACCATACCTCTTCAAACTAACGTAACGTCTCTTTCCTCGTTCTTTATCGCGGAATAAAGAGTTTCTTCGCTTGGCAGGGGACCAGCGAACACCTTCGGTACTTTTTTCTTTGGCTTGTGAGCGAATAAACAGTTTTCTTCTTCAGTTCAATCGATCATCGAGACGTCTCTCTCGTTGTATTTTTTAGTTTTTACTGTTATATTTGTTTGTGTGTGGACTAAACAGATACTTTCAGTGTGTGATGGATCGCAGAGCTCCGGCGTTGGAGTTTCTTTCTCTTTTATGTAAAATAAAGTTTTTCTTGCAGATGATGATGGATTACTGAGTCCTCCGAAGGTATTTGCCTACCTGCGATTATATATATATATATATATATATATATATATATATATATATATATATATATATATGTCGTACCTAGTAGCCAGAACACGCTTCTCAGCCTACTATGCAAGGCCCGATTTGCCTAATAAGCCAAGTTTTCCTGAATTAATATATTTTCTCAATTTTTTTTCTTATGAAATGATAAAGCTACCCATTTCATTATGTATGAGGTCAATTTTTTTTTATTGGAGATAAAATTAACGTAGATATATGACCGAACCTAACCAACCCTACCTAACATAACCTAACCTATCTTTATAGGTTAGGTTAGGTTAAACAGCCGAAAAAGTTAGGTTAGGTTAGGTTAGGTAGGTTAGGTAGTCGAAAAAACATTATTTCATGAAAACTTGGCTTAATAGGCAAATCGGGTTTTGCATAGTAGGCTGAGAAGTGAGTTCTGGCTACTAGGTACGACATATATATATATATATATATATATATATATATATATATATATATATATATATATATATATATATATATATATATATATATATATGTGTGTGTGTGTGTGTGTGTATGTAAAGTTAAAACAGTTTAGCAAATGATATACAGTTTTCTATTGATGATAATGGAAATAATCACTACATTATAATATGGACTAAAAAATATAATAGACTATTTGGGATTCTATATTTAAACTACAAAATAAAAACAAATGTTAAAAAAATATATTTTTTACCAAGCTTAGTTACACAGCAGTATATATATATATATATATATATATATATATATATATATATATATATATATATATATATATATATATATTAATTTATTATTATTATTACTCGCTCTATCCTTCTCCCTCTCCCCTCCCGTTCTTTCTTTTTTTAGTTTACCTTCTCGTTTCCAATAATTGTCTCACAAGGAAGAGCATTATCCAGCTTGATGTACAGGTGTGCTTCTCACCTGGCCAGACGTGAGCGGTGCTTGGGACACGTGCTCCTGCCTTAGAGTGAGGCGTCTCAATATAGATTGCATGGTGCGGAGGAAGGTTTTCTTAGCATCCGGGTTAGATTCTTTAAAAAACTAATGTATATTAAGTGAAATGCCTTTATATTTCTAGTGGAAGCTGGGAAGATTTGGCTGCACCTTGGTAGAATTAGGTTTCCTCTGGATAGATTTCGTGGCATGTGTAAAATGCACAATAGAAAGTTGTTTTCACATATTCATACATTAAAACATTGATTGTAACCATGACATATATGTGTGCTTCAGCCTACAGTTTAGACTTATTGTCTTGTATATGACCCTCTGTCCTGTGTGACAGTGAATACCAGCATTATCCTCACTTTAATAAGATTTAATTGAAATCCTCAGATTAGGCAAAATTGTAATTAATTTTGCCAATAAAGATAATAATATGTAAAATTCGTGACCCTTCCTTTGCTTAAAGGAAAATCTTATTGATTGAGTTAGTCTCTGCTGATTGATTTCATGATCTAGCTTCAGTATTCGCTCTATATTTGGCGAGTCTTTTCTTCGGGAGGTCGTCTAGCCTAATTAAACGGATTAGACTGCCTTAGCTCACGAACGAACACACATCTCAGGCCAAGGTACACAAACACGCGCGATTGTCCCTCGCCTCCCATCTGGCGGTTGTTGTTGGAAGTAGGGAGTAAAAACTAACATTCACCCTTAAGGAGACGTAGAGTGGGGAATGGGTGGTGGGATGTGAAGTTTTTTAATGTTATTTGATAATGGGGAACACCTTCTTGTAGTGGACGCATTGCTTTTGTAGTTTGCACCAGAAAGAGTCTGGGTTAGACTCTTTTTTCTGGGATTGGTGTTTTGGGTGGATATGATAATAGGGATTATGGGGGATACACCATGGGGGAAGGGGAGTGGGAATGAGAAAGGAGAGAAAAATGAACGGCCACCTATATTCCCCTACTAACGTCTGAATGTGTTCATGAGACCTGGTCACAGACCAGGCTGCAGGTGACATTGATCATTCAACCACATTACAGTAATGTAAATAACTCCGGACGCATTTCATCTCCTGTTATTAAAAAGTACCTGGGGAACCTACACTGAAAACTTGCATATTGTCTCCCAGGTTATGTTTTGGTGAGCGAACAACTTTTCCCCCCACGTTAACCTGCTCTGTAAAAATATGACCATAACATCGAGATTATATTTTTAATTTGACCCGAGGGCGAGTCACTCCTGCGAGTGAACATTTCGCTATAGGGAGATGTACATCATCTCCCACCTACCAACCCGCTGAGTTGTTCAACCTGACACATTGTTGACGCAGTGAGAGGAACTGATTTGGCGCCGAAACTTTTGGTTTATTGACAAGACAGAACCATCCACACCATTCAGTGTTGTAAGAGCACCCGTCGTCTTGATACAGCAGCGGACACGCACACATCTTGACTGGCCCCTTAGGCATCCCGTAAGGGGTGCACACTCACCCTATAGTTGGTTCCCTTCCCCCTTACTCCCTTGGAGGAGAGGTGGCGTCACGCTCCCTTGGGTGAGAGGTAAGTGTTTAGTCTAGACACCAAGGACCCACGAATATTTTTTTTTTTTAGGTCAGGCAACTGGTGTGTGTATTACGGGAGGAGGAAAGTAGCTTGTATGACAAAGGATCTGAGGATAGGAAGGTTAGCAGGGTAGGATGGTAGATGTATGTGGTGTTTGGATAAGGAAGGGGTGGTGGTTGTGGGTGATGTCAGGATTAGGAAGGGGGTGGTGTCAGGATTAGGAAGGGGGTGGTGGTTGTGGGTGGTGTCAGGATTAGGAAGGGGGGGTGATGATTGTGGGTGGTGTCAGGATTAGGAAGGGTGTGGTGGTTGTGGGTTATGTCAGGATTAGGAAGGGGGTGATGGTTGTGGGTGGTGTCAGGATTAGGAAGGGTGTGGTGGTTGTGGGTTATGTCAGGATTAGGAAGGGGGGTGATGGTTGTGGGTGGTGTCAGGATTAGGAAGGGTGTGGTGGTTGTGGGTTATGTCAGGATTAGGAAGAGGGTGGTGGTTGTGGGTGGTGATGAGTGGGAGACCGTGGGCCCTGGGATGACCATGGGATATAAACACCCACACACTCACCTGTCAGCAGGCTTCATATACCTGTAATTACCTGGAGAGGTGCCGTGTAAACCTTCTCCACCTGTCCCAGGCAACAACTTTTTATTTTGTTCCTCCTGCTTTATTAACCTCCGCTCTTCTTACACTTTTATTACCTTTTAATTATTTTCCCTTTCCTGATTGTCATATTCCCTCACGTATAATTCTAATAAGAGGCATATCCCATTATTTTAACACAGCGACCTTGTCTCAAGTGCAAACACCGAGTTATATTCGTTGTTTACCTATTTAGTTACTGACACAATAAGGCGGTTAAGTTACTGACACATTTCTGTTTATATTTTTCTCTTTGATTTTGTTCGTTCTTAGTTTAATTAACATTTTGTTTAGACTGTTGGATACATGAGTACGAGGTCTTGTAACTCTTGTTTACAGGTCGAGGCTCTCCGTCTGCCTCACCTCGTGTAAGGTCTTGCCCGACTTGGTCCCCAACCCTCCCCCACCCCCGAGCACGATCTGTCAATCTATTTAAATGAAGGTTCCCAATTACAGTCGGGTGCAAGGGGGATGGGGCGGCTCCCCACCCCCTCCCAGGCTTTCAACACTGATCTTCTTCCGTGAGTATCAAGTCGCTACGAGGACTTTTGTGATCCAACACATTATTTTGAGGAAAGAAGAATAACTGAAAATAACAAAAAATTAATGGATAAGGAGAGAGGTGGAAGGAGTAGATGGGAGGGAGGAAGGGAAAGGAGGCCGTGGAGGGGGGGGGGGAGGACAGAGAAGGAGGGAAGGAGGGGCGACTAAGGAAAGGGGAGGATATGGAGGACATTGTGGGAGAGAATGAGTACAGTCGAATTGTCATATTTTCCTTAGTGTGCACTTCCGTGTTTCGCTTTTAACCGTATTAATGTTTATGCAATTATATGTTCCATAACGTAGATCAATATGAGGCAGGTCCTCCAGAGGCGCCAGCCTCCCTCGGTGGCGTGGAGGCGTCCCGCTCAGGTAATAGGAACCTGGTTAACGAAGCGACCCAAATCAGTTTGGCTTAGTTGGTTGTACGTACCTGGAGGAGGGCCTCTTGCCTCCTCTTTCCCTCGCCTCACCCCCCATCTCCAGCACTTCACCCTCACCATTCAGTAGTTAGCGAGGACCTGCTTTCAAAATGCTGTGTTCATTATTCTGCGTGAGTTGATATGTTGGCGAATGATGTTTTCCTCTCCTATGAGGACCATCAAATAAACTGGCTTAATTGTAGCGGTGTTTTAACTAGTTGCGGTCTGGTAGGCACTACCTCACGCCTCACTGGAAGGTAATCAAAACCCAGGGTGGTGCTGGTAGTGGCAGTGGTGGTGGTGTTGGTGGCAGTGGTTGGTGGCGGTGGCATGGCAGTGGCAGGGACAGTGGCTGGTAGTGGTGGTGGCGACGACGATGATTACTGTAGCCGTGGGTGGCAGATTAGTGGCGGTAGTGATGGCTGGGACAAAGGTTGGTGTGATTGGAGGGTGTTGGTATTGATTGTGGTTACTGTGGTAGATGTGGCGGGAGAGAAGGTGCGATTGTGTCAACACGGAGTGTGTGTGTGTGTGTGTGTGTGTGTGTGTGTGTATACGTCCAGGACCCCGGCCCAGAGCAGGTTACTCCTGGAAAGCTCTATAATGAAGGACTCGTGTACAGTAAGCCACTCTGTTCTGATTGGCTGTTAGCTCCTACCACTGATCATTCCCCCATTCCCTCCCCCCCCCCCCCTCCCTCCCTCTCTCTCTCTCTCTCTCTCTCTCTCTCTCTCTCTCTCTCTCTCTCTCTCTCTCTCTCTCTCTCTCTCTCTCTCTCTCTCTCTCTCTCTCTCTCTCACTCTCTCTCTCTCTCTCTCTCTCTCTCTCTCTCTCTCTCTCTCTCTCTCTCTCTCTCTCTCTCTCTCTCTCTCTCTCTCTCTCTCTCTCTCTCATATATACACACCCGGCAACGCAGCACGCTTGGCCATTTACCTCGGTACTAGGAGCTGCCTTCATTAATCCCGACAAAGGCATGACGAGTGAGCTGGCTAACTTGACGTGAGTGTAATGTATAGCGCGAGAATTCATAATGACGGCTCCCTGCCGCCTTCCAGTGGTTCCACCGGAGCTCCGGAGCCCCGCGAGGAACCACTGGAACCACAGTCACAAGGGGTTTGACCACTATAATACCCCACAGATATAATGTAAGGGGTGGCTACTATAATACCCCACAGCTATAATTTAAAGGGTGACCGCTATAATACCCCACAGCTATAATTTAAGGGGGGTGACTACTATAATACCCCACAACTATAATGTAAGGGGGTGACCACTATAATACCCCACAGCTATAATGTAAGGGGGTGACCGCTATAATACCCCACAGCTATAATGAAAGGGGTGTGACTACTATAATACCCCACAGCTATATTGTAAGGGGTAACCACTATAATACTCCACAGCTATAATGTAAGGGGTGGTTACTATAATACCCCACAGCTATAATTTAAGGGGGGTGACCGCTATAATACCCCACAGCTATAATGTAAGGGGTGACCGCTATTATACCCCACAGCTATAAGCTAAGCAGTGTTATCTGTGAGGTCTGAGCACACACACGACTAAGGTCGCCTACCTTGTCGAGTATTCTGTTACGGGAACGATGGGCAGCGGGCCTTACTGGACAAAGTGCCGGTCACCTGCATCAATATTGGCCCACCATTAAAGCGTCTTTATACCACGCTATGGGGCCATTGTACCAACACTGTAGCTTAAGCGAAGCTCATCAGAAAAATCTATTTACAGACTGAACGTGCTATCGCGTCTCACTTTTATGGAGCCCTGCCTCAAAATTAGGTTAAGATGGATGACATTTTTCGCCTTTCCCATTTCCCTCCAAATGATGCCATCCCCCGGGAGAGGCTGTGATTGGTCTGGGTCGGGAGTGAGGTCTAACGTGACTGGTGGAGACGACTTGACCAATCACGTGGAATGGAGCACGATGACGACGTTGGGGTGAGGCATCTGATAGGCAGGAAATATCCCCGAGTCTTGCGCAAGGTTCACCCTATCCACAGTGGAGGGTGCTGGCGTGTGTGTGTGTGTTTGTTTACAAGAACACACTTCGCATTTCGAAACATATATTGCCTTTTGGGAAAGAAATATCTCGTGTCCTTTCATGAAGTTTTATCGTTCTTTGAGTTCAATATTTCCAGATTTTAAGTTAAGAAAAAATAGAGTAAAGGTAAGAAGGTGCATAGGTTTCTCCTCTACATCCTGTGTCGTAATATAGCGGAAAACTGCTGAATTACCGTCAAGAAATGAGCCATCATGCTCGGGGTGTTAGTCGACCGCCAGCCGCAGCACCGAAGGAGGCTTTCCCAGTGGAGAGATTTATTCCCCTCAAGAGACATGCAGGATTAGTTGGTAATTAGACGTTGATGGCTCATTCTCATTAATTATTCTTTTGGCGGGATGTCACACCTCCCTCTCCCCCTCCCCTACCCTCCGCCTCCCCTGGTAAAAGATGTGTTGGTTTTTTTGTCGGTAGAACTTTTTTTTTGTAAGATCGGCGTTCGATCTTCCATGGTCAAGAGGCTCAGCTCTGGCTCTACTCTCCCCCTTCTTACATCACGGCTCCTTGTCCTTATAGATCTTCTAATTGCTATATAGTCAAGCTGGCTTTGTAGTTTCTTCTGTTACCATTCTGTTTGGGAGTGCATAGTCTGTGTTCAAATGTACACATTGGCAGTTCAGAATTAGCCAGTACCAATGTTAATGTCTGTTATGGTTGATGTTCCTTATAGTTCATTGGTGCTCTATGGCTTGATGGCTGCTGACGGGGCCTTAAATTGAGGAGAGGTTGGTTTGGGGGCAAGAGGGAGGGAGGGAGGGAGTGGATGGTGTGGTGTTGGTGGTGATGGATGGACTGGTGATAGTGGTAGTACTGGTGTTGATGGTGGTATTGATGGTGTTGGTGGTTGTTGTGGTGGTGTCGATGGTGGTAGTACTGGTGTCAATGGTGGTAGAGCTAGTGATAACTGTGGGAGTAGTAGTGCTGGTGTTGACAGTGGTAGTGCTGGTACTGATGGTAGTGGTAGTGCTGTACTGATGGTAGTGGTAGTGCTGGTACTGATGGTAGTGTTAGTGAGATTGTGATGTTGATAATGATGATATTGATAGTAGTAATGGTCGTGTCATCGGTGATTACTTGGTGATGGTGGTGGATGTAGTGGTCGCCCTGGTAGTTGTTCCCCGTTTGCTTATGTCTGGATTTCTCAGTTTATATTTTTACTATATATATTATTTTTTATTTCAGTTATTGAACTGCGCCTCCGAGTTGTAACAATAGTAGTGAAATTAGCAGGGATAAAGACGTAGAGTTTTATCGCCATATAAGGAAACATTTGCAACTGTTGAATTAGATCTAGGTATCCCCATCTCTGCTGTCAAAACTATATTGGTCCAAACACTCAGATCTGATAAGAAAGAAATTACTGACTCCCAACGACCTGAAAGTACTTGTATAAAAAACTATGATCTGTTCAAATCTGAAACCTATATCTATGGGCAGCACAAAATGTCCACTAGACTGTGCGACACAGTGGTTGCAAGGATCAGGTTGGGTTACCGTTACCTGTGGCAGGTGGCTGCAGGTGATGGATCTCCCAATCCTGAGCACTCCAGTTGCAAACTCTGTGAGCAGGAACTACGGCATGATCTCCCACACTACATTACTGAATGCCCAGTTATTAGACCTTTCAGACCAGTTGGCATGAGGTACCTGGAGCTTTGCAACTACTTTATTCACTCTCGTATTCTTGAAGATATCCTCACAGTGTACCCAAAATTTGCCAGTGCAGGCTACTAAACACATGGCCCTATATGACTAACCATCCTGCGAGATTGACCTTTTAGTATCACTGCTACCTTATTCACTCTTGTGTTCATGATGATATCCTCATAATGCACCCGGAGTCTTCCAGTGCAGACTGCTGATCACATGCCTCTGTATGACTAACCATCCTGTGTGATGGGGATTTTTTAGCATCACATAGCTAGCTTTTTTACACTGTACGCCTCTTCATATAGTCTAGGATAGCTGCACAAATGCAGATGTTCCTAAATGTGTTAATAGTATTAAAAAAATTACCTGTTGAATGATTGGTCACCTGTTTAACCACCCGGACTCCTAATTAGCACACACCCCTCTATCACAACTCACGATCACACCACCACCAACACATTTCACCGACCGTGTGTACTACCTCGCCCCTCAACCAGAGCCACTCCACCATCTCCCACCCGCATTTATATAAATTCCCTACTTACACCAACACCCACATTCCCCCTCTACGTCCCCACACCACCCACACAACGTCCCCTACGCCCCCTCTCACAGCCACGCACCACTCTCCTCTACCACTTAAACTACAACAACAACTACAAAAAGTACCCTCACACCCCTGACAAACCCAACGAGCCCACAACCAAACATCCTTCAGCCACCAAAGCACCGCTAAGATTGCACTACTTACACCCAACCATCATTAGTCAACCACATTCTCTGTCGCTACCAACCCGTCTCGTCGCATACAGTAACACACATGTACAGGTAGGCCGGGTAGGGGAGTTATTCATAATTATTGTAAAATTAGAATCACCTGGTTATATATATATATATATATATATATATATATATATATATATATATATATATATATATATATATATATATATATATATATATAACCAGGTGATTCTAATTTTACAATAATATATATATATATATATATATATATATATATATTGTTGTATTTGCTTGAAGTAGAAGTATTGACAGGAATATTATTAGCACTGTATGATATTATTATCAGTGTATGGCAAAAGTATTATGGGTAGTGTATGGTAGTAGAAGTATTAGGGAAGTATGGGTAGTCCCAATAGAGTTTTTAATCCGCATGTTCCCCTCTCTAATATGTATATTTTGGCGGGTGAGGCCAGTAACGGGCGATTTGCCGAGTCCCCCCTCGATAGGCAACATATTTATATTTGTCGCTTAACTATCAGTAAATTATGATCGCCGCTACTCTCTCCCTCCGACCACCTGTTACACCGTCACATAAACCTCTGTAACACGCCTTCACAACGGCCGTCACCTGGACCCTACACACACGTCATGTCTCTCGTAATCCTCGCCCCCACACACACCTCTCTCTCTGTCTCTCTCTCTCTCTCTCTCTCTCTCTCTCTCTCTCTCTCTCTCTCTCTCTCTCTCTCTCTCTCTCTCTCTCTCTCTCTCTCTCTCTCTCTGTCTCCCTCTCTCTCTCTCCCTCTCTCTCTCTCTCTCTCTCTCTCTCTCTCTCTCTCTCTCTCTCTCTCTCTCTCTCTCTCTCTCTCTCTCTCTCTCTCTTCCACTTCCTCTTGTAACATATTTCTCGTTCGTTTGCTTCTCTGCTGTCTTCCTATTGTCTCCATCTTTTCTTCTTTTCCATCATATCTCCGTCTGTGTTTCCTCTTCCTCTGTGTATTCCCTTCCCCTCTCTCTCTCTCTCTCTCTGTCTCTCTCTCTCTCCATCGTTCGTCCTCTCCCCGTCGGAGCCCCAGAATTACTAAAAGCACAAATCGCGTGAAATTCATTAAAATCTCGCATCATAATTTGCGCGGGTGCCGTCCCCTCGGCCGATTTCCCGGCTACCACCCCTGCCGTTCCTCCTACACCCCTCCCTCAGCCGTTCCTGCTACACCCCTCCCTCAGCCGTTCCTCCTACACCCCTCCCTCAGCCGTTCCTCCTACACCCCTCCCTCAGCCGTTCCTCCTACACCCCTCCCTCAGCCGTTCCTCCTACACCCCTCCCTCTGCCGTTCCTCCTACACCCCTCCCTCTGCCGTTCCTCCTACACCCCTCCCTCTGCCGTTCCTCCTACACCCCTCCCTCTGCCGTTCCTCCTACACCCCTCCCTCTGCCGTTCCTCCTACACCCCTCCCTCAGCCGTCCCTCCTACACCCCTCCCTCAGCCGTTCCACTTTCCCCCCCTGTTCCTCCTGTCCCCGTTTCCTAGGCCATTTATCTTCCTCCCATGAGTAGTAGTTCTTACCATCATACCGTTCCAGAGACTCCCCTGTCCTTCTCACTGTTGTCTTCTGTTCCTCTTCCTCGACTTCAGTTCTCTCTCTCTCTCTCTCTCTCTCTCTCTCTCTCTCTCTCTCTCTCTCTCTCTCTCTCTCTCTCTCTCTCTCTCTCTCTCTCTCTCTCTCTCTCTCTCTCTTTCTCTCTCTCTTTCTCTCTCTCTCTCTCTCTCTCTCTCTCTCTCTCTCTCTCTCTCTCTCTCTCTCTCTCTCACCCTCTCTCCCTCTCTCTCTCTCTCTCTCTCTCTCTCTCTCTCTCTCTCTCTCACCCTCTCTCCCTCTCTCTCTCTCTCTCTCTCTCTCTCTCTCTCTCCCGTTCCCTGATGTCCACCCTAAATATGAGAGTAATTACGATCCAGATTGTATATAAAAGGGCTGAGAGCAGTACCGAAATGTTTATATATCGATGCTGGTTATGACAGGCTGTTAGGCGCGCTGGTTGGCCAACAAGTGGCCAATCAGCGCGTGTTCCTGGCCTTGTTTCCAGGTTGTGCCGGCTCCAACTCGCCTCGGAACTACTGGCACCGGTGCCAACTATGTGTGCGAATCGCTCGGTTCATGGTGCCATTTTTTTTATAGATCTATTTGCTCTTTATGCATTTGAATGTATTTTTCACAGTGATTGTATTGATCTATTTGCTCTTTATGCATTTGAATGTATTTTTCACAGTGATTGTATTGATCTATTTGCTCTTTATAGATTTGAATGTATTTTTCACAGTGATTGTATTGATCTCTTTGCTCTTTATACATTTGAATTTATTTTTTCACAGTGATTGTATTGATCTTTTTGCTCTTTTTACATTTGAATGTATTTTTTACAGTGATGACAATAGTTTTCTTTAGTTTACCGTTGGTAAAATCGCACATGTTGTAAAAATAAAACTGTTATATTTTTATATATGGTATAGATTGTTATTCTTTTACAGTGTTTGTTTAGTGGTTGTCGATTCTTTCTCATTTATGCATGTAAACACATTCATTTTTGTCTCGGCTGACAATCAGTTAAAACAATATGAAGTAATGTCAGCAATTATGATATTCAACGAGTATAGATAGTATAGTACTTCAGCCGGAGTGGTGCAGTGTTGCCCTGGATGGTGCAGTGTTGGAAGTGTTGCAGACCTGGTAGGCCTGTCATCTCCAGCTGTACACAATAGTGAGCCATGAGCACAAGCGTCAGTGTTGTAGGCCAGGTGTGAGGTGATGAGCGTGCGGCCTCTCTCTCTCTCTCACCACCCGCTGTACACACACACGTCACTCAGAGCCTACCTCACAGTACACACCACTTCACGCTTCTCTACACACCTATGCCTGTCTGGTATGTGTAACGCGAGGGGGGGGGGGGCTTCGTGTGTTTATTCACTATAGGGCGCCAAAGGTACCTGGGGCCCCTCCTTCTGTGTGGCAGTTTTAAGTGTCCTGGTCTTGGTGTGCTTGCAGGGGTGAGCATGTCCTCCTAAGCCCTTAAACCATAGGTGGTGGTTCACTACAATACCTTGAAGTGCTTCTTGAAGTGCAATACCTTTTAAGTGTTAGCACCTGTCTTCTTCCTTGTATATAGGTACCCCATTGCCACTTTCCAGATGTCAGGAAGTTCCCCCATTAGTAGTGAGGAGTTGAAGACTATAGCATAGGATCCGCTCATTCTGCAACTGCCTCCTCTAAGATATATGGTGAGGTCTTGTGAAGGCTCGTTGGCCTTCATCACACCAGCATCTCTAATTTCTTCTTTGCTTCATCTTGTGATATTTCTTTTTCGAGATCTGGTTTGGTGTTGCTTCTTCCATCAGAGGCAGACATGAGGGCAGCACTGGTTCTAATGTAACAACTTCCCGGAAGCTTTTACAGAGTTCTTCAGTCACTTGTTTATCATTACATTCGCGGCCTGCTGCTCGCTTGTTTATTTACCGACATTGCCTCCTCGTGTGGTTATATAGTAACTCAGGCTGGTCCTTGGCATTGTATGCTATATCGTTCTCACAATGCTTCTCTGTTGCTCTCCATATGCCTATGCATTCATTTCGCCCTCGCTTGTATATATCTTGTGATTCTTTTCTGTTCTGTGCTCCCTTTATTTCTTCCATGCTCTTTTACTTTTCCTTTCTTACCTCTAAGCATTCTTTTTTTCTCTTGGCGGTATAAATCTTTTTTTCGCTTCTTTGCCTTGGCTAGTTATGAAGTCCATGGTGCCTTGTGTTGCCTTTTGGTTGTATTTGTCATGGTATGATCTTATGCTCTCTAAGAATTTTCTCACTTTCTGGAAATCGCACCTTTGGGAAGCTGGGCTTCCACTCACCTCTTTTCTTCCTCTTGCCACAGCTTACAAATCAACCACCTAGATCGGGCATTTCATCCACATTGTTCTCAATGTCTATTTACTTTACTAAATGTCCATTTAGCTTTTTGTGAAAACTAGGTCTAATCTTGCTGGTTAGTCTTCCACCTCTTCTACGTCTTTCATCCCTATCATGGTGTATTAGGTCGTTCCTTTCTGCAACTTCAACTCCTGGACACCGCCTATCCAACTGTCTATAGGTCGTTTAACGTTTCCTCAGATTTCTGTGGCCATTCCGTCCTCTGGAGATGATCGTTAACCCTGCGGCCGACCCCCCTTTCCCCATCTCGACGCGTTCATCAATTTTAACGTATTCAAGTTAAATAAGATTTCAAGTTTCAGGCGTTCAAACTGGAACTTTGTGTTTACAAGTTCACTTTATTGCGGTTGAATGCATCTTTTTTTTCGTGCTCGCTGTGTCAGTGAGTAATGGTCGGCGTATGTGATCCAACAGTGTGAAAAGAAAGACAAAGAGGACTCGAACCAGGGGCTTCTGCACTATCAGGTGACCATGTGGGCCGCTCAGCCACCTACCCGCCTTCCTCTCCTCCCCCTCTGCCGTTCCATTTCCCTCCCGTTTCATCCCATCCTGTCCTATCTCGTCCCATCCAATATGCTCGTCCACCAACTCTACTGACATCTGCCAGAGGCACTTGACTGCCGCTAGAGAGAGTTAATGGAGTGGTTTTGTCGTCGAGAGTAGTTAGAGGAATAGTGAAGATGGAGGGAGGTAGAGTAAGTGAGGGGGGGGGGGAGTGGAGTTGCAGGGAGAGGTGTTGGGGGAATCGAACCCGGGTGCGAAACTGGGTAACTCGATCGTCTGAAAGCTGTGAACAGCATCGTGGCGTCAGTGTCTTCTCCTCCATACCATTATTCTCTGCATCTCTCTACCTTCTCCCCCCTTACATCTTCCCTTCTCCACGCTGACTCTAACGCCTCACGCGAACTGAACTCATCAACCAGGCTGTGATGTCTAGGTCAGACAACGTACAATGATGGCCAACAGCCTCGTTGACCAGACTGTCAGGATACCCAGTCAAGAGACCGGGCCGTGGGGTAAATGATCCTCGGAATCACCTTAGGTTAATAAGACCAAGACTGTGCACGTTTCCATCTCCGTCTTCTGTCTCTTCATCCTCCCTCTCTCCTTCTCCCTCTTCCTCCTCCTCTCTCTCTCTTCCTCCTATCTCGTTCTCTATCCTCGTCCTCCTCCCCCTTCATTCTCTTCCGTTCTCCTTCTCCCTGCCTTCTTTCTCTTTCCTCCTCCTCATTTTCCCTCCTTTCTCTTCCCTCCTCCTTCTTTATATCTCTTTCTTCCTCCTCTCTCCTCTTCTTTCTCCTCGTAACTCCTTCCCCTCACCTTCCACACACCCCACCCCTCCGCCTTCTCCCTCTCCACCTCCCCCTCCACCTTCTCCCCCCCCCCTCCATCTTCTCCCCCTCCCCCTGGCGCCCAATGTAAGGTACCAGACCTAAACCAGTTTGGCGTCAGAGCGCCGGTGTCAGGGCTTGTAATGGCTGGTGAACAATGCCGCCCCGGGCCTCCGGGGAGGACCTAATGAGAGTACAATGGGCGTTTTCCTCTTTTTCTTTCGTTATGTCCATTTAGCTGAGAAATATCAAGTGATGAAAACGTTGTTATACGAGTGTTTTATGGGTGAGCTGGAACTGACGATTAAGCAGAGTTGATGTTTGTGAGGGTTGAAGGAAGGGGGTTGGGGGGGGAAGGTGGGGAGGGTTCAAGAATAGTTTGTGCAAGGTGACAGGAAGTGTTGGTGGATGAGCATTAGGTTTTTTGTGGTGTTGGGGGTGCGGGGCATGGATTGTTGGTGGTGGTGGTGGTGTGTGTGTTTTGGGTTTTAATATTGGTGGCTTCTGCGCCAGTGGTGGGTTTGTTGTCGTTGTTAATGGGGGTGGGAATGCACGTGGAGGATTGGGTGGAGAATGGGTGTTGAGGAGGCGGTAAGTTGTGTGGGAGCAGGTGGTGGTGGTGGGGGGCAGACACACTACACCCCAGCCGTGAGGTTCCACACCTCCCACCGACCGGCTTGAGTTACCTCCTCACCCCCTTACCTACCCCCCCAACCCCCCTCATCCCCCACAAACCCCCCCATCCCCACTTCCCTCTACCTCTTACTACCTCCATCACCCCTATTACTCTCTCTCCTCAAGTCTCCAGTAGCCCTACACAGCCCATCCTCCTGTTTTTAGTAGTACTTATAGTAACGATGAGGACCATAGTGTATATACCGACGTACAACGCAGTTAGAAAGTAGAAATCGGCACTATTGACTTGGACCAACCGGAAACCTATTTTCTACTTATGTTGGAAAGACAAACTAACCTAACCTAGCCACCCTAGGCCTAATACACGCAATCTGAGGCCTAATGCAGTACATATGTGTGCTGTACTAGGCCTAGGAATATTTAGGTTTTTTTTTTTTTTTGCTTATTTTTTTCCGACTATGAAATGAATATTACAAAGTTCTACTATCTAAATACTATCTAAATTGCGTAGAACCTCATTACTACTACGGGCGCCTGACAGCTGAGTGGACAGCGCTTCGGATTCGTAGTTTTGAGATTCCGGGTTTGATCCCCGGTGGAGGCGGAGACAATTGGGCAAAATGGTTATTTCACCCTGATGCCCCTGTTATCTAGCAGTAAATAGGTACCTGGGGGTTAGACAGCTGCTACGGGCTGCTTCCTGGACCGGGGGGGGGGGGGGGAGTAACAAACAAGGAGGCCTGGTCGAGGATCGGGCAGCGGGGACGCTAAACCCCGAAATCATCTTAAGATAACCTCAAGATAACCTTCCCATCACTTACTAGCGCCTTTCCCGCTTGGCTTCCAATGCCACATTGATCATTCTTACATTCTTATAATAACAAACTTACTTCAAACCCAAAGGAATTATACGTTCTGTTGATACGAATAATTTCGTGTGATATCAGTATTAGTTTTAAAATGATTTGCAATCTAGGTTACTTTAGGAATTTCTTTGCAAGATTAGTGACTGGCAATCTGGTTTACATATAGTTTTTACCTGTTATAGGTCTTAGGAGTTCAGTTCGCCAAGCCCGTCTTGTGATTTGGGCTTGACCTTGCAGGAGGTCACAGAGAGCAGCCAGGAGAGACAACATATAAATCACAACCTGGCTGATTTCGTACTTTCTACTGGAACTTGTTGTCCATTTGTCTCCTGAAACCTCCGGAAATTTTCTTCTGGCAATATATCTGGTGGGTGGAGGTTGACGATCTGCGAGCCTCATATGGTCATGCAGTGTGTGTGTGTGTGTGTGTGTGTGTGTGTGTGTGTGTGTGTGTGTGTATTCACCTATTTGAGCTTGCGGGTGTCTTGCTCTGGCTCTTTGGCCCCGCCTCTCAACTGTCAATCAACTGGTGTACAGGGTCCTGAGCCTACTGGGCTCTATTATATCTACACTTGAAACGGTGTGTGGAGTCAGCCTCCACCACATCACTTCCTAAGGCATTCCATTTGTCAACCACTCTGACAAATGGAACACACACACACACACACACACACACACACACACACACACACACACACACACACACACACACACACACACACACACACACACATTGTGTGTGAGTGTGAGATCCAAAAAATGATAACGTGAAGGATAAATAAAGTTTTGTCATCATCAGGAATCTTTACGTTGGTGCCTCAGGGAACTATAACTGCTTGCATGTGTTGCTTTCTTCTTTCATTCCTTTTCTAACTTTTTTTTTTAAACTTCTTTCCTTCTCTTCTGATTTTTCTTCCCTACTTTTTCTGCGTTTTCTTTTCATGTCCATGTTCTTAATTTCCCCCTCCTCTTTTTCTTGTCCCTCTTCGAAGCTGTTTAGCTGATAACGAAAAAAAAGGATAGTCAAGATTGTGAAATAAAAGTTGCTTCACTAATACCAATGTGTGGGAGGGGGTTGCCGGGGACGAGGATAATAACGTACAATGCACCTGAGTGCTTTTTTGTGCATTATACTCCATTTTCAAGTAATTTACCTCAAATAATGCACATTTTCCCCTCTGGAACAATGTCCTGAGATTATCTTGAATACGAGTTGATGAGGCGCTGAGCTTCGCTGAGCCTCGCACTAATGTGGATCACGGAGAGAGAGAGTTGATCTTCAACCCTGTTCGAATTCAGCCGAAATGATGTGAGATGTTTTGGTTTCTATAAAACAACATAATGTTTTGGGTAAGACGTGATCCGCCTGCTTTCCGGAGTCATGAGAATCAGTCATGGAGTTGTTTTTCATCCACGCGACACCGATGGTTAAAGATGGTGCCGCTTGGAGGCATAAGAATCAGCCGTGGAGTTGTTTGTCATGCACGTGACACTGATGGTAAAGGCGGTGCCATTATTTGAGTTACCGGGCGGCAGTGAGGTGCTTGGCTGAGGAAGGGGTAATGTTTCTGCATTATAACCTGCATTAGCATAAATTTCCTCCTCCAGCGGCGTGGAAATGGCTTTGCAGACTACCGTATTGGTTATCGTAGCTCTCTCCTCCCCCGCCCCTCTCTACCTCTCTCTCTCTCTCTCTACCTCTCTCTCTCTCTCTACCTCTCTCTCTCTCTCTCTACCTCTCTCTCTCTCTCTCTCTCTCTCTCTCTCTCTCTCACTCCCATTACGATCCTTCTACCCACTTTACGCTCCCTCAATCCACCTAATGATCTCTCAACCCTCATTACAATCCCTCAGCGAACCATACGATCTTTCAACCCAACTTGCGATCTGCTATTCTTAACCCCACGGTTTCTTCTCAACCGAAGAAACCTTCAAGGTTTCTTAGGTTGAGGGGTTAGGGGGCTTACGGCGTGGTTGCAAATATGGCGGCACGAAATTTCAGGTGGTAATGGTGTTCGGGGAGGATTCTTGCAGCATCAGAGAGATGGTGTTCCGAAGTACCCGACTTTGGTAGCTTTCGAGGGATCGTTAGAAAGATCGCGCAAACTTAGGCAGCCTAAGATCCTCCGAGAAAAGGGAAGTATCGTCATTGATGTGGTCACAGAAGAGTTATGGAAGGGGACGCAGTGTCGTCTTTGATGTTCTTACAGCATCGTTGTGAATACCGTCTTGGCATTGTCGTGGCGGCGGTTGCAGCCTAGTCGTCGAGATGGTCACGAGAATAGACGCATGCTGTGTCAAAGGAGATGCAGCCTAATAGACTATCACGTCTCGGAACCTTATTTGTTTAAAGAGCAGCTTTGGCATAGGATCTACGATAATGTTTAGAACTTAGGTTGAGGTCTGATGGTGGCAAGATCTGTAACCCATCCAGAGGGAGGGAGGCATCTCACCCAGTGCAGGGGATGTGGTCCTATAGGGGTTGGATTTCGTGGAGACAAAAGTGGAAGTGTTTGGGAGAAAATTAGACATATTCATGCAAGAAGTGCCGGATCAACTGGGTTGTAGTGGGTCACTCAAGCAACAACCTGTTTGACCAAGTTCTAAATGTCAAGTCGTTCTCGACTTTTAATTCTACTCTCCAGGCCGGGCTTGGGGGAGTAGAACTCCCAGAACGCTCCCCAGGTATGCCTCATCTTTCATACAAATGAGAGAATAATCAGTTATCACGAATTTAGTATAATTTCGCTGTGAAATAAGTAATTCTGAGTAATGTTCTTCATATAATGACAGCTTTAGTGGGCGATACGTCTTCGACGCAGAAGTTCGTGTTCTAATGTGGTGTTTATTGCAGCAATTGAGTCGATATTTATTGGTAGACAACCACATTATGAATAATAATAATAATAATAATAATAATAATAATAATAATAATGCAGTATGAATAGGACCGTGATGATAATTGGCCCGGTCGATTGGCCATCATGCATTGAGAGATTATCAACCGTCAATTGAGATTGATCAGCATATATTGAGAGAAACTGACGAGCATCTATAAAAAACGTGCTAGCAAATTAGAAAAACACAAAGACGACGGATAATTTTTACCCGTTTTCCCTCTATCTCTTTTTAAGGTACTACGGGCTCACCATAGCCCGTGCTATTTGGAACTATGTTCCAGGTAGCAAATCTTTAACAACAACAACAACAACAACAACTCTATCTCTTCCTCCATTTGCACCATTTAGACTTGCTGTCAGTGTGGTAAGATGTGCACTCTTCGTCATAGCCAACTCTTTTTTCCGCATATCGTTACACGAAATTTAGCGAGCGACGCAGCTTGGAGATCCACACACACATACGTTCCTGGCTCATGTGAGCGTGGTAACGGAGAGCATTGTGTTTGCCACGGGTTCCAATTTCGAAGCTCTTGTTGACGCCTGGAAGCAGTAAACGCGCTGATTTGAATCCGAAAGGTCTGGTGGCAGATCTTATAATGATAATATCGTGAAATAGTTTTCTCGCGAGCTGAGTGAAGCCATAACCATTCCATTACTCTTATCTTATTCTTCTATACGTTAATGTTAAGTGGTGTTTTCTTTATTATGTATTTTTAAGGAAAAGGAGAGAGTGAGGGAGAGAGAGGGAAGGACGGAGGGAGTGAGAGACAAACGAGTAGAGCTAAAATTTAGAGGTTGGTTGATGATGGGGCGAGTGTCTTGGGGGACACATATTACATCGACGAGTTATGTGTGCTAGAGACCGGAGAGTTCCTCCTTTCCATCCTCTAGTTCATAGTTTATTTTGTTGTCTTCTGCTGGATGGGATGAGTGGGGGTGGAGTGAGAGGGGTGAGTGGGGTGGGGTTATTTTGAGTTGATTTCGGGGCTTAGCGTCCCTGCGGCTCGGTTCTCGACCTGGCCTTCTTTTTGTTACACCCCCCCCCCCCCCCCTTCCCACACGAAGCAGCCCGTAGCAGCTAACTCTCAGGTAACTATTTACTGCTAGGTAACGGGGGCATCAGGGTAAAAGAAACATTTTGTACATATGTCTCCGCCTCCACCGAGGATCGAATCCGGAACCTCAGGACTACGAATCCGAAGCGCTGTCCACCCAGCTGTCAGACGCCCCTAGGGGTCATTCAGCCTAGGGCCAATCTTAGACATTAAGATATTGTAGGTGAAACAGTTTTCATCAAAATACTGGGGTTTAAGTTAACGATTGTTTGGAAGCTGGGTTGTTGGTTTATGAAACCAACTACCGGGTAACATGTAGTACGGCTGACTTGTTTTAAGCGTGGGTTAGACATATTATGTATGAGTTTAGGTGGATATAAATTAGGAGCTACCTCTTATGAGTCAGTAGTCCTCCATCACTTTAATTTATTCGTATGTTCTTATATTAATCGCTCATCAGCTATGCAGTGTTCTTAATTAAAAAGGGTAATAACTTAACGTTTCCTCGAGAGTCTTTAGGAAGCTGAATCCGCTTGAGTTTTTTTTTTTTAAGAGCTTGACTACTGAGGATGCTGTTAGTTAGGGGCCTCGTAGCCTGGTGGATAGCGCGCAGGACTTGTAATTCTGTGGCGCGGGTTCGATTCCCGCACGAGGCAGAAACAAATGGGCAAAGTTTCTTTCACCCTGAATGCCCCTGTTACCTAGCAGTAAATAGGTACCTGGGAGTTAGTCAGCTGTCACGGGCTGCTTCCTGGGGGTGGAGGCCTGGTCGAGGACCGGGCCGCGGGGACACTAAAGCCCCGAAATCATCTCAAGATAACCTCAAGATAGTGTTACAAATAGTTCAAATTTTGTTTCCAACAATAAATTTTGTTTTTTTTTTGGTGTGTGTGTGTTGGGGAGGACTGAGGGAGAGGTGTGTGTGTTGGGGAGGACTGAGGGAGAGGTGTGTGTGTTGGGGAGGACTGAGGGAGAGGTGTGTATGTAGCCTTTACCTCCATCCCAACTTCCTGCCCATTTGCCTTCCTCCCCACTGGCGACGGACGCCCGTTTTTCATGTCCTGCGTTTTCATTTTTGTTTAAGTATCGTGGCTCTTACTCGCAACAAGACTATCAGTGAACATTGGGTTATTGAGAGGAAGCGCTCCCCTGGTGTCTGTGTTGTGTAAAGGGGGAAGGAGAAGGGGGGGAAATAGACAGGGAAGGGGGGGGGGGGGGTATTGAGGGGGTAAAGGACATGGGGTGTTGAGGGGGATAGGACAGGGGGCGAGAGGTGTCGAAGGGAAGGGGGAAGGGAGTAAAGGCAGCCGCGTTGTGTAATCAAGTTGTTAAATGGAGCAGAAGGCTGTACAGAGGCGGGAGATGGTGGGTGTGAAGGTGGGGTTGTTGTGGTGAGTGGGTGGATGAGGTAGGAGAGAATAGTGGGAGTGACGGGTGGGGTGGGTGTGAGGGAAGGGTGAGTGGGTGTGAGGGAAGGGTGAGTGGGTGTGAAGGGGTGGTGGGTGTGTACGAGTGCTCACTTAGATGTGGTTGCAGAGACAAGCTCGGCCCCTACCTCTTGAATATGCCTCCGAGGACGCATATTCAAGAGCATAGGTTTTATATGTAACCCGGAAGGATCCTTTGTACAAATTTCTGAAGGCTACATAAACGATGGCTGATGTGGCAAATGTCACCTGACGTTCTGCTGAGTACTTCTTCCATTAGATTTAAGGTTATGTCTGATCCCAAGTCCTTCTTCTTTTCTGAAGCAAGAATCTGACTTATTATACAGAAGATCTTTTCTCTTATGCATGTTCCTGTTTTCTTAACTTTGCATTTGGTTTATTTAAATTCTAGCAGGAATCACTTCTGGAGTGGCAGTATACTTTTGCCAAATATCACGATCTCTCTCTCTCTCTCTCTCTCTCTCTCTCCTCCGTCTCTCTCCCTCAACCCCTCCCTCGCCCCCGCCCCTCTATACCACAATACAAAACTTGGTAAACCAAACAAGGGGAAACCCGCCTCATGTACTTAACAAACTAGGCCTATAAAACGCTTAATAAGTAGACCCGTAGTATACGCGAAGCGTGGAGGGTAATTGGCGTTAAGAGATCCCTGTTTGTTTATGGAAGGGGAAGCGAGCATACGAAAGCTAAGTGGAGGAGAGGGAAGAGAAGAGGGGAAAGACAAGAGGGAGAGGCTAATAGAAAAAAAGGGGAAGAGAACAGCAGAAGAGACGAATAAAATTAGAGGGAAGAGAAGGAAGCTGAGACAGAGATGGGGGGGGGGATATGCGTGCATATATACGCACGCATACCTGCATATACCCACTCGCGTGCACGCAAACTTTCTCCCTCTTGTCATAGGTGACGAGAGTTTCCTGCAGTTTTGCGTGTATCTGGCAATGTTGACGTGGGTTTCCTGTAGTTAGGGGTATCTGGCAACGATGATGCTTATTTCCTGAGGTGCTAAATGTTTTTTGCAAAGGTGCTCATCTCTCTCTCTCTCTCTCTCTCTCTCTCTCTCTCTCTCTCTCTCTCTCTCTCTCTCTCTCTCTCTCTCTCTCTCTCTCTCTCTCTCTCTCTCCCTCTCTCTCTCTTACTAATACTAATGGCAACACATGATTATAGTTTAGTAATAATGTTGGTGATGATAACTTTGACAATTATTATTATTATAAGGACAAATAATATTTCCTTTACTTACAATGATTGAAGTAATTGCTAAACGTTTGTGCTTATTTTTCAGGTTGGTGTAGAAACGTTGATTGCTTCGTTTCTGGTGGTGGTGTTGAAGGGTGGTGATGGATGGTGATGGATGGTACTGATGGATGGTGATGGAGGTAAGTACAGTGTCATCGTACTGTTGATGCTGCTTATGTGAGTAAACAGTGACTGGAAACCTCTTCTCGAAACCAAGAAGACACAAGACTTACGGTCGGGGTAATCAGATCTCCAAGTCTTTCTCCAGAGGCTTACATGGATAGGATAACATCAGCGGCGTATGTAAAAGTAGCTAATATCAGGATATATCCTTGAAGAGCCTCTGTAAGCTGGTATTCAAATCATTGTATAGAACCTACGGGAGACCGTTCCAAAAATATGCAGCACGACCCTGAACGACCTGGTATGGGTATAAGGAAACGTTGAGAGATGTTGACCAGAGAGAGAGAGAGAGAGAGAGAAAGAAAGAGAAAGATAGAGATATATGTGACATGATATTCGAATTGAGATTGGCAAAATAGATAATGTTTATAATGAATAATAACAGACCAAGAGGACATGGAAGGAAGATAAAAGAACTAAGATGAGCCATAAAGATGAACCAGCAGGATGTACAGCTTAATAAGTAGGTAGGTCATGACGGGAGACAAGATGATCACTGGGGGTGGGTTAGGTCTTGCATTAGACCACCAAGAACTGACGGAACGGGGCCCAAGGGTTGAAGCTTAACCTGGCAGGTACTCTGAGCCTGTTCCAGTATAACCAGATGTACACACACACACACACACACACACACACACACACACACACACACACACACACACACACACACACACACACACACACACACACACACACACACAGATGACATACTTTGTGTGTGTGTGCATTTGTAAAATGTGCATTTAGAAATATAACAAATACACGTGACACACGTGACAAAGTCACACACACACACACACACACACACACACACACACACACACACACACACACACACACACACACACACACACACACACACACACATGGTGGACGGATTGTGTCACTTCATCAAATAACGTAAAGTGCGTTAGTATTGCTTCCCATTGATATGCAAATTAGCAATGAGGTAAGGGGAGGAGAGGAGAATGTGAGGAGTGAAGGGGACAGTTTGAAGAGTGTCGGGGGGACGAGGCAGGAAAGGTTGAAAAGAATAGAGCAATAAAATAGTGAGGGGAGGGTTGTAGGGTACCAGCATGGCGAGAGGGGGAGGGAGAGGAAGATAGGGAGGGAGGGAGAGGGAGATAGGTAGGAGGGAGAGGGAGATAGGTATAGGGACAGAGAGAGAGGAAGTGGGGCATTTGGGGAATGATGGACACCTTTGCTAGACCTATTTACCACCACAGGCAATCACCTTTGCCAGACACCCCTAACACAGCAGGAAACCCTTAGCATCGTTGCCAGAACCTGTTAACATTGGTGCCAGACTTCATCAGTACATTCTAGGAATCATAAACATTCATAAACATTCTAGGAATTATTTAGAACTTTTGTCAACCCCTTCAAACATTGACGGATACCTTGCCTTGAGGTTACCCTAAAGTAATTCTGTTAAAGTGGTTCCGAGGATAAATGTCATTGGAGGGCCCAGTCTCTGACCAGGTCTCGTCAACCAGCGCTGTTGAACGCGGCTGCACGCAATTTGGCGTGGGAATCACAGGTGGGTTGATCAGGTACCCTTTGAAGATGGGTAAGTCCCCCCCCCTTTCAATACCAAAAGAGGTCGGCTACTCACACCACTTATATTTAAAGGAAGTTGATGAGTCTGGGGGACCCTAGTTTTTATTGCACTATAGATTGTATTCTTGTATGTGTCGAATACAAGAACATACAAGAATACAGGAATAGAATCGTGATTCGTGCGCCATTATGCAGCAGCATCCAACAACCTGGTTGACCTGTCAATTAAAAGGCGTGGTTAGGGAGCCGGGCCACGATATTATTGATCCTTGGAACCACCTCAGGGTAACTTCAGGTAAGGTATCCTTCAATGTTTGTATAATAATTAAAAAAACAAGGTTTTATATAATCACTTTTTAAAGAACAACCAGGCGCCATTTCTCTGGTATTGACTAGCCGTATACAACACTACTAATTACTAATAATATTTCACAAATGCCTGTGAAGGGATTATCACTCCCTTGGGAACAGCGGGTCGTTGCATGCTTATCATCTCTCCTCCGGTGATAGATGTTCGGCTTGCAATGGGGGCGATGGGTACTTGGTTAGTGATCGGTGCTAAGGGTGTTAGGTGAACCCTATTTATGGTTAAACCTATCCGTGACGACTTCAACCCTTAAGTTCATTCCATATACGTGCTGCTTTTTAGCCTACAGCTCAGTGGCACCTCTGTGTATCTGGCTTCCATTAATGACTTTACGTTCGGCTGTTGAACATGTAAAACATTTCGACCTTACCTTCTGTATCGATACCCTTTGGGATCTACGGTATTGCGATCATGTCTCTCTTTTCCCGTTTCTTATGCCGCAAGATTCAACTTTCCGTAGCAATTCCTCCTACCCGAATTCTTTTGGTTCAAGAACCAGTGTTGTACTGTGTTCTGGAAACCGCCTCCACATAGGGCATTGGATTTGTGGTCTCGTTCAGAGCCAAAACTCTTATTACCTTACATTTACACGAGTTAAAGTTGAGTAGCCGTCTTTCAGTGCATTACTGTTGTAGTCCCCAAACCTAATTTTTACATAAACTAATTCATGTTTAGGAGAAGTAGACCCCTGTTCAGATGTTCAGTGTTCTCTAGTTATGATTATGATATTCTGTCCATTATATTCTCCTATCTTCCTATCAAGTCTCTCACTCCAGTATGCTCTTATTTTATTGTGCAGGTTTGGAGAGAAGGAGAAGACAATAATTTAGTGATAGCGAGCATAAGAAATATTGCCGGAACAACCGTGAACATTTTCAAGAGGAAACTAGATTTATTCCTCCAAGGAGTGCCGGACCAACCGGGCTGTGGTGGGTATGTGGGCCTGCGGGCCGCTCCAAGCAACAGCCTGGTGGACCAAACTCTCACAAGTCAAGCCTGGCCTCAGGCCGGGCTTGGGGAGTAGAAGAACTCCCAGAACCCCATCAACCAGGTATCAACCAGGAAATAAGTAGCAAAACAGGGGCGAGGAAGAGAAGAAATGAGATGGTTAGAGGGAGATAAAATGAGGAAGCAAGAGAGAGAGAGGAAATAGGTGGGATGCAGGAATGAGGGAGAGAAGGGGCGGGGGGGGGGGAAGGGAGGGAGGTGAGAGTAAACAAGCTGATGGGATTATAGTGAGAGGCTTAAGAGGAGGGTGGTGGATTTGCCCATCCCGTGTGAGAACTGTGGCTGTGTGATCACTCTTGCTCTCTCTCTCTCTCTCTCTCTCTCTCTCTCTCTCTCTCTCTCTCTCTCTCTCTCTCTCTCTCTCTACTCTCTACTCTCTGCTCTCTGCTCTCTGCTCTCTGCTCCCTACTCTCTCTCTCTCTCTCTCTCTCTCTCTCTCTCTCTCTCTCTCTCTCTCTCTCTCTCTCTCTCTCTCTCTCTCTCTCTCTCTCTCTCTCTCTCTCTCTCTCTCTTTTATTGGAGTTTACCTCATATTAGAAATAATTCTCTCTTAAGGTACGCTCTTAACACACTCCCTGGTCGACCTCGTCGATCTCTGACAGTGTTCAAATGACAACTCGATAAACCCTATCTAAGAATACCTGATCAGCCGGCCTGTGATTCATACGTCAGGCTGCGAGCAGCTACGTCTAACAGCCTGGTTGGTCAGATCACCAACCAGGAGGCCTCGTCAGAGACCGCTCACGGGGACGTTGATCCTCGGAACCAACGTAAGTAAAGCAGGTAGCTTTACTTGCGTTGATGGAACCTAACTTTATCAAGTGAGGTTCCATCAGTTTTTCATCTCGGTTCAATCCCCGCAGTTCTGGTCCAATGTTCGGTGCCCACCTTTGGACCTTTTCTAGTTTGGTTGGGGGGTTCCACGCTGGGGCGGCATACTCCAGGATGGGTCTCACATACGTTGTGTACGGGATGCTTATCCAGGTCGTTCTGCATTTCCTTACAATTCTTGCAGGTTATACTAGTCCCTTGAGGTTATCTTGAGATGATTTCGGGGCTTGTTTTTTTTTAGTGTCCCCGCGGCCCGGTCCTCGACCAGGCCTCCACCCCCAGGAAGCAGCCCGTGACAGCTGACTAACACCCAGGTACCTATTTTACTGCTAGGTAACAGGGACATAGGGTGAAAGAAACTCTGCCCACTGTTTCTCGTCGGCGCCTAGGATCGAACCCAGGACCACAGGATCACAAGTACAGCGTGCTGTCCGCTCGCCCTACCGGCTTTCCGCTCGGGAGAGCCGAGCACTTTATAAATTTGCTATCATCTTTAACTCTGCACATTTCAGGAAAGTTATAATTCCTTATTACTGTCCATTGTGGTACTCCACTTGTGACTTACCTCCACTCTGAGGTTTCTCCTTTCATTATAACCTTCTGATTCGTATCAAAGAGGTACTCTATAATCCAATTTAGCACTCCAGATTATACCTCCCTTGATTCTCTTGCTTCATGAGTACTTCCCAATGGAAATCTGATCGAATGGCTTCTGACAATCCCGGACGACGCGAGCTGCCAATCCATCCAATCTCTTGCTTGCTATATCGCTGTTACCTTCTGATATAACACCAGTCACTTCGTTGAGCAAGATTAATCTCCTGCTGATTAATTTTTCTTGTAGGCAGGGAGTGTATGAGACGCAGGTGTGCAGATTAGGAGCTTATGCTTGTCTCCTTTATTGAACGTTGATATCACAACGTGTGCGTGTGCGTGTGCGTGTGCGTGTGCGTGTGTGTGTGTGTGTGTGTGTGTGTGTGTGTGTGTGTGTGTGTGTGTGTGTGTGTGTGTGTGTGTGTGGGGATCTACACATATTTCTATATCATTTCTCTCGTATCTACCTCTGTCACTTGGTCGTCCTCTCTGGTTAATATAATGCAATAAACCAAAATGAGGCAGAAAGATTCATTAAACTCCCGGAAACGGAGCAGGAATCCGGTGTCGTGTGGCTGGTCGAGGCATCGAAAGCGCCGTCGGGAGACATTTAACTCAATTTAATGCATGTAATCAGGTGGGAGACTGGGAGTAGTTGTAAGAGGGGGGGATTTAATCAGGTGGGGACTGCACCAGGTGACGGGGGATTTAAGGGCTCCCAGCAGGTGACAGGGATTTAATCAGATGAGCAATCCTTGCAGGTGACGGGGAATTTTTATCAGATGCCGGAGGTCTCCAAAGAGAGAGAGCACGAGGGAGGACCAGAGTAAACAACGCATAGTATATCAGACCACATTACTCTGAAATATGTGAAAGCAACGCAACTCTGCACACCAACGCACCATTATGTATGATGTCTGGCAACTCAGAAAACCCTTATGCACCATTATGCATATATCATTATGCTATATCAACTCAGATATAGCACGAGTATCATAAAGATACATGTTATTAGCCTGTTCTCATGTCTTCCTCCTGATACATCATATCTGATATTACATTAATCTATAAGAACGGAAATGCTCAAGCAGACACGACTATAGGGAGCCGGTCGGCCGAGCGGACAGCACGCTGGGTTTGTGATCCTGTGGTCCTGGGTTCGATCCCCGGCGCCGGCGAGAAACAATGGGCAGAGTTTTTTTTCACCCTATGCCCCTGTTACCTAGCAGTAAAATAGGTATCTGGGTGTTAGTCAGCTGTCACGGGCTGCTTCCTGGGGGTGGAGGCCTGGTCGAGGACCGGGCCGCGGGGACACTAAAAAAAACCGAAATCATCTCAAGATAACCTCAAGAAGAAGATCCCAACAAAGACAACTTTATTTAAATATAAATTAAACAAATAGAGCAGAAGCTGAAGCAATCATACCAGACTGAAGAAATGATGTTGGAAAAAACCATGCAATAGATCTATTTTGAGGTTATCTTGAGATGATATCGGGGCTTTTTTTAGTGTCCCCGCGGCCCGGTCCTCGACCAGGCCTCCACCCCCAGGAAGCCGCCCGTGATAGCTGACTAACACCCAGGTACCTATTTTACTGCTAGGTAACAGGGGCATAGGGTGAAAGAAACTCTGCCCATTGTTTCTCGCCGGCGCCTGGGATCGAACCCAGGACCACAGGATCACAAGTCCAGTGTGCTGTCCGCTCGGCCGACCGGCGCCCTAGATAAGGACAAATCCAAAATATTTCTTCATGCATGCGAAATCAAAAGTAAAAACCTTCACCAGCATTGGATCTTTACTTCCAAGCGAAGGTTCATACACAGAGGACGACGAGGAAGTTTAATGAAATCCTAAAAGATGAGTATGAAGCTGTATTTAGCATCTTAATAAATTATATGAAAGATCCGGACAGCTTCTGGATGAATGATACCTAAACACTTGACAATATAACTGGTATTAACACGATCATTTGCATATTTTGAAAGAGAAATTGACAACATGCCCATGTACTCAGCCGTGGGTCCAGATTCATAGAATTCTATATTTACAAAGAAATGTAAAGGTACAGTAGCACGATCAGTGTAGTGTGGATAAAAAGCTTGCATATAACAGCACTATAATCAGCAGATATAGCACCCCTACACAACGGAGGGCGCAAAGCAATGACTGATCCCACACAATGCTCATACTGTTAAAATCACTTGTACTGTCCCACCTTGAGTACTGCTCGATACTCACTTCTCCCCCTTCACAGCAGGAGAGATTGCTAAAATAGAGGGAACAGAGAACATACATGGCATGCATAGACACGATAAAATACCTAAATTATTGTTCAAAGCCTTCAAAATGCACTCTTTGGACAGGAGACGAGAGAGGTATCACATAATATATACATGTAAAGTAATGAAAGTCCAAATCCCATATTTGCACAGGAAAATAACAGCATACTGGAGTATACAATATGACAGAAAATGCAGAATAGAGCCAGCGAAGAGTAGAGGTTCCATTGGCATATTTGGAGAACACAGAGGTCCACAGCTGTTCAATATTCTCCCCAGCCCTCCCAGCAAGTATAAGAAATATTTCTGGAAAATAGTTGGGTTTTAGTGGATATGTGGGTCTGCGGGCCACTCCTAGCAATAGTCTGTCGGTCTAAGCTCTCAGAAGTCACGCCTGACCCCCAGGCCGGGCTTCAGGAGAAGAACTCTTAGAACCTCCGTTGAAAAAAAAAAAGTTGTGAAAGTCTAGACATCAAAACCCGCATTCACCTCAGCTTTACGAGTTGCATGCAATTATAATTACCTCAACAAATAATTAGTAATTATCTTCGTATAATGAGATGCAATTTGTTGCTAATCTCTCTGTCGTTAGCTCAGTGGTAATTTGTTGAAGGTTTTTATTTAAAAAAACAGAGATTTCTAAATTGGTGTTTAATTAGCTGCTATTTCCATACTTTAAACCATGAATTTTTGGGTACATGTTATTGTTGATCTAACTTCTACCGCAGCCTAGTTCGTTGGGTAAACATTTAATACAAGTTAACTTATCTAACAGAACCTAGTTCATCTTCGCTTGTACTGCAGAAGACCTTGTAATCTATCATCGTAACTAAATATAATTGGTACGCCACCTCCTTAGCGCAGAATGATTATCAATACAATTATCAAGCGCACGATAACTTGTAATCTATCCATCTAACACAGGTTAGCTGATCATTTATGAACCTTGGCGTAGAACGTAAACAGCTGGTTGAAGGCCTCAACAAACGCCCATTTTGAGTGATTGCTCACACCGGAGGCGGGTAGTTTATTGTGCACCCCATACTCAATCCTGTGAGCGGTAGCGCAAAAACTATTTCAGAGAGCACCAAAAATCTTCATCAGATCTTAACGGAGATTATTACATTAACAATTACATCTATTCTGCTCAACTTAAAATTATAATGTCAGCTGGTCAGAGATATTTTTTCATGTCAATATCTATGCTCCCAGTTACTCTATACTCGATATATCTATTCTAAACCATCCGGAGAGTGGACTACGCTGTCGTATCAGTGCA
>NC_091156.1:11509354-11516854 GCF_040958095.1 Procambarus clarkii | reverse complement strand
CCTCTCCCCAACCTCCCTGCGCCCCCGTACCCACTCCTCCCTGCTCACTCACTCCCTACCCACTCACCCCTGCTCACTTCTTGCCCACTTCTCCTTGCTCATTTCTCCTTGCCCACTCTCCCTTGCCCACTCTCCCCTGCCCACTCCCCATCCTCTCACCACCGGTATCAGTGCGTTATCATGGTCGTTTAAGACGCAGCGTGACTAACGAGAGTTTAACGCGGGCATGTAATTGTGGCCTCACATGGAGATTAATGCCCGTCCGGAAGCTTAAGTCTCCGGATAGTTAGTCTAGCGGGCGGGAGCTCCACTTTGTCCATGTCGACACCGCGCTAGTGTGTGGAGCTCTCGTAGACGGGTTACTGGGTGGAGGTGGGCGTGGACGACCTGTTACTGGGTGTAGGTGGGCGTGGACGACGGGTTACTGGGTGTAGGTGGGCGTGGACGACCTGTTACAGGGTGGAAATGGGCATGGACGACCTGTTACAGGGTGGAAATGGGCGTGGACAACCTGTTACAGGGTGTAGGTGGGCGTGGACGACCTGTTACAGGGTGGAAATGGGCGTGGACGACCTATTACAGGGTGAAGGTGGGTGTGGACGACGGGCTAGTGTGTAGAGGAGGGCGTGGTCAGAGGAATTGGGATATCAGGAGTGGCTAGAGTAAGAGGAGGAGTAAGAGCTAGCAAGAGCACCTTTTGAGAACAAGCATTATAAAGTGTGGAGAGGGTGAGTGTCCCTATGAGCCGTGTGATTGCGTAGGGTGTGGAGGATCCACCTGGGGACGGATGAAAGGTTCTGATTGCTTGATTGATGACGAGTACGCTACCCAAGAGGTGGCACGGGCAGGAATAGCCCGTAAGATAGTTCTGAACAAATCATAGTTTTTTATACATGTGCTTTCAGGGCTTTCGGAGTTGGTAATGTCTCAGGAAATGAAGCCTGGTCTAAGACAGGGGGCAGATTCACGAAGCAGTTACGCAAGTACTTACGAACGTGTACATCTTTCCTCAATCTTTAACGGCTTTGGTTACATTTATTAAACAGTTTACAAGCATGAAAACTTCCCAATCAACAGTTTGTTATTGATATAAACAGCCTCCTGGTGCTTCGGAGCTCATTAACTGTTTAATAATTGTAAAACAAAAAGACCGCCAAATATTGAGAAAAGATGTACAGGCTCGTAAGTGCTTGCGTAACTGCTTCGTGAATCTGCCCCCTGGTTGGGGAAACGTTTCTGTAACAACCCGTTGAACTAAAGTTATCACAAGTCAAGCCTGGGCCCCTTTCCGTATATGAGAAGTAGAACAACTCTCAGAACTCACTCCAGGTATACTTCAGGTATACTGCCTTCCACTCCACCCCCACAGACAGGCATTCCACTCCACCCCCACAGGCGACATTCCACCCCACCCCCCACAGTCTCTCACCTCTCCAGCCTCTTAGGTCCCGCGCGGCTCTTCACGGGATATTGGTTCCCGGCGACTCCAGGAAAAATTGTTAAGAAGTCGCCGAAAGTTTCTTGTGTTGGCGTGAAGAAGAGCGGAAGTTCTCCTTACGGCGTGTCCTAGGGGGATGGAGGAGTGTGGGAGGGTAGTTGAGGTGTAAAGAGACGGGGGGAGGGGGTGAGGGATGTAAGGGGGGATGGTGCATGTGATGTAGGGGCTGGGGAGTGGGGTGGATGTAGAGCTTAGTGAAGGAGAAGAGGTAGAAAGCCGGTGTGGGATGATAAATGATGTTCGGAAGGCGAGTAGAGCTGTGACGAATGGGTTTAGGTGGATGAGATTGTGGGTGAGGAGCTAGGATATTAGTGGGGGGAGGAGCTGGGATGTCAGCGGGTGAGTAGATGTAGAGCTGGATGATCCTAGTAAGGCCAACGAAATACGTAGTGACAGGAGACTGTATTCTTCAGTTTTCTCATGTTCTTTCCCCCTCTTATTCTTACTCGTCCTATTCCTGGGTCTTATTATCATCTCTTTTTTTTCTCAACGTCTGCATCCTCCTTCTCCTGCTCCTCAAGCTTCTGATAAGCGTTATTATTCCTTTATATTTTAGGTTACTGAAACGAAAAGTAGGATAAGCTTGCATCATAAATCTTACCATTTAAGAGATGGAGAGAGTGTTGTTGTGTGGGACGAGGGAGTGGCCCTACAGAAGTACTACACGACGCCCCATCTGATAAAGTGGCTGGCTTTTAACCCCGTGGCTGGGGCTATACTCTTAAGAAGGGCGTCACTGTCGCCAGAATGTCTGGGGCCCAGAAGATGATGTAACTCTCCTGGGGTGATGTGCTCTCTTTCGTCCCACTCTCCTAGTCTCTGGTCGGGTCTCCAGTACTCTCTCTCTCTCTCTCACTGCATGGCATTGTCCCCCAACCCTTTCCTTCGATATAACTGCCTGTTTGATTGCCCTATGGCTTGATGGCGGCTTTCCCTAACGTTGTCTGTCGTCCTGGATGTCGCCAGCGTCACGTTTTGATGCCTTCATTGCACCTGGGCGTGTCGATGGCCGTCTCGGGAGGGCGAGCAGACAGGAGTTAGAGTGAGCGACAGTTCACTTTATCACTGCTCGCAGTATTGTTCTGGTCTCTTTGCTGTCCGGGGCTTGAGTGAGCTATAGTGGGAGAAGGCGCGTTTTATCACGTCAGTGTAGTCTCCAGTCTGTCTTGGGTGTTGTCTTGAGAGCAGTAAGTGTACCCTGTGGTGATAGCAGATGGATTCTCTCTTTCTCTCTCTCTCTCTCTCTCTCTCTCTCTCTCTCTCTCTCTCTCTCTCTCTCTCTCTCTCTCTCTTGTTCAAATCTGTTCACATTCAGGTGTCTCCCCTTAAGTCTTTCTTCAGATTCCCTCGAGAAACGTTTAAATCTTCAAAGGACTGATCTACGACAACAGGAATTTCCATTTCGGCACAAAATCATTAGGCAGATCTTGTTTATTACCGGAGAGCACCCTCGAAATGGAAATGTGCCTCGAAAGAAAACGGGGTGTATCAAAACAAATCACAAAAGAGGGGAAAATGCATAGCCAAAGATGGTTTGATACAATCTGATGTGTCTGATAGGCGGAAAATACGGGCCCGCGCGCACCAGGATTGCCTGTGATTAAAGCCAGGACGCAGGTAACATTAACAGTATATACTGCGACAGAAATCGAGATTAATCGAATGAGCTTTTGGTCAAGGGTGAACACTTGGGGGATTTGTGAGCGTGTAATCTCCGCGGTGTGGATTATTATTTTATGAGTGCAGGGTGCGGAGCTTTAGTGCACTCACCTAGTTATGATCGCCGCAAGAGTGCAGCTTCAGTTCGTGGGCTCCGCCTCTCATCCTAGACGGTTTTGTTTAGCTTTGTTTAAAGGGAACAAACTCCAGTGTCTTCTGGCATTACCTTGCAAGGTAATGCAGAAAATATTAAGGACGGGGCTGAGGGGAATTTGGAAAGACTAGATTTATAAATCAACAGCCGCGCGCAGTCTATGATTCATACGTCAGACAGCTGTTAGACGGAGCAGCGTCAAACAGCCTGCTTGACCACACCACCAACTAGGAGAGCTGGTCGGGAGGCCTGGCCGACCCCTGACAGTTTTCACGAGAGAACTTGATAAACACCTCCAAAGGTATTGGAGGTGTTTCCAAAGGTATTGGAGGTGTTTATCCCTAAAAAAACACCTCCCTTAAGATACAGGCAGGCAAACCTGTAATAATCATCAGATATACGAGGAGACTTGTGCCTCTGGGAGTTGTACCTCACCACACTTGAGAAAAAATAAATAACATCGAGATATATATAATTCTGAAGGAAATTGGTCATGTCAATAATGCGGATATGTTTAGTGAAAGACAAGATAACAGAAGAAAACACTCATGGAAATTGAGGATACACATGGACCACAAACATTTAAAAAATATTTTTTTTACCATAAATGCAATAAAAAAAGACGATATGGACTTAGAGTGATAGAATCTCTTCCAATAAGAATGTTTCAAAAGGAGTTACAACATGAAACAAGAGGATAGGTAGTCACTATATTTGTCATCAAACAAATGGTAAGACGGAGCTTAGGAGCTTGCGCTCGACATTACAAACATACAGATATACACACACACCCACTTGTTACTAAGCGAGAGGATGCTGAATTAACTTTTTTTTGTGCTATGCGGATGATAACAGGGGAAAACATCTTATATGTCAGAAAGGTATGGAGGCAGTTAGATTTGTGTCATTATATATGACTAGGGAGAGAGAGAGAGAGAGAGAGAGAGAGAGAGAGAGAGAGAGAGAGAGAGAGAGAGAGAGAGAGAGAGAGTTTATACATATAGGAAATCAGTCCAAATACTACTCTCAACTCCTAACAGCATCACCTGCACATATGAGCAATGTTCCTCACCTCTAGTCACTATAGACTCCTTCCTCTCCACCACACACACACACACACACACACACACACACACACACACACACACACACACACACACACACACACACACACACATACAGGCAGGCAAACACACACACACACACACACCACCACCACCACCACCACCACCACCACTACTACTGTTACTACATGAAGGCTACTACTACTATCGGAACACTACTACCAAGCACCACCACCAGCTTCACCGTCGTCACCACCGTCGTCGTCACCGTCGTCGTCACCGTCGCCTCCCACGACACAACGAGGAGTCATGTTCCACTAATCTGCCATTCATATTGAATTTAATTAAGAGGGGCGCCGAGGAGAGAGTTAAGTCCTCCTTGGTTAATTGTAATCCTCCCCCCCACCCTCACCCAGCCTATCCCCCTCTCCTACCTTGTATCCCCTCTTCTTCCCTCTTCTTCTTGCCCTTTGTCCCTTTCTCCCTGTTACCCTGCCTGTCCCACTCTGTGTCACGTCATGCTGTGTCACCTCCTTCTTCATGCTGTGTCACCTCCTCCTTCATGCTGTGTCACCTCCTCCTTCACCCTGTGTCCCCTCTCACCCTTCCTCATCACCCTGTGTCCCCTCTCACCCTTCACCTCTCCCGCACGTCCCGGGGACTTCAGGTGTGAGCCCCTTGAGCGCTCGGGGGAATTAAATTGATAGATTTCTCTAACTCTGTATTTCCACGGGGACCTTATTTGCATAATATCTTTGGGTCTGGTGTTGTGGTTGGTTTGGCGGGCTTAGATATTCCTCTCTAGTTGTTGTGGTACACGCGCGCGCGCCCACAAGGCACACACGCGCACACACACACACACACACACACACACACACACACACACACTCACACACACTCACTCTCACAAACTCTCACAAACTTTCACAAACTCTCACACACTCTCACACACATACACACACATACACACTAAACAGAAGCAAAACAAATGGTTTCTATAAACAATAAAAACAAAACAAAACCGTTTCAGACCCTTATGCTCCTATTCACCTAGCAGTAAATAAGTACTTGGGAGTTAGACCGCTGCTACGGGCTACTTCCTGGGCATGCGTGTCTGTATTAGAGACAAATGTTTGTAGTAAAAATAATTGAGGAAAAATTAATTAGTTAAAAAAGCAAGGGCCGTGAGCTAATAGCTCGATTCTACAGATACAAATAGTAAATACACACACGCACGAACGAACATGCACACACAAACACACACACACACACACACACACACACACACACACACACACACACACACACACACACACACACACAGAGAGCGTGCGTGGGAGCACTACTCGTGGGAGCACTACTCCCACTTTAGCGTGAGAGTAGTGGGGAAATGGAATGCACTTCAGGAACAGGTTGTGGAAGCAAATACTATTCATAATTTTAAAACCAGGTATGATAGGGAAATGGGACAGGAGTCATTGCTATAAACAACCGATGCTCGAAAGGCGGGATCCAAGAGTCAATGCTCGATCCTGCAAGCACATATAGGTGAGTACATATAGGTGAGTACACACACACACACTCTCAGCTTTAAGTCCCCACAAGGAATGTCAGTATTTTCACAAATAAATGCTGTGTGTCGGCTGATAAATTGATTCCTGTCTAAAGAGAAGAAAATGTTATTTTCTGAGCCATTTAAAGAGAAGAAAATAACCCAGGAATGACCCATGGTTTACCTGGAAGCATAAGGATGCAAAACCCACAAGGTGAAGCCATGGCAATTATAAAAGACCATGAAGAATTATAAAAGAAAAGTAGGATATCAAATAGAGAGAAGTACCACTGAGGCACAGGAGAGGTACGAGAACGGCGTTGTTTCTTGTAGAAACTGTCAACAGAGTTGCTCAACATCCTCCCAGCGAGCATAAGAAATATTGCCGGAACAACCGTGGACATCTTTAAGAGGAAACTAGATAGTTTCCTCCAAGGAGTGCCGGACCAACCGGGCTGTGGTGGATATGTGGGCCTGCGGGCCACTCCAAGCAACAGCCGAGTGGACCAAACTCTCACAAGTTAAGCCTGGCCTCGGGCCGGGCTTGGGGGAGTAGAAGAACTCCCAGAACCCCATCAACCAGGTATCAACCAGGTATCTGCTCGAGCACCCCAATCTCTTCAAGAACGAGATGAAAGGTTGTTTCGAAGCTGATTACCGAGAGTTACAGGCGCTCAACGGGTTAGGAATGTCCAGGTGAGCTTTGTGTCGGTTATGTTTCCTGATCCTAAAGACTAACACTTGGTTGAATAGTAATAATAGCACATATCTAAATAGTAATGATAGCATTTATATGAACAGTAATTATAGCACTTACCTGAATAGTAATATTTGTTCGTGGATTGTGTGTGTGTGTGTGTGTACGTGAGTGTGTGTGAGAGTGAGTGATGGTACCAGCGTAGTGTTCAAACCAAACTACACTGCGATCCACAGTCTAATAAGGGCTATAGCTTTTTATTAGCATCCTCTAAGGCATTATCTTGGCCCCATCAGTGACGTTTGCTTCACCGCCACAGACATGGCAGAAGGCAATCAGAAGAGGAATTTACCTGACATATGATTCGCTGCTTGTAAGTCATATGAAACGCGAAAGAAATCTGATTGGGCTCAGTATCCTGAAGGGCAACATCTTATGGCTGCTACCCGACTTCTGATTATGTATATTTATTTTGTAAAGGCCAGCTAGGCCCATCACACGGCCGAGATGGGGTGGACTTGGCCGGAGAAGAACGGGGGTGGGACGAAGTTTGAGAGGGATTATGGTCAGGTATTGTGAGGGTGGACCAAACTCTCACAAGTCAATCCTAGCCTCGGGCCGGGCTTGGGGAGTAGAAGAACTCCCAGAACCCCATCAACCAGGTATCAACCAGGGAGTGTGTTGGGGGACGGAGGGGCTACAGACAGGAAGGGAGTTGGGGGCTATGTATCCTCAGGTGGTGGTGTAGGAGGCGAGGTGAGGCGGCTGGGCTGTGATGGACACTGGCCCCTCACCCCTCTTCTTGAGACACCGCCTCATTAATTCTTAAGCCAACACAAGAGGTAACCAGACCTGCTCCCCCATCCCTTCCTCCCG
>NC_091156.1:11484354-11504354 GCF_040958095.1 Procambarus clarkii | reverse complement strand
GCATTAGGAAGTGATGTGGTGGAGGCTGACTCCATACACAGTTTCAAGTGTAGATATGACAGAGCCCGATAGGCTCATGAATCTGTACACCTGTTGATTGACGGTTGAGAGGCGGGACCAAAGAGCCAGAGCTCAACCCCCGCAAACACAACTAGGTGAGTACAACTAGGTGAGTACACACACACACACACACACACACACATATTTAGTCATATTTAGCTTTTCTTCAAAATTAATCATTCACGATAACCTTGGCAAGTAAGCATCATAGTTTTCTCAATTAAAACTGAATGATTATCTGTTACATGCTATTATTATGACACGTATGTCAGTAATTAACTGTTAACTCGTACAGATTAATTATGATTGTATGACCATTTATGAATCAAAATTTTGAGTTAATGAGATTTGACTTGATTAATCATTCCCATTCATGTGTCAGCTAAGTCTGCTAAGCCTTGCTGCTAAGATTAGCGTGTGACCGCGCGTGCGTGCGCTCATCCAGCTCTCCCCGATATATAGAACAGTGCTCCCACAAGGTAGGAACTTCGCCAAAATTGGAAAACTTCCTGAGTACACACAAGTTACAACGGTGCTGGGGTGCCTGGGACGGTGCTGGAGCTGTCGCAGCCCAGTGTGTGGACGGGAGGGAGCAAGGATAGAAGAGAGGGAGGGAAGGAGAGGGAGAGGGAGAGAGAGGAAGGGAGGGAGGGAGGGTGAGGGAGAGAGAGAGAGATGGGGGGGGAGGAAAGGAGAGGGACAGAGAGAAAGGAAGGAAGAAAGGGGAGATATTTAGTGTTGGGGAAGGCGATGTACGATGGATGAAAGGAGAATAGCAGAACAGAATGAGTTTTCAGGAGATGAAAATAAGAGGAAATGAAAGAAGAGGAGAAATCTAAGCATTTCTGAACAATGCAATCAACAGTAATAGCCCCCCCCCCTCCCCATCACACACACACACCATTTTTTCTCCATCTTCTTCTCTACCTCTACATCTCTCCCTCAACCTGTTTTCATCCGTGACACTGACCATAAATGCCCCCTCCCCACCTCCCCCCATTTGTCTCCCCCTCTCCCTATTCCTCACCCCACACACACACAAAGAAAATTCCACTCCCTCCCAAAAACACCAACAAGTCATAGTCTGTCGTGTTTGGGTCGTTGAATTGCTATTTTGGCCATTGGAGGTAAAAGTCCTCCTCCCTCGTGTGTCCTCCAACGTGGGGAGACTGGGGGGCCTCATTATGGGCAGAGGTCGTTGTTGAGTGGTTATCTTGAGATTATCTTGAGGTTATCTTGAGATGATTTCGGGGCTTTTTTAGTGTCCCCGCGGCCCGGTCCTCGACCAGGCCTCCACCCACAGAAAGCAGCCCGTGACAGCTGACTAACACCCAGGTACCTATTTTACTTCTAGGTAACAGGGGCATAGGATGAAAGAAACTCTTCCCATTGTTTCTCGCCGGCGCCCGGGATCGAACCCGGGACCACAGGATCATAAGTCTAGCGTGCTGTCCGCTCGGCTGACTGGCTCCCCCAAAGAGCACCCCATCCAAAGTGCCTCCCCCTTCAAGAGCATCGTCACCCGAAGGCTCTTGCCTGCGGGGCTCCAAGTCGCTTACCTTCCGATTACCTATTATTTATTAGGCAGAAAATCGTGGTGTCGCTGATTTGTATCGCCGGCGGCTCAGTCGCTGTTAAGCTCGTTGGTGAGGCGGTCATTGTATCTAGTTGAGTCGGGCCTCTAAAGTCATTGCCTTATTTTATAATGTTTATCTTTTTTAACTCGGGCTTCGTTCGTTTTACTTAGCAGTGTCGTCGTCATTGTCGCTGACATTGTGGTGGTGGTGGTTGTGCTGGTTGAGCAATGGCGCTGGTCTCCGGACACTACCACTGAAGAATGCATCAATTTCCTGTGATTATACACGTCAACGCGGCTAAAAAATAAAAAATTCAAACATTTCTTTCGTATTGGGATTATTAATTATCATTGGGATGACGTCAGCTTAAGGCAGTGGAAAATCATATATACTAGCTGCTAGACCAGTTTTTTTATTATTATTATTATTTTCTACCACAGACGTGGCCAGACATTTACTATGCTAACCAGCATATATACATTTACTTCTGTCCTCCATGGACAGGGTTAGAGATGTGTTAAACATATAATTCAAGGGTTTATTGAACAATCAAGTATGTAATGTTGGTTAATGGCCAATGTTTTTTACCACCTACATGTATCCATGGTTTTACATGCACTACTTGTACCTGCTGTAGCCAGGTATCGGGTGTCGTATAGTCTGTAGCATAAGGAGAGTGACTATCCGGAGGTCCGCTAGTCTCATCTCTACTTCAGGCGCTGCAAAGATTCCCGTGTGGAGGCCGGGGGCCAGATTCACGAAGCAGTTACGCAAGTACTTACGAACGTGTACGTCTTTCCTCAATCTTTGGCGGCTTTGTTTACAATTATTAAACAGTTAATGAATTCCGAAGCCCCAGGAAGCTGTTTATAACAATAACAACAGTTGATTGGGAAGTTCTCATGCTTCTAAACTGTTTAATAAGTGTAACCAAAGCCGCCAAAGAATAAGGAAAGATGTACACGTTCGTAAGTACTTGCGTAACTGCTTCATGAATCTGGCCCCGGGTCTTCGCTGCAGATAAACGAGATAATCGCAAATATTTGGTCAGAGCTGGTGAAGCGTCAAGATCTGTACATGAAGCCACTAATAGACTAGCTGAAGGAGAGTTCAATGGACCCTAGATCCCTCGACCACGCAATACAGTCGTCGATATAAAAGATATCCGTCATCTTGAGTTCTGTTAGTGCTCTGACACGCTGTATGACAAGGCACCGGACATCTTAACAGATAAACAAATAAAGAATTGTGATATCCTACGTTTGAACTGGGCTTAATCGCCAATTGTTGTATATCCTTCTTGTAAACTGTAATGGCCACCTTGATGTGTCACTACTTACTCCACCACAATACAGTGTGGGTACAGTACTCAGACGAAGATGCGTTCGTGCGTTCGTTTAATTAAGGTGAGGCATTTTGGGGTGCCTTCTCCCCTTTATTAAGGCTCCTTTTTGCAGTAGTGAATCTCGGAGTGGAACGACCGTCGACCCCTTCATTAATTAGGCCTTCTTCCAACCACAATAGGCAGAGGGGGCGCTGGCGTCTATAGGCCTAGGGTTGCGGGGGTGGGATGTAGGTAAATATTGTCTGCATCCTTGAGAAGAAGGAAAAGGAGATGGAGGGTGGGGAGGTAGTCTGAGGAAGGAGACAAAAGAGGAGTGCTGGGTAAAGAAATGAGAACAGAAGGTTGGAAATTAGGAAAGAAAGGGAGGAGCGGAAAGTAGTTGGATTGGCAGGAAAGCGAACAGGGAAAGAGGAAAGGAATTGGGTAAGGGAGGGGGAAAAGGAAGAATAATAAAAATGACGAAAGGAGGAACAAAAAGGAGACAAGGGTTGGGGTTAAGACTAATAATGCAAAGTGAAAATTAAGGTAGGAAGATGGGAAGGAGATGACGGAAATAAAGGATAACGAAATGGCACGGGGTGAAAAGTGCAGTAGAATGAATAAGAAATGTATGAGTAAATGAATGAACTGATGAATAACAGGCCTCAGGAGGATGGGGCCTTCGTGGCAGGTGCACCAGATATCCTGGGGGCTCAAACTTACTTCCAGGTGCACCAGATATCCTGGGGCTCTGGATATCGCCAGATATCCAGGGGATCTGGATATCTGGTGTGTTTGTTGGTCATCGATGTTTAACGAGGCTGAAGGAAGCTGGCTCGAGTGACCAAGATGCCATTTAATTCTAACAGAGGAGGAAATATCAGAGGGGAAGATGGTAGGCCTAAACCCGTGTTTGTGTAGGTGTAATTGTGTGGATATTTTGTAATTGGTTTGTGTCTGCTCGCGCGGGTGTTTGCGTTTCTTATATAGGTGGTTTGTGAGGTGTTTTTGTGTTTTGTGTGTTCGTGTGGGTGTGGGACACGGGGGGAAACTGAGTACCCAGATGAGCCACAGGGACGTTAGAAAGAACTTTTTCAGTGTCAGAGTAGTTAACAGATGGAATGCATTAGGCAGTGATGTGGTAGAGGTAGACTCCATACACAGTTTCAAATGTAGATATGATAGAGCCCAGTAGGCTCAGGAATCTGTACATCAGTTGATTGACGGTTGAGAGGCGGGATCAAAGAGCCAGAGCTCAACTCCTGCAAACACAACTCGGTGAGTACACACAGGGGCACTGAACGGACACACTTGGTAACAATGGTGGCCAGTCGGCTAGGCTGGAAGCCTAGGCACTATGGCAGCTTGACGAGGAGTCACAATAACGTGGTTGAAATATGTTGACCAGACCACACACTAAAAAGTGAAGGGACGACGACGTTTCGGTCCGTCCTGGACCATTCACACACACAATCGACTTGAGAATGGTCCAGAACGGACCGAAACGTCGTCCTCCCTTCACTTTTTAGTGTGTGGTTTGGTCAACATTATGGCAGCTTGAGTGGCACTTGATGTGGCAGTGGCAGATGGACTCCCATGGGCACGGCAACACACACTCCTGACTCCCACATACTGCACGGATGGTCCAAAAGAGCAAGTTTTACTTTCAGAACCATGAATGATGGGATAAGTGTGTGGCTTGTGACTTACGAGGTACACTGCGAGGTACCTTGCCCCACGCTCCGTTTGGGGTGTCTTTGGGGCATCTCAAACGGGATGTCCCCGTTTGAGACGGGGAACCATCCCAAACGGGATGTCCCCAAAGATTTGGGACATCCCAAATCTTTGGGAGACGTCGGCAGGGGCGAGAATGCTGCTTAGAAGAAGGTTTGGGAGCTTGCTCTCCTGCCTCCTACCATTAGGAATGCTTTCCCTACGCCGCAGAGAAGTTGCAATTGGGCAGTTTGGCTCTGAAACACAGGAGCTGGCGACTTAACGCGATCAGATGGGAAAGAGTGAAAGGTAAGGATGAGGGCCAACTGCATCTAGCACTTGGACTGATCAGTAGTTCCTACAGGGTCGGTGTTCGATCCCCGGTGGTGCAAGTAGTTGGGCACCGTTCCTTCACCCAGTCTTCACATCCCAGCTCCTTGTCCTCATATTCCATCCAAGAGTTATATTCATACCAGGTTAGCGCTTTCTCCTCATAATTACCTTACCTCCACTGCTAGTCTTACAAGAGGTGTTGCCTTTTCACATATTATTATTATTATTATTAACATTATTTTTTATTAATTCACCGAATTCACACTAACGTGAATGATCAATGAGAAAATCTACCAGGGCTGTGGGGTGGGCTCGAACCTGCGACCCTGGCACGCCAGTCGCATGCTCTACCACTGGACTGGACTATTATTATTATTATTATTATTATTATTATTATTATTATTATTATTATTATTATTATTATTATTATTATTTGTTGTGTTGTATCAATCTAGTCGATTAGTCACACAAGAGAGAGCGCGACAAACAGTCTTTGGGAATAATAGAGATTGTGGGGTGATGTGAGATAGATTGTCCTGGTGGATGGGCTTCGGGAGGCGGGTTATTCGTGCACTTGCATGCATTTGCATATATTTATTAACAGGCGGTGGCTGGAAAATCGCCCTGTCGCACCCATTGCTTCCTCTTGTTGATTATTGCGGCCATGTGTCTTCTGAGGTGGATATTTTCAGTATCTTCAGTCTCCCTTCATAAGTTATATTTCTTACTTTTGTGTGCGCGTGTGGGCGCAAGGAGATAGCCAAGTGTGGGGGAGGTGGAGACGCCCAGGCGTAGGTAAGGTGGAGGTGCAGTAAGTGGGAGGGTGGTATGGAGGTGCTCTCTTGCGCTCTCTCTCTCTCTCTCTCTCTCTCTCTCTCTCTCTCTCTCTCTCTCTCTCTCTCTCTCTCTCTCTCTCTCTCTCTCTCTCTCTCTCTCTCTCTCTCTCTCAAGCAACAAGACGGGGATCAAGAGTAAAAACTCGCTCTCACAAACACAGTTAAAGCCTCCATCCCACCACCGCACTAACTCACCCACGGTTACGTGGAAGTCGGCAACTCTTAAATGATGTAGAATGATTCGTATACACTCACTAAGGGCAGCCGCTATGACAGTTCTTGTCGGGAACAATCAGAGCAGCCGACCCGAGGGAGCGCGCACGGACCACCAGAACCGCTTGGAGACGTCTATTCGAATTATCTTCAGCCCTGCGATTAACTGCCGGACAAGCTTCAATTATTCGTCCGTTTTGTCATGGTTCCGCTTCGGGTATTACGCCACCTGGTGTAGGAGCCGAGGCATCTTGTAGCGAAACACAACGTCGACTTGAGGCTCTTATTATATTCTGAGTCTTGGTTGTGGTTTGAGCATTCAGGGGGATCAAAAAGCAGTTCTCAGGCATCAAAAAAGGATTGACAGAGAATTTGATAAGCAGCTTCTAGCGTGTAGGCCTAGAGGTTCTATAGCACTTTCAGTGTACATGTTGTACAAGAGGGAAGGTTTAACATGTACCTGAAGTTGAACAATAAACTTGTCAGGTTAATTGTTTTATTTTAGATGTAAACCCCCTTAACTTGGTTGATTTGTCTTTGATTTATTTACCTGTGGGTTTCTTTTTAATCCAGTTGCGTTTGTGGCTCTAATTTTGCATTCAGGCATTGAGGGCAGGATTCCTTGGTGATTATCTGATTATCCAGGCTTCCTCTAACGAACACCTGATCAGCTAGGCTGTGAACCAACTGACCACTAAGCTGTCCACAGAGATCACTGTTAGAGAAGGTTAAGGAAGCAGCTGCCTTGCCAGTGAGTTGAGTTGCCGAGTACTCGAATAATAGAGCCGTTGGAGTGCCCTACCGGCGGGTTTGGGATCGAGGCCCTGATGTCTAGTGGTGTCCAGTCTGGGCTAATGATAATCATCATTTATCCATTAAAAAAGGAGTGTTTTTTTCAATTTTAACTTGGTAATTGTTTTCATATTATATTTTTTTATTAATTATTAATATTCAGTGTTCCTTCTTTTTTTACATTTACGTTTTTACATTTTTTACCAAATAATTATTTTTTTTACATTATAATATATCGGGTCGTTTTTATCTTGTTGCTCTTCGCAGCGTCTGCAAGTGTCATGTATAAGCACATCATATTTGGGAAGTATAAGTATATCTTAATTTAGATATATCCTAATTAACAAAGTATTAAGTATATCTTAATTGCAGTGTGTGTACTCACCTAGTTGTGCTTGCGGGGGTTGAGCTCTGGTTCTTTGGTCCCGCCTCGGAACCGTCAATCAACTGGTATACAGATTTCTAAGCCTACTGGGCTCTATTATATCTACATTTGAAACTGTGTATGAAGTCTCCCTCCACCACATCACTGCCTAATGCATTCCATCTGTTAACTACTCTGACACTGAAACTGTGTGTGTGTGTGTGTGTGTGTGTGTGTGTGTGTGTGTGTGTGTGTGTGTGTGTGTGTGTGTGTGTGTGTGTGTGTGTGTGTGCGAAAGGCATTATTCCTGGTTCGTCCCCTCTACAGTAATATACAAACACCGTATTATCATCATTACACTTGCTAGGATGCCAGAGGCTTTAATGCAATTTCTCCAATACAATATAATCATCTCCCCCCCCCCACCCACCAACACTACACACCTGGGTGGGACTCTTTGCAAAATATGACTTTCACTGTTTGAAAACAAAAATGCCAGCTTGTAGTTCTTGAAAGGACCACCCAATATATTCAAAGATATACTTAACATACTTTGCAAATTGCAGGTATGTTTTTTTTCAAGATAATTGATAGTTACTCTACACAAAACTTTTTTTTTGGTCTGACTGGAAATAATGCACAATTACCATCACCGTCGCCTGTGGCACCTTTGGTGAAAATGTCAGCCTGCTTTTACTTACTCATTTTCCTTCTTATGAGACTTATGTTCATGCACTCTCTCTCATTATGTTAAGATCATTATTATTTTTTATTAAAAGCGAGGGGGGAGAGAAAGGGTCCCTCAAATTAAGTGATTATTCCAGGCTGCTGGAGGTTAGAATAACAGTGTGTGTCTGCGTCTCTCGTGTATTGTATTAACAGAGATTCAGCAGAGGGGATATTTGCCAGGTTATCTGCGAGGTCATTGCTATCAAAGCCATCAGCTGCTAGGTGAATACAGGCTTAAGAGAAGGTAAGGGGGAGCTCTGGGGCCAGATTCACGAAAGCACTTCCGCAAGCACTTACCAACCTGTACATCTTTTCTCAATCTTTGGCGGCTTTGTTTCCAATTATTAAACAGTTAATGAGCTCCGAAGCACCAGGAGGCTGTTTATAACAATAACAAAAGTTGATTGGCAAGTTTTCATGCTTGTGAACTGTTTAATAAATGTAACCAAAATCGTCAAAGATTGAGGAAAGATGTACACGTTCGTAAGTGCTTGCGTAAGTGCTTTCGTGAATCTGTGGCCCCTGGCAACCAGCTCTGAGGTCTAGGGTGGTGTTGGCGAGGGGAGACTGAAGGGTTGTATAGCTTGCATTCACTTATACACGTTATACACTGACTTACACACTTAATAAACGCGGTCCGTCTCCCAGGAGGCCTGGTCGACGACCGGGCCGCGGGGACGCTAAGCCCCGGAAGCACCTCAAGGTAAGGGACTATCACACTAATTTACCTACACAGTGATTTACTTTCTCCTTGTCTCCCCACCCACTCACAACTCAACACTTAAGACTGCATTACCACCATTCTCCCCTTAATTAACACCACTCATCACCCTAACTATCTTCCCCTCGAGAGCTGTCTGCGGTAATTAATCACCGAGCTGCTGGCAAGTCAAAATGACCTCGGAGACTAGTATTAAGTGACCACTAATTTGTACTCATTAGAATAATTAGAATATTTACGATTGCCGTTGCTGGTATAGTTTATTATTGATAATTGCTTAAATGATTACAAAAAACATTATACTTTATATCCAATATGGGACTGTATTTCATACACAAGATATGCTACTGTATTATATTGTATACTGTATTATATATCCCCTTCAGTTGCCATGTACGGATTCTGCTCATGATTGATGTTCTCAAACGCTTGCATCAATGAGTATCTGTTACCCTCAGATTGTATTGTATTTTACAATTTACAAAACAATTTTTTTTCTATATAATATCCGGTGAGATTTGTTTAGGCTGTGTGTGAGTACTTATTGTGCTTGTGAAGGTTGAGCTTCAGCTCCCTTGGTCCCGTCTAGTTTGTGGATGAGCTGAGAGAGCATTTGTTGGATGGGGTTTTGGGATAGGTTAGCAAGAATGCATGTGGGTGTTAGCAACGCTTAGTCGCGCCATCTTTGCCTCTGTCAACTGGAGACTCTGGATATGGTAGTGGTGCATGTGTGTGAGGTGGGGGTGGTAGTTGTGGGTGTGGGGTGGTGGTTGTGCTGGTGGTTACACTCACACACATACACACACACACACACACACACACACACACACACACACACACTCACTCTCTCTCTCTCTCTCTCTCTCTCTCTCTCTCTCTCTCTCTCTCTCTCTCTCTCTCTCTCTCTCTCTCTCTCTCTCTCTCTCTCTCTCTCTCTCTCTCATACACACACACACACTAGGGGACATTTCCCTTAACGGATTCAATCAGTCCATTAAAGATACGACGTATTAGCAAATTTTAATACACAGTACTGTTGGCGTTTTCTATACATTGCACTATTAGGGAAGGCATTGCTGCGTTCGTGTATGGTCTGGCAAAGCAGTTGCTTTTCCCCCCCAGAGTGGCAGATCGAAAGAACGCTTTGTAGGAGCTGAAATCGCACCCAAGTAAACTACGCTGTGATTGTTTAAGTTGCGGGAGGAGTGATCTCTGGGGACACGTGTCTGTATGAACTCTACATGTGTGTGTGTGTGTGAGAGAGAGAGAGAGAGAGAGAGAGAGAGAGAGAGAGAGAGAGAGAGAGAGAGAGAGAGAGAGAGAGAGAGAGAGAGAGAGAGAGTGTCCGTCTATCTTTGTGTGCGTGTGTCCATCTGTCCCTATTCCTCCGTCTCGGTTTCTGTCCGCCTTGCTTCTCAACCGTCAGTCAACTAGTGTACAGGTTCCTAAGCCTATTGGGCTCTTATCACACGTACTTTTAGAAATATATGTGAAGTCTTACTCCACAACTTCACTTCTTTTATGTACTTCCATTATCATTAATGTTTTTCTCTCTTTATTTTCCAGGTGAGGAAGATGTGTCTGTTGTTGGCGTGTAGGTGAGGCGTGAGGTGAGGCGCGAGGTGAGGCGTGAGGTGAGGTGAGGCGGACTTAAAACTCATTTTTTTGCTACCACGAACGTGGCCATACATTTATACAGTGTTAACCAACATGAATACATTTTCTTCTGTCCTCCATGGACAGGGTTAGAGACGTGTTCTACTACGTTTTGTGCGGTGGGTTATTGAGTATGTGGCGGCCAGACTCCTGACTGTTATTCTGTGCTCGTTGAAGTGGCAAGTCTTGCATTTCTCCTCGATAAAGACTAATTTTCAGAGAGAATGTCTGAATGTGTCCATGTATTCTCATGCGAATACGTGTGATCTTATTTTTTGTAGCATTTCAGGCCTCGTTATCGTACACTTGCCTGTCAGGGACTGCAAGGTAGTGAGATCTAGCCCTAAGTGTGCCGCCTGCTATCGTGGATGCACCTGTTGTGTTATAATGGGTCTATTCTTGACGTTCCTATTCTTTCTCGGATGGCGACCATCCGCCAGACTCTCCCGTCAGTGACAAAAATGTCGCCTGCAGTAATAGTGAGTTGTTGGTTCTTTTTTTCGGGCTTCACGGGGAGGTCTGGGGCTGTTATTAAGCTGTAGCTCCTTGACATGTTATTCATTGTCAATGTTGCCTGGTTTTGGTTGTTAACCCTTCTCTCTCTCTCTCTCTCTCTCTCTCTCTCTCTCTCTCTCTCTCTCTCTCTCTCTATCTCTCTCTCTCTCTCTCTCTCTCTCTCTCTCTCTCTCTCTCTCTCTCTCTCTCTCTCTCTCTCTGCACCTCACGTCCACTCTCCCTCCCCTCTCTATCCATCACCCCAATCTCTCCCTGCTGCTCTTTATTTCCCCCATTCTCTCTCCCCTCTCTTTCCAACACCTCCCCCCCCATCTCTTCCTCACCCCTATGTCCCTACCAGACACTCCCTCTCCTCTCTTTCCCTCTCTCGTCCTCTTTCCCCCTCCCCCCATCCCTCTCGCTTTCTTCCCCTTCCCTTCCCCTTCAGGGGTCAAGCAGGAGCCGTAAACATTGATGGGGACCGTCCCTTACATTCATCTTCCCCTTCTCCACTCTGCCTCACGCCCTCACGGGCCGGAGAGGCCATCTGTCAAGGTGTGTACGGCTGGAGAAGACGCACCAGCTGCCCCCTGCTGGCCACCCAGCTGGTGGTAGGGCGGGGTGCTTCTGCAGCTGGTCTTTACACGTTGTTATGTTGCTACCGCCTGTGGGTGTGGGCTTGGTCACCAGGGGTCTAAACTTGTCAGCTGCGGCTTTAGTTGTAAAAGTAAGCTGTGATGTCGACGAATTATTTATTAAAATATGGATGTGGATGAAAATGTTCAACTTATTAGCTGTGATTTCTGCGTAATTTTGGATATACTCATTGTATATTCTTTGTGTATATTTGTTATGGCTGCGCTGACTGGATTGTATATAACTGTTAGATTATTCATACACGTTGTAAATATATACAGGTTGGCGAGACAGGTGCTGGTCTAGAGTGGGAATTCGTTTGATCTGGTCCCTGAGTCTGGCGCGTGAGCCTCGAACCTGTCTGTGCTCCGGGCTGTTTGTTTGGGCTCGATGCACACCTTGTGCCGGCTGATATATCCTCCGTCCGGTGTATTTACCCCTGGTCGAGCCTCAGGTTGGGTACCTGTTGGGTACTGACGATGGGCACTGACGTTGGGCACTGACGTACCCTTCACCGCCGGCACGCCTCGACGAAATCCGATCCGATCTGTCCCCACACCCCTATTCATGCCAATCACCATCCCCCCTTCCCCCCGGACACCTCCCTCCTCCTTCACTATCCCCTGCTCCTGCACAAGCCACTCTATCCCCATCTTCTATCCTCGTCACGTTCCCTGCTACCCTCCACTGAAAAGATTAAATAATAATAATGTTGCATGATTTCCATTTTGCAAAATTGATCAACATTGATCGATACCATGGGATAGTGCAATGGTGAGGGGAAGCTAAATGGATCCCTGTTCTTAGGGCTGGGGGGCGTCGGCCGGCCAACGCCCGGACTTGCTAAAAATATTGTTGAGGTTAATGTGGAGAGTTTAGGTGTGTGTGTGTGTGTGTGGTCTCCTGCCGGGGCCACGGAGTCCCACTACTGACGCAATTGGCAGTCCTGGCTAGTGCTCGACTGTCCTGGCTAGTACTCGACTGTCCTGGCTAGTGCTCGACTGTCCTGACTAGTACTCGACTGTCCTGGCTAGTACTCGACTGTCCTGACTAGTACTCGACTGTCCTGGTTAATACTCGACTGTCCTGGCTAATACTCAACTGTCTTGGCTAGTATTCTACCGTCCTATTAGTAATCACAACCTTACAGACATGGATAGTATTCGACTGTCCCAAGATGGGAGGTTAAAGGCTAGTCGCTCCCTGTGATCTCCCTCAATTTGATTCCGCAGTTCACACGCTATTATGTCGCAATCGACCGTTCCAGAGAGCGTGTTTTTGCTTTGTGTGTGTGAGTTCAGCAGCCGATATTCAGATAAGTATGGGGGGGAAGTTCATTGTGGGAGCTTGTACTTTGTAAGTTAGATGTGATTTGCAGGTCGGTGACCTCCAAATCGGTGACAAGTGCTTATTGACGCGACACTTACCCTTCTCCTCTCTTCTTCTGTCTCCTCCCCCCTTCCCAGTCCATCTCGTGACTGTCCAATACTTATGAAAATTCATCCAGTGGAGGGTCCCTTGAAGAGCGCCCCAGCCTCCCTCCCTCGCCACAGGATCACTCTTCAGTTGACGCCTCGACTGAAGGGTCCCGAATCTCTTTTGTCTGTCCAATTGGAGCTAATACACCGACACAATGGCGCCTCTGCTCGTGTTTACAAATAACTCTGGCGAGATCTCGTTAGTAGTATCTGAAGGTGGTGGTGCGGACGGCTAAGGGGGGTGTGGTACGTATAGTGACTGTTTTGTGGTGCATAGTGACTGTTTTGTGGTGCATAGTGGCTGTTTTGTGGTGCATAGTGACTGTTTTGTGGTGCATAGTGACTGTTTTGTGGTGCATAGTGACTGTATTGTAGTACAGACGGACTTTTTCTGGTACAGGGAGACCGCTTTGTGGCACAGAGTGATCATTACTATGGCACGCAAAAATTCTAACATGTTGAGGTTGTATATACTTTTTTAAGCGTATTATTTATCAACTGGTGTACAGATTCCTGAACATATTGGGCTCTATCATATCTACATTGACACTGTGTATGGAGTCAGCATCCACCACATCACTACTTAATGCATTCCATTTGACTACTCTGACACTGAAAAAAAATCTTTCTAATGTTTATGTCATTTTTCCTACTAACCGGGAGCCAGCTAGTAGCATTTTGCATTCTTTCTAATTTATTTTTTAATGCGAGAGACAGTAATTAGTAATCAATGACTACACATATGGCTCTACTAGAGCCAGCCACCATAACACATGACTCTACTAGAGCCAACCACCTTAACACATGACTACTAGAACCAACCACCTTAACACATGACTCTACTAGAACCAACCACCTTAACACATGACTACTAGAACCAACCACCTTAACACATGACTCTACTAGAACCAACCACCTTAACACATGACTACTAGAACCAACCACCTTAACACATGACTCTACTAGAACCAACCACCTTAACACATGACTACTAGAACCAACCACCTTAACACATGACTCTACTAGAACCAACCACCTTAACACATGACTCTACTAGAACCAGCCACCTTAACACATGACTCTACTAGAACCAACCACCTTAACACATGACTCTACTAGAACCAACCACCTTAACACATGACTCTACTAGAGCCAGCCACCTTAACACATGACTCTACTAGAACCAACCACCTTAACACGACTCTACTAGAACCAACCACCTTAAAACTCTACAGATCTGGGCCGTTGGGGGGGACCTTCTGAATGCGACTCTCACTCCTGTGCTCGTCTATAATAAGACCTACTTTCCCTTGCACCTACTTTCCTGCGTGTGCCCAGGCATATTTCTCCTTGTTTGTCCGACGAGAAAGACCGACTCTTGTTAGATTTCTGGACGATGAAATTACATACACCTTTCAGATTTTTTTGTGGACTTTTTCACTAAAAATTGTTCTCCTCCCAGTAATAATAATAATAATAATAATAATAATAATAATAATAATAGCATTATTAATTTTAGTATTATTTTTAACAATATTTTTTCTTATTTTACAGTTAAAATAACTATTAATAATGATATTAGAATTAACATTTTCACCAGTTCTATATACCATTGTGGTCATTTTTTTAAGATATTTTTTTTCATTGGTGCTGGCAGGTGTTGTTGGGTGGTCGCTCTGCCACAAGGCTAACGTTGTCTACATTCAGCTACTGGGAACGAACGTTCTAAGTAGCACGGGCTATGGTGAGCCCGTAGTGGACTCCACCTGGTACAGGATCGGCGCAAGCAGCACGGGCTACTTGCCCATATATCAGCTCACCCATAGCCTGATATATGGGTTATCACCCATTGCCCATATATCAGCTCAGCTATGGTGAGCCCGTAGTTGACTTACCTGGTACAGGAACGGGGCAAGTAGCACGGGCTATGGTGACCCCAAGTGGACTTACCTGGCACAGGAACGGGGCTCCTGACTCCTCTCACTCACTCTCCATCGACATCAGCGTAATGCTTTCAGTTGAGAGGGAAAGGAATGATCAGGGGGAAAGCGCCAAGCCATTACGACTATATAGCGCTTGGAAAGGGTCAGGATAAGGAATTGGGATGAGACAGGGGGAAAGGAATGGTGCCCAACCACTTGGACGGTCGGGGATTGAACGCCGAACTGTTTGAGAGTCAGAGCACATCATGGTTTATGCTAGCGATGAATTCCCGTTTATTTTTATTTTATTTTATGTGCGCTATCTCTCAGCCACTCCTTTTAAGTCCTCCTTTCTTCTTTAAACTGAGAGAAAATGAAAAAAAAGAGGACATAGGTGGATACAAAAGAGTGGAAGAAACGTTAGGATATTGAAAGACATCGAAAGTAGACGTCGTAGAAGCCACCTCCGCCTCTCATCTGTCATTCTACTGACGTACAGGTTCCTGAACCGATTGAGCTCTATCATATCATCATTTGAGGGAGGTGTAATGTGTGTCGTCGAGTGTGTGTGTGTTGTTTTGTTGGTGTTTACACGTCCGCCGACGGTTTCAGGCAGACAGGCAGACAAGTAGATGGAATTCTAACTACTCGCTAATGTAATTACCTCTCACTGGCAGCATATATTAGTAGTTAATGGAAGATGTCTTTTGTAATTAGCATGATTAAAACCGGGTTAGTGAACAGTGTTTTTGCCTGGATACATTAACCAGAGTCTACTGTATAGGGTTGCTTACTACTGCTGCTTCTACTACTACTATAGTACTATCGTTAGTTGGAACTTTTGGCTCAATGCCTACTTTAATAGGCCTATATTTTAGGCCTCCATACTGTTTATTCGCGTAGCGGCGCTTGCGATGGTTGAGCTTCAGCTCAAGGTTGCGCCTCTCGACCTTCATGCCTGAGCCTTTTGAGCGCTAATCACTCAAGTCAATCACTTAACTCCATATTATATTAATTTCTTTATTACTGTAGCATTGAACTCTATTAATTTGAAGGCTCATTCGAATACATTCGAATGTATTGAATTCATTCGAATATTTTGTATTCGAATACATTCGAATAAAAACGAAGGCCCATTAGTTTCTTCTTGTAACCCTCTTCGCTATGTTCTCCCTTCGTCCTTGTCCCAGCTCCTGTCCATTATGGTAATTCTCCTATTGTTTACATCGTGATATTTTCTATTGACATAAGGTTTAGTTCCTGTAGTGTTCACGCGAAGCTCGTGCCTCTGTTCCGGTACAAGGCTATTCAGCTTCGTGCTTTATTAGATTATATAAATGGTCTACGAGGGTGCCCCATATATCAGCCTGTGTTGTGGACGGTTAAACAACAGAAACAGAGAGAGAGAGAGAGAGAGAGAGAGAGAGAGAGAGAGAGAGAGAGAGAGAGAGAGAGAGAGAGAGAGAGAGAGAGAGAGAGAGTCTACCAGGCTGGCAGACACGCGCCACATTAATTACCTACCCACATTAGACATTCACAACATGAATGGACTTAATAATCACTTATGTTCATGATAATTAGCCGCGTTTAATGGACACGCCGAGAGAAATGATCATAGTCACTAAACATGATGATCCATATATCATAGTTATCATGAGATGATTTCGGGGCTTAGCGTCCCCGCGGCCCGGTCCTCGACCAGGCCTCCTTTTCGTTACACATCCCCCAGGAAGCAGCATGTAGAAGCTGTTTAACTCCCAGGTACCTATTTACTGCTAGGTTAACAGGGGCATCAGGGGGAAAGAAACTATGCCCATTTGTTTCCGCCTCCAATCGGGGATCGAACCCGGAACCTCAAGACTACGAATCCGAAGCGCTGTCCACTCAGCTGTTAGTGGGTGGCCAAATTTAGCAGTGACCAAGGATTGTTATATGTGATAGTAAGTAGTAGAAGTAGAAGTAGTAGTGTTCATAGTAGAAGTTGTAGACAGGTGCAGGCGATGAGTCACAATAACGTGGCTAAAGTAAGTTGACCAGACCACACACTAGAAGGTGAAGGGACGCCGACGTTTCGGTCCATCCTGGACCATTCTCAAGTCGATTGAGTCTTGAGAATGGTCCGACTTGAGAATGGAAATGGACTTGAGAATGGTCCAGGACGGACCGAAACGTCGTCGTCCCTTCACCTTCTAGTGTGTGGTCTGGTCAACTTGTAGTCAGGTATTCCCGAGAGCGAATACGCCTAACAATACTCGCTTGAAACCTGGAAAAAACTATCTTTACTTTCCTTCCGTACCTCCCTTCCCTTCCCTTCCCTTCCCTTCCCTTCCCTTCCCTTCCCTTCCCTTCCCTTCCCTTCCCTTCCCTTCCCTTCCCTTCCTTTCTTCCCCTGCTTTATGTACCCAGTTATTCCGGTACTGTTATCTTCCTCCTCCTCCTCGTGCTTGTTCGGTTATCTTAATAGTTCTTATCCCCCCATGCACATGGGGGGGATAGAGACGTGGTTGGGGACTATTTGGCTCTCTCACCTCAAATATCTTTCTCCTCCAAGTTTTTCCCCTCTCTTTCCCCCAGTAAACACCATACACAAGCTTCACTTCTTTCCCTCTCAAGTGGTTGGGAGAGTGGCTGGGAGAGGAGGGGAGAGTGCCTGGGAGAGGAGGGGAGAGTGGCTGGGAGGGGAGAGAGGCTGGGAGAAGAGGGGAGAGCGGCTGGGAGAAGAGGGAGAGTGCCTGGGAGAGGAGGGAGACGGAAGACACTCCAACGTCTTGTGGAGTCTGCCTTTTTCTTTTGGTTTCCTGTTTCCTTCTGATATTGGACACTCGCTGTGTGTGTGTGTGTGTGTGTGTGTGTGTGTGTGTGTGTGTGTGTGTGTGTGTGTGTGTGTGTGTGTGTGTGTGTGTGTGTGTTTACTAGTTGTGTTTTTTTTGCGGGGGTTGAGCTTTGCAAAAAAAAAAAAAAAAAACACAACTAGTAAACACAACTGTGTGTGTGTGTGTGTATTTACTATTTGTGCCTGCAGGATCGAGCTCTTGGACCTCGCCTTCCTAACTGTCGTTTGTCTTATGGTCTGACTCCTGACCTATTTTTCCCTCTATGCGAGCAGCCGCATCCAACAGCCTGGTTGACCAGTCCAGCAACCAGGAGGTGTGGTCAGGGACCGTGCCTCGAGGACATTGAGCCCCGAAATCAATGCAAGTTAACCGCAAGGAATCAAATCTACTATATATTTCGCTCCAACACATACATCACCAAAGGTACTGTTCGTTGCAGTTATCTAACTAAGAAACTCTATTCATTTGTTTCTGCCTCGACCGGGAATCGAACCCGGGCTCTTTGCACCACGAACCCCAGAGCCCTTTCCATTCATCGTGTCTGTGTGTGATTGTTTTTGCTTGCTCTCTAGAGCGCCCGCACGTCCTGCTATCAACGTCTATTTCTGCACATGATGATTTGCATCATAAAAGGCTTCGTGCGAGATTCGAGCTCACCTTCGTGTTACGGGCTCACCATAGCCCGTGCTACATGAACATTTCGTTCTGAGTAGCTAAATCTAAAACAACAACAAACAGTGATTCGAGCAGATGCATCCGTCCACGCCGGGTGCATGGGAGCCACTCACCTGTCAAGGTATAGGTGTTGTGGAGGCGCCATCTATGCAGCTGCCCTAGACAATATATGAAGGGGAGTACACAGAGTGTGTCATGTCTCACTCTAACGTATTGCTAGCTTCGTCATCACCCTTGTATCACCTGGCAACAACGACGTTATTCAAGCTCTTGTATCAGACCAGATTTATTTTATGGTGAAAATTTAGTTTTGCTGTTGTTGTTAGTGGTCTGGTTGATACCTGGTTGATGGGGTTCTGGGAGTTCTTCTACTCCCCATCCGGCCCGAGGCCAGGCTTGACTTGTGAGAGTTTGGTCCACCAGGCTGTTGCTTGGAGCGGCCCGCAGGCCCACATACCCACCACAGCCCGGTTGGTCCGGCACTACTTTGAGGAATAAATCTAGTTTCCTCTTGAAGACGTCCACGGTTGTTCCGGCAATATTTCTTATGCTCGCTGGTCTACGAATAGACTTGGGAAAGATCCCCACCACCTGTCCATGACTTGTGGAGGTGGTGAGTATCTCCTCGGAAATTACTGTAGCTCCCGGAGGCGTAAGAGACAAACAACCCATCCTGTGCCCCACCTTTCTCACCCCCCTTCCCCACCCCCATCCCCATCCAGAGACCCTTCCACCACTAACCTGCCCCCCACCACCACCCTGACTCCCCCACTTTACGCAGCTCCCATCACTATTATCCCCCCCCCCACACACACACCCCCACACACACCTTTTAGTCCTATTCGTTTGGGCATTTGTTTTTTTGGGGAGGGATGGGGAGAGGGGGGATGAGGGGCGCGTCTATTGGAACAATAGATGATGGACCACTGTAGCAACTCGCCCAGTTAGAGCACCCAATCCATCCATCTACCTCCCTATTCCCTACTCACTAGCTAAACCCTTTACACCAGGGGGTAAGCGAGGGGTTGTTAAGGAGGCAGTCTTCTTGGTGTGGTTATGAAAATATTACCACTTTGATATTTGTATTTGAGTGACAATAAAGCTTAGTTTAACGGGTGTTGAACACGTGCTTGCTAGTGAACAGAAAATATCTTCAATAAAACCATATTCCATAAAAACCCATAAATAATAAACAAATAAATATAATTAATCAACAAAAATAATAAAAATAAAAATAAAACCATATTCCATGAAACCAAAGCATATTCCCTGTGTCAGGCAGAGATGGTTAAGAGAAGGAGAGAGAGAGAGAGAGAGAGAGAGAGAGAGAGAGAGAGAGAGAGAGAGAGAGAGAGAGAGAGAGAGAGAGAGAGAGAGAGAGAGAGAGAGAGAGAGACTAGGTTAATTGGTCCGTACAGCTTCTTAATATCCTTCGGCTGACCTTAGCTGACCCCATCATCTTTCTAACATGACGGGATTTAACGTAATTGACTTCATCCTGTTTTATAGTTAAAATTTACAACATTTTTGCCGCCCTTACATCTAGCTGAACTTTTTTTTTTGACTAGGGGACTTGAGTTTTAACGACAAACTAGATCGGTATCGCAATTACTTAATTACTAGTTGAACTGTGTCCTTAGAC
>NC_091156.1:11274354-11479354 GCF_040958095.1 Procambarus clarkii | reverse complement strand
AGATCTTCTGCTAGTGAACTTATTTCTGGTATGTTGTTGGATAGTGTAGCTGCAGGTGTGGAAGGTGGGATTGCAAGTACCAGTGATGTGGCTGCAGGTATGGGTGGTGTGGCTGCAGGTGTAGGCGGTGGGGTTGCAGGTATCAGTGATGTGGCTGCAGGTATGGGTGGTGTGGCTGAAGGTGTAGGCGGTGGGGTTGCAGGTATCAATGATGTGGCTGCAGGTATGGGTGGTGTGGCTGAAGGTATGGATAGTGTGTGCTTGAGCAGATAATTTTTGTGAAAACAGAATGTGTATAGTGGTGCGTGTGATTTGTTATGTGGGCGAGGCAGAGGGGTGGGAGCCGAGAGAGAGAGAGAGAGAGAGAGAGAGAGAGAGAGAGAGAGAGAGAGAGAGAGAGGTGGCAGCCGAGGAAAAGGAATAAAGGGAAGACAAGAGCTAAGAATATAGAGGAGGTGGTGAGAGACTGGGAGGAGAGAGAGAGATTGGAAGGCTTTATTGAATAGAGATGGTGGCGTCGAATTAGCTGAGATTGGGTTCGATCCATGGCATTGCAATTCCCCATCCGATAACTGAAGACGATTATTCCCCCTCTTCAGGGAGATGCAATGATTGGAATCAATAATAGATACTGTTGCTTCTGTTGTTATCTGTTTGGTTTTGACGTTGGGCTTAAGGCCTCTCAATCTCTAGAGGGGTATTAAGGCCATATCAACTGATTACTGACCAACCAATAAGTATACTTTAGACCTGAATTCATCATCCAGGATTAAAGTAAACATCAGTGTATATATACACCAAGATGCGAGCTACACCTCCCTGTGTATATATCCTGTGTGTTGTCTGTTTTCAGTTATGATGCACATTTATCTCTACTGATGACACAATGTTACGCCTTCTGTTTTTTGTTCATAACATGAGTTTCGTTCGAGGCTTTTGTAAACGTTTCCCTTTGCAACGATCACCATCATCTGTTTTTCATAACAGAAAATGGACTCCAAATCTAAAGGGTTTTGTGGAAAACATGGATGGTGAGCCATGGGAAATGTTAAGAGGGGGAGACCATTGAAGACATGCACCATATGAAACTGTGTGTGTAGTAAAAAGGTGTTTACATAAGTTGCACCCCACGAAATTCAGATTCTGGTGGATCCCTGGGTGTCCCTGGAAGGTAAGGTACAGTAAGGATATTTCAGAGATGAAGACATAGTGTGACGTGATTCGCTGCTCTTCACAGTGGATATACCTTGACTGTATATCTCTGTTAATCACTGACAAACCTTATTATGTTGGGTGATGTTCATTCATGAACAATGATGCCCCATCTGTTTATACATATGAATTACCTGTGATAGACGTTGTGGTTTCCTATGGACTCATCAGTCTTGTATCCAATAGATCGTGTTATTGTCTCTTGCTTCCCACTGATTTAAAAAATAATAATCATATGAAAACCCTCATCCTGTCTCCCTTATGTCTATTCACGACCTTCACAATCTATTATCTTACGAATAGCAAGACGCACTTAATAATTCATGCCAGATTCACAGAGGTGAGAACCGTTGGAAATACAACTTCCACTGGCTAGTTAGAGGGTTCACACAGGTGAGAACCACTGGAAACTACCACTCCAGCTACCTAGTGAGTGGTTCAAACAGGTGAGAACGTCTGTAAACCACCACTCCCACTAGACATCGAGGGGTTCACACAGGTGAGAACCACTGGAAGCCCCCCCCCCACCACTAGTCAGCACAAGCATCATTCAGGTGAGAACCCACTTCTCATCACCAGTACTACCAAGCAAAGGTAAAAAAAAGGCGTTTTTTCCTGTTTACATTTTGTTCAAAAGCTGCCACGGGGTAATTGATGGATGGTGACGGGTGGGAGTGAGATGGAGAGAGAGGAGGGAGTAGGTGCGATGGTGGTGGTTATGATGATGGATGGGAGGGAGAAGTATAAAGACGTGAGAAAGTGTGGATGATGATAGTAATACTGGGAGAAAGTTAGTTGGAAGAGAAGAAGCATCAGGAAAGCGGGAAGTGGTGTGGGCTTGACGAGGAGTAGATAAGAGATAAAAGGTAAGATTTGAGATAAACAACAGGATGAAACTATGGGATGTAATAACGCCTTGAGAGGAAGAGAAAAGAAGGTAGATCAATAAAGAACAAGAAATAGATAGTAAAAGGGAGGCATATATGAAGCAGAAAGAAATGAAGGATGAGAATGAAGACATCAACAATGGTATCAACACATTGTGGAAGGAGAATATTGTGTGGACCAAACACGGGTTCCCGCAGGGGTTAACAGATATAACCACGTAGCCTGGCTGGCATGGCTATGTGGGCACTGAGGCTACGGAGACTAACAGCCTCACAGACCATGTAATCACCAAGAAAGGCTCGTCTCAGGCTGCGGAATTAGAAGAAAGTTCAAAACCATCAACTTCAACAATTATGAGACCAGTCAATATACAAGCCCATGCTCGCATTATATAGGCCTTGCCCGTATGTTCATTACACTCACTTAGTGTATTGACTCATGGGAGAGGTGTATTGAATATCTAGATATGATATAATGTAATTCATGGGGGCCTCGTAGCCTGGTGGATAGCGTGCAGGACTCGTAATTCTGTGGCGCGGGTTCGATTCCCGCACGAGGCAGAAACATATGGGCAAAGTTTCTTTCACCCTGAATGCCCCTGTTACCTAGCAGTAAATAGGTACCTGGGTGTTAGTCAGCTGTCACGGGCTGCTTCCTGGGAGTGGAGGCCTGGTCGAGGACCGGGCCGCGGGGACACTAAAGCCCCGAAATCATCTCAAGATAACCATCTCAAGATATGATATAATTCAACATGATGTAATTTAAGAAGAGTGCATTGTCACATGGCCACCAACTGACGCGGATGACGCTCCAACAAGAAATATTAAATTTAACTCACTCAGAAGTAAGATATATCCTGGGAGCCGTTTCGTGCCCTCGATGGGTGTGATGTATAACCTTGTGCTGACAAACCTCCTTCGCTCACCACTGATAAGAGCCAGACTAAGGCCAGACATTATTTCCACTTAATCCAGGACACATGTTTCGTCAGAACACTCTTGGTACTAGCAGTGTCTTGGGGTCACGTACAGCACAAGATTTGATGTAATGTATAATAATGAAAGATATAGACCTTCACTCATTCGTAGTACGATATATTTTATAATACTCAGTTTTGAATAATTAAACTATGCATGGCTCCTGAAAATTTATTGGTCTGCATGCTAGGGTAAACTAATTACACTGAGAATATTTCCCCACACATCAATAACCAGGAATAATCAAGCATTTACGTGTGTATTTACGAAACCTGTGCATCTCTCCTCGATCATTGTGGCATAGCCTGCCTTTATTAAGCAGTTTATGAGTTTCCGAGCGCCAGGAAGTTGTCCGTAACAATAATACCCTTGGGTGGAGAACGTTTCCAAGCTGGTAAACTGTTTAATCAATACATCCTATGCCGGCGTGATCGAGGAGAGATGTACAGGTTTCGTAAGTGGCCATGTAAATGCTTGATGAGTTCTGGCTCACGGCAACACTTAGGGTACTTACACTACTGGTATAAGTGTAAGAAGAAGCCTTTCCATGAAGGCTCCCTGGTAACTCCTGCAGGATCCCCAGTTACACTCAACTAGCAGCAGTGGATCGCTGCTTGATTCCACAGGACAAGTCACACCGGTGAGAACCCCCTCTGAGAACCGGTTTTCTCCCTACTTCTTAGCGTAGTGGAGATTCCAAGACCGTTCAAGCCTTATGGGACTGAACAGTTAGTCTCCTCCAGATACTGACTGCAGATTGCTGTAGAATACTGGACATTGAACGTTGAGATACTAAACGTCAGTCCCTGTCGAGAACTGACGTTCTCGACAGGGTACGTGAACGCCCTGCCTCATCCTCGACAAAACTGGACAGTATCTGCATGCTCCTAAATATGGTGTAACGTTCTTCTCCGAAATTTTGACTCATTTTTTTTAAGGCAATTAAGTCTGAGTCGCTTACTGTTCTGAGAGCTCCATCAGCGTAAACACATTTCTGCCGGCAGAGCAGCGTTTCACTAAGTACAAACACCAACATTTAGCGCCATGCAAGTGGATGTGACGACAGTCTCGGCTTCTCCCGTGCGAAAGAGCCACGCGACGGACCTAATTGCTACTCTTTCTAATTGACAAGCGTCCTCCTCCTTCCCCCTCCCCCCTGTGGTTAATCAATCTTTCCCCTGGCTCATACGGAATTGTTTCTTCTTAATTTTCAGTGAGGCGCGCCCCCTCCCTTTCCCTTCTCTCACTTTCCCTCCCTGAAAGTTAGATAAGTATGTAGGTTAGAACCCACAAAGAGTAGGGGGATAGAAATGGGAAGGGGAAGAGGGATAGATGCATTGACTAAGGGAGAGAAGACGGGAGAGAAGGAGTAGGGGGGGGCGAGGGGAGGCCCAGGTTCGTCTCTATCCTTCCTCTCCCTTTCCCCTTGAAGGTTCAAGACAGGTAAATTGTGAACCCACGAAAACGGAAGGGAAGGGATGGAAGCAGACAACGTGGGGGGGATGGGTATAATGACTGGGAGGGAACTAGGGAGAGAGAGGGAGGGAGGGAGAGGGAAGGGAAGCCCAGAAACTACCGGAACTATGCAAATAATTGTCCTCTGGGTATCAAATCATTATTCCACCCGCGTCGGTCCCAGTGATGAGAATTCCTACTTCAGAAAGCCAATTTACAGAGAGAGGGGAGAGAGAGAGAGAGAGAGAGAGAGAGAGAGAGAGAGAGAGAGAGAGAGAGAGAGAGAGAGAGAGAGAGAGAGAACGACGGGAGATTGAGAGTTGGGTGGAGTGAGGGGAAACGGAAAGGAATGGAATGTGTGGGGTGTGAGAGTGGGAGAAGGGAGAAGGGAGGGGGGAGAATAAGCCAGAATGTCAAGACCTGATGGCGAGAACTCTCACACATTGGAGAGGAAGGAACTCAAGAACTGCATTTACAAGTACGTACACATACAGAGACGTACACACACACAGGCGTAGAGAGAGAGAGAGAGAGAGAGAGAGAGAGAGAGAGAGAGAGAGAGAGAGAGAGAGAGAGAGAGAGAGAGAGAGAGAGAGAGAGAGAGAGAGAGAGAGAGTTAAAAATGTGGAGGAAAGAGAGGGTGCAAGGTACTAAATGTAAGAAAAGGGAATGGATTGAAAGAGATAAAAAGTGCAAGAGAGGGGAAGGGGAGAGGACAAAGATACAAGAGAATTAGTAGCTAATTGTGTATAGCGCTGAAGAGTCGCCCAATGTTGTGTAAACGACAAGAGACGCGACCACTTTAACAAAGTCAAATGGAGGAAACATGTATTATTGTATATATAAGATCAACACTAAGACGACTGAAGCTAGCATTTATAATCACATATTAATAAATCAAACGTTCATTGTATTCCAGTTTTATCTTCTAAACTCCAATTGTTATAGAAACTTATATTAATGAACTTGGAAGATAATGCCACAGTTAAAATCTAACTTCAGCTGACGTGATATGCCCATTAACAGTGTTGGCTATTGTGATCTTCATTTGGATTTGCCTTCTTGACCAGACCACACACTAGAAAGTGAAGGAACGACGACGTTTCGGTCCGTCCTGGACCATTCTCATGTCGATTACCTTCTTGTTGGTACAAGCTTCCCATTTTCGGTTATTCTGGTATGCCTATTACTTCCAAACTTCAGGCTTGCAGTCTTTACAGCCCGGCTGGCTATGAACACACTGTTAGGTTATATGAAGGATCATCTTGATATCAGTGGTCTATTTTACCTATTTTATAGTTTTTTCTTGTCTCCAAAAATTTTGTTTTTGGATGTGGAACAGACCCTCGAGTATTTTCTAAATGTATATTGCGATACGTCTCTCACGTCTGCATTCCTGGCGATTTAAATCCTTCCCAATAATTTTGGTGTTCGACAAATTGATTCTGGCAGTTAACGTTCTTTATATTTTCCGGAAGTCAGCAATTTCGCCAACCATAAATTTGGTAGTTAATGCGTGGCAGTATTTCAGTTCTGATAGCATTATTTGTCCTAAAAAGTGTCATTAGCTTGACATCTCTTGTTTGGAAAGTTATTGTCGCCTAGCCTATTATTTCCTTACACACTAAAAAGTGAAGGGACGAGGCCGTTTCGGTCCGTCCTGGACCATTCTCAAGTCGATTGTCTTGTCACAATCGACTTGAGAATGGTCCAGGACGGACCGAAACGTCGTCGTCCCTTCACTTTCTAGTGTGTGGTCTGGTCAACATACTTCAACCACGTTATTGTGACTCATCACCTGCATTTCCTTTCGGATTTAACAGGGACTTTGTTGTGGTCTGTGGATGTAAGGCTTCCAGCATGGCTACTCCCACGTGTATCACACCCGCTCCGTAGAAGAGTTCGGCAGCATTATATTTTCAGTTTCAAGTTTAATATTATTGCTCTCCCAATAGCGAAAGTAGTTTTTTCTTCGGTAAACTTCTTACTGTTTTCTCTAGTTCTTTGAAAGACGTAAATTACGTCAGATTAGACTTTTGTTTTGGGATTTTTGGGGATGGGGAGCCCGTCGTACTCACCTGGCACAAGAGATGTGCGACGAATGAGTGTATCAAGAGAAGGCGCCAAGCCATTACAATTGTATAGTACTTGCAAGGGATCGGGATAACGTTAATGATATCGGTATATATATATATATATATATATATATATATATATATATATATATATATATATATATATATACATATATATATATATATATATATATATATATATATATATATATATATATATATATATATATATATATATATATATATATAATCATATTAAAAAGTGTAACTAGCTTATCAAGACTGTAACTTGCATAGATAAATGAATTTTGGGATCAGTTCCTGAACCTATGCCTCTGTAAACCTTTTCCACTGCAACCCACAGGGTGGGTATGGGGTGCATTGTAAATGAGCAAAACTAACTGTTTACCATACGTGCATTTGGGTGTGTATAGCTGTATTTAGACGCGGGTATAGAGCGTTGTGCAGGGAGTCTTGAGAGTGAAGACTGAAGAATGAATAATGATGAATACATGCACTTAATGATGAATGCCGGATGTTGCTGATGAACTTGACAGTTGGGCAACGATGTGTATTGTCTCGATGGTGATAACCACGATAAAGGCGGTCACAGTGATGACCTGCACCCTGATGTCCCGTATTGATGACCTGCACGGTGACCGATGTCAACTGTAGCCATAATAATAGCCATAATGGTCTGGCTATCAACACGGGACGACGACGTCAGCCTTGGCCAAAGCGACGACGTCAACAGTGAACAGAGTGACGACGACGTCAAATAGTAACCAAGCCGACAACGACATCAACACGACACTAGTCCAGCACTGCACTCTTGCAATACACAAATCGGAATGAAAAACTATTCATAAATGGGTGTCCATTTATAATTAACATAGTTTACAAAGTTTCAAATACATTATTCATTTATACACGGAGAAATTAGTAATAGTAGCCTATAGCAAGCCACGGACCCAAGCCACGGACCCAAGCCATGGACCCACGCCACGGACCCAAACCACGGACCTAAGCCACGGACCCAAACCACGGACCCAAGCCACGGACCCAAACCACGGACCCAAGCCACGCACCCAAGCCATGGACCCACGCCACGGACCCAAGCCACGGACCCAAGCCACGCACCCAAGCCATGGACCCACGCCACGGACCCAAGCCACGCACCCAAGCCACGGACCCAAACCACGGACCCAAGCCACGGACCCAAGCCACGGACCCAAGCCACGGACCTAAGCCACGGACCCAAGCCACGCACCCAAGCCACGGACCCAAGCCACGCACCCAAGCCACGGACCCAAGCCACGGACCTAAGCCACGAACTCAAACCACGGACCCAAGCCACGGACCCAAGCCACGGACCTAAGCCACAGATCCACAGGCAAGCAAATGAAGCGTCAAGCGAAAGGGAGGTGGTGCTGGATGGGAAAGAATTACCAAATTGGTAGTGGAGCGAGAGGAGGGGTTGTGAGAGCCAGAGAGACAGGGAAGAGGACACGGACGAAGAGTAAGAGGAGGAGGAGGAGCAGGAGGAGGAGGAGGAGCAGAAGGAGGAGGAGGAGGGACAGGAGGAGGAAGATTACTGGAAGGGGGAACGTGGATTATGTACAAAGGAACCTGGGGCGAAGTGAGAAGACAGCCAACAAAGACTAGAGGGAAGGGAAAGAGGGGAAATGTCCTTCACTCTGTAGTTCGTGGGAGGGAAAGGGAGGGAGGGGAATATTAATTTGCTGTGGCTATCTTACTGATCTTTCTTATAAACTATTTGTGAAATTAGTTTTTTCCTAGTCATTTTTTTTCAGTCTTACTGTTTAAGTGTCTCTAGAATGGCTTATGGTATTAACTTGAATCTTTCAGATTATATAAGATTATAAAACTTAGGTTTCTTTTTTAATTAGATTAAAAACCTTAGAATCTGGGAAACATTAGATTCCCACATTAAAACGGGTCCCACTTTACAGCCTCGACAGATGGTGGTGGTTCTCAACCTCTCACTTAATACGTCATTTTTATGGCGGAATCGAGTATTGTGTTGATAATCTGACGTGTTCGTACAAATTAGAGCACCGTAACATTGATGTAACCATCGATATTGATGTCAATATTGATGACCATCGGCCTCCGTGGGTTAGGTGGGTTGCGAGGGTTCGTACGTTTCTGGTTAGATAAAACCGTTGCATTTTTTACGGAGTGGCGAATCTCGATAACACCAGCTGACCTCTCGGTGACCTACCAATCACAGCCTCCCTTCTCCCCTGGTCAGCGGCAGCCATTCACGGCCCTCGGTACCATGCAGTTAATAGTTTGGATTTTCTCATAGATGAACACCGAGATATCTATGCAGCTCCTTCTCTTGATTTGCCACAACGTACAAAATACAAGGTAGTAAGACCAGCCGGTCTGAAGGATCTAATGACCGGGCCTTCAACAATGTTATGTGGGAGAGCATGACTCAATTCCTGCTCACAGAGTTTGCACCTGGAGTGCTGGGCGCATTGTGTCTGCAATAAAACTCTACGGATACAACCAGTAGCATTTCAGAGTATAACCTCGGAACCAGGGGCCAGATTCACGAAGCAGTTACGCAAGCACTTACGAACCTATACATCTATTCTTAATCTTTGGCGGCTTTGTTTCCAATTATTAAACAATTAATGAGCTCGGAAGCACCAGGAGGCTGTTTATAACAATAACAACAGTTGATTGGGAAGTCTTCATGCTTGTAAACTGTTTAATAAATGTAACCAAAGCCGTCAAAGATTGAGGAAAGATGTACACGTTCGTAAGTACTTGCGTAACTGCTTCGTGAATCTGGCTCCTGGCGTCAGTCGACAGGAGGTAGAGAACATATGATCAGTTCTTCCTTTAACATAGTTAGCCTCGGCGCCAGACTCGAAATGTGAAGCACCTCAAAATTGCTTTGTCTTTTCCAAAACTGCATTGCCTCCGGAGGTATTAAATATTTTATAAGTCATGAATTATATTTTTTTTAAATAGTCTTAATTGCCAGTCCTCGACATATCGATATCGGTCAGGGTTCGAGCCCTGGCCAGGGAGGGACCTGGATGTATAGCGGATAGTGACCAGAGTTACCTCCTAGTTGACCAGACAATCAACCAGGAGGCCTGGTCAGAGATCGGGCCGCGGGGGACATTGATCCTCGAAATCATAGTAAGATAACCACAAGGAAATGTTCCAGGACGAACTAGTAGAGCAAGTTTATGATGAACTGTGGGACTAGTGCGCTCTAAAGCAAAAATAATAATTATAAACAAAATCAATATTTCCACATGTATGGGAAGGAGACATAGAGAGAGAGAGAGAGAGAGAGAGAGAGAGAGAGAGAGAGAGAGAGAGAGAGAGAGAGAGAGAGAGAGAGAGAGAGAGGAGAGGAAGGAAGGGATTGGCGCAGGAAGGAGCACAAGAAGGCAGAAAGAAATTGGCAGAGAGAGTGAGTGGGAGAGGGAGGCAGGGTCAAATAGGGGCAGACGGAGGTAGGGAGGGTGAAGGTAAGGGCAGAGTGAGGGAGGCAGGACGGGGGGGCCTCCTCAGAGAACTAGAGTATTATCAATAACCTCCGCCGGAAGGCACTTGCATTCCTTTAGTCATATTTCATTCAAATGCTGCAGGGCCTTATTTTTTTCCCCTTATTCCTTAAGTGAGCTTCAATGCGTGCACTTGTGGCTCTCACTGAATTACTGTGTTTTAGTTCCCCCAGTGTCCGAGAGAGGAGTGATTGATGAAGATTAAGCTACCCAAGAAATGGCACGGGCATGAATAGCCCCGTAACCCAGAGAGGAGATATCGTCAAATGCCTTTTTGGGGAACAAATTAAGGTCTGTAACTACGGAGGATTGAGAAATGTGGGGTAAAAGTGATAGTCGTTGGGGTTAGGGAATATGATTCTAAGTTTGTGGGGAACGTGGAAATTGGGGGGAGGGGAAAAGGGGGAAAGGGGGGGTTAGTGTCGGGTAACTTGGAGGATAAATAGTGGGGGTGGGTGTTAATGAATTTGGTAAGGAGGCTGGGGTGGGGAAGTTAGTAGGGTCTAGGATGCAGGGGGGGGATAATAGCAGCCAGCCCGTGTGTGTGTGTGTGTGTGTGTGTGTGTGTGTGTGTGTGTGTGTGTGTGTGTGTGTGTGTGTGTGTGTGTGTGTGTCTGTGTGTGTGTGTGTGTACGTACTCGCGTGTGTGCTTGCGCTTTCGTGTGATGTGAGAAATAAAAAAACAGTATTTAACCATTTAAGAAGAGCAATTTACCTCTAACGTGAGCTAATTTCTGAATTCTCAGTTTCCTCTCATCCTCGGATTCCTCTCATCCTCACTCTTCCCTTCCTTTTCACTCTCCCCTCTTCCTTACTTTCTCCTCTTTCTCACTCTCCTAACCACCCACCCATCCTGCCAGTCAAGTAGTTTGGAACTCATTATTGACTTGATTATCATATGAACGACGCAATCACATTGACATCCGACGTAACAGATGGCCCTCTCTCTCTCTCTCTCTCTCTCTCTCTCTCTCTCTCTCTCTCTCTCTCTCTCTCTCTCTCTCTCTCTCTCTCTCTCTCTCTCTCTCTCTCTCTCTCTCTCTCTCATTGTAATGTACTACACATACACTTATTGTTTACATAATTTAATTTATTAATAATTAATTTTTATTAATTTTATTATTAATTAATTCTTTAATTATATTTTTATTAATTTTAATAATTAATTAATTTTTATACTTATCACAAATCTTTCCAATAAGTCAGTGTATGTGTATTACATTTGGAGAATGAGAGGGAATATCTAGTTAATATCCAGTCATCTTACCTCCATTAATCTAGTCCGATGTAGTTGTGTATATAATCCCAAATTCTTATGTCATCTGTCTGTATATATACACATATGTTTTGATAGACTTATCGACAAAGTTACAGCCCCGCTGCTGTGCCAGGTAAGTCCACTACGGGCTTACCATAGCCCGTGCTACTTGCTCCGCTCCTGTGCCAGGTAAGTCCACTACGGGCTCACCATAGCCCGTGCTACCTGGAGCTTTTGTTCCCAGTAGCTGAATCTTAAACAACAACAACTGATAGATAGACTCATTGAAGAGATTTGGTTATAACATGGTAACAAAAATTTGGCCTTTTATTATAATTTTCTCTTCTACCCCCCCCCCCCCTTCCTTTCAACCATTCTCCCTCCCTCCTTGCTTGTCCATTTCCATGCAGGCGCGTGCTTACTCATCACCCCCACTCCCTCTGGAGGAACAATGAGTGATGAGTCAGTCACTCTTGTCGTCAACACACATTGGTATTCACTGTATGAAGGACTCGGTGATGACTCCCTCCCCTCTCTCTCTCTCTCTCTCTCTCTCTCTCTCTCTCTCTCTCTCTCTCTCTCTCTCTCTCTCTCTCTCTCTCTCTCTCTCTCTCTCTCTCTCTCTCTATGGTCTTCATTCCCCCTTCTCCTTCGCGCTTTCTCTCTTCTTCCTCTCATTCTCACTTCCTCCTCCTCTCCCTCTCTCTTTTCCTTACCACTTCCTCTCCTACCATTCTCTGCTTCCCTCTTCTTTATCACGCCCAGACCCCTCACACCCAGAACCCCCCCCCCCCCTCAGGCAGGTGGCTCTTGAATAAAGAATTTGATTTGACTTGACAATTGGTTGTTTCAGCTGAGACTCCTCCTCCTCCACCTCCTATTCTTCCACCCTCACCACTACTACCACCCTCACCACCACCACTACCACCACCATTACCACCACCATCACTACAACCACCACCACCACTACCCTCATCACCACTACCACCACTAGCACCACTTCATGCTCCTGAAAGTTAAGCCCATCCCCAGGTTACCTTACCTTACCTTGAAGTGACGTAGTTACCTACCTACCTACCACCGCCAGGGGAGGCGTCGAAGATGGCGGGAATCCGTGGGTGGTGATCGGGCCGACTTGGCCCCGCAGGTACAGGGACAACTTCGTTATACCTGGCAGCTCTCTTTGACACTAACTTTTTCCGAACGAGATTCGCCGTTTTGGGAGGAATTGCTGGCAATACCAAGTCTCCGGCGAGTATTACAGGCAGGCGGTGCTTGTGTGGTGGATGTTCTCTCTCTCTATTCCCTGCTTCTCGGTGCACATTTGTTCTGTAATTACACCTTGTAATGTTATTTTTTTGTCTGAGAACAAGTACCACTATTACACCAGCAACCATCGTCAGTAGCATCAATAATGACTGCCACCAGCGGCAGCACCATCATCACTACCACTTGCAACACCGTATCACCACCACCACTACCCCTCACCGCCATCACTACCACTGGTAGAAGCATCACCACCCACCACCACCCACCACCATCACCACCCACCATCAACACTTCAGCACCACCAACCACCACCATCACTACCACTATTAGAAGCATCACCACCCACCACAATCACCACCATCACCACCCACCACCACCACCACCACCCACCACCACCACCACCACCACTACCCCTCACCGCCATCACTACCACTGGTAGAAGCATCACCACCCACCACAATCACCACCATCACCACCCACCACCACAATCACCACCCACCACCACCACCCACCACCACTCGCTACGACTTTTACAATTCGAAACTTTGCATTTCAATATGGGTAATTTCTCGACCCTCTTGATAATATATACAATATCTAGAGAAACCCACCAAACCTTTCCATCTGTGACTGATTTAAGTTTTAATTAATTATTCAATGAATTCCAAGAGATAGGGTCCCCCTCGGAGGCGACAGCTTGCAGATTTTAATATTTGGACGAACTCGAATTTGTCAGAGAAGCAAGAATAAAGTTTATCTGTTGCCTGTCTTACTTACTTTTCTTATTTCGTGTTTTTCTTTTAGTTGGTTTTATCTTTCTCCTTTTGCTGCGAAAATATGTTGTCGTTGAGAGAGAGAGAGAGAGAGAGAGAGAGAGAGAGAGAGAGAGAGAGAGAGAGAGAGAGAGAGAGAGAGAGAGAGAGAGAGAGAGAGAATTGTGTTTGTCATTAATGACAAAATAATGACCAACACTTCAGAAGTGGTTGAAGTGAGAGAATAACTTATTGATTATAAGTTGGTACTTCTACTTCGTTGTTGTATTAATGTTCCTTATCCCTTCTCTTCCACTTCCTCCCTTTATTCCCCCCTCCCTTCCCTCTTCCGTTCCCTTCTTTCCTCCCTGAGGCTGAACTCCCCTCCCCCTGCCTTCAGTAGCAATGACAATCTGAGGGAAGTCCGCGTGGGGAATTAGAATGAATTTTCCCCTCAAAATTTTGAAAGACAGAGGCGAGTTTTTTTTTTTTTTTTATATATATATATATTTTTGAGTAGGAAGAAGGTGAGGGGAGGGCTGGGGAGGGGGGGTGTAGCTCCTCGGCGGGAAATATTATGGATTCAAAATTTACCTACCCTCAGTTTCCGAATTGATGCAGTCAGTGGACAGGGAGATATGTGCAGATAGTTTTTATCTTTTTTTGAGGGAGGGATGGCTCTCCGAAGTGTGCAGAGATTTTTTTTAATTCTTAAATTTTGCCCCGAGGGGCGAGTTTAATGGACAGCGTCACTCATCCTGTGAGTGGACACACCGCCATAGTGACAGTATTGGGCAGCGTCACTCATCCTGTGAGTGGACACACCGCCATAGGGACAGTATTGGGCAGCGCCACTCATCCTGTGAGTGGACACACCGCCATAGTGACAGTATTGGGCAGCGTCACTCATCCTGTGAGTGGACACACCGCCATAGTGACAGTATTGGGCAGCGCCACTCATCCTGTGAGTGGACACACCGCCATAGTGACAGTATTGGGCAGCGCCACTCATCCTGTGAGTGGACACACCGCCATAGTGACAGTATTGGGCAGCGTCACTCATCCTGTGAGTGGACACACCGCCATAGGGACAGTATTGGGCAGCGCCACTCATCCTGTGAGTGGACACACCGCCATAGTGACAGTATTGGGCAGCGTCACTCATCCTGTGAGTGGACACACCGCCAGAGCAGCATGTACAACACTCCCTACTAGGAAGAAAACCCGCCGGGTTGTTCATCCTGTCGCTTGTACCCAGACACAGCTGGGACTTGCTTAACTGTCTCAGGTGAACAGCTTATCAAGCAAGATTAACATCTGTTAACCCTTAAAATCTTACGTTATCATGCGGGTGCAAAATGGGGGAATCTTTTAAGAACAGTATCAATATTTGACAAATAGTGTACAAACTCAAATAATGTGGGGTTTATTATGCTACACATATTTCTAATGTCTCTCAGGGGTTCACATTCTCGTAGACAGTGGTCAAGGCGGTGTCCGTCACTCTCACCACAGATTCTGCAACTCCGCTGCTCAACTGTTGTTTCCTTTCCGACTCTCCATGGATATTTGTATCTAAGACGGATTCTCGCTATTACTGATTCTCTCCCGCGGCCACTCCCTCTTCGTCCATAATAACTGGAATAGCCAGCTTCAACCACATTGTACCAGCGTACAGATTCACTGACTTGTGCTTCTATTCTTCTTCCCTCAGTTATCTTGTCACGGTGATGTTGCCTGATAATACCAGTAATTTGCAGAAGAGTCTTGGGTATGAAGCATTCAATATGGTCACCTTCAGCGCCTTCAGCAGCCAGCACATCTGCAGAGATGTGTGCGTGTGTGAGAGTGATGAACGCGTGCCGCCACACTCCCACACACTCACAACATGCTCATACGCTCTCTCACCACTCTCACCCTCTCTCTTTCCCTCCTCTTCTCTCAAACTCTTCCCCTCTCCCCCAATCCCCTCACAACCTTTTTGCCAGGCCCCTTCTTAGGGGCCGGGCGGATGAGTAGACAGTGCTCCTTATTCGTAGTCCTAGGGGGTCCGGGTTCGATCCCCGGCGAAGGCGGAAATACCCTTCCCGCCAACTCTCTCAACCTCCTCCTTCCATTATCAACATTTTCCTTTTTCTCCTCTTTCTTCTCCCTCTCCTTCACTAACCCCCCTTCTTCTCTTCGCCTTCTTCCCTTCTCCTGCGAAACATATAATAATATAGAGTCATACTCCGGCGTCACTGACAATTGAGTTTACTCTCCCTAAACCTCCTTCCTGGCCCTGATCCCGAGTTCGGCGAGGCACAGCGGGGCTGATCACACTCGTCCCCAAGTTGAGATGTAGTTTCATTAATTTTGAGAGGACCGAGCACCTGCAAACTGAGTTACTGGTGCAGGTGTCGCGCTTGTGAGGGACCGAGCACCTGCAAACTGAGTTACTGGTGCAGGTGTCGCGCTTGTGAGGGACCGAGCACCTGCAAACTGAGTTACTGGTGCAGGTGTCGCGCTTGTGAGGGACCAAGCACCTGCAAACTGAGTTACTGGTGCAGGTGTCGCGCTTGTGAGGGACCGAGCACCTGCAAACTGAGTTACTGGTGCAGGTGTCGCGCTTGTGAGGGACCGAGCACTTCTAAAGGATGGTGTACGCACACTTCTCGCACTTGTACTTTGTTGTTCTTCGTCTCTCTCTTACTTGTTCGCCTCTTTGGTTTATTTAGTTTGTATTTTTTTTAGTTTGTATCTTCGAGAGGTTAAAGAAAATATTGTACGTGGATCGAACTGCATTAAAACCCTCGATTTCTTCGCTTGCCTTAATTAAGAGTCCTGTGAGCTGTCCGCTCAGCTACCAAACCCCCATTGTGTGTGTGTGTTACACTGTCCCTGAGCTAATCCATGCCGTTTTCTCCTTCTCCACAGTGTGGTCGCAGCCGGGAGTGGTGGTGCCTCCACCCGACGACTCTGACATCCAGGACTACGATTACGACTACGAAGAAAGTGCCAACACTTCTGATGTGTGAGTATCCCTACACACACACACACACACACACACACACACACACACACACACACACACACATACACACACACACACACACACACACACACACACACACACACACACACACACACACACACAACTAAAACAAACTTGAGCACTTGTAGCAACAGTCTGTTGGACCAAGTTATCACAAGTCAAGCCTGGCCATAACTCGGGTTGTAGAACAACTCCCAGAAACCATTCCAGGTACACTCCAGGTAGAGTTTCGCTCAGAGTCAGGTAAACACTGATAGGAAAAAAACCCTTCAGGCCCTAACCAGATATTTTCTGCATATTATAAAAGTCAAAGCTTAAACGTCCTTAGTCAAGCATCATCAACAAATTCCTGGAAGTGAGCAACTTAGCGCTTTGTTGAATAAGTTGATTTAAGTTGAATAAATGGTTGTACAAAAGAACGATTATGTTTGACAAATTTACTTCCGCTCTTTATCAAACGCAATTGAAGGAGCAGACTATTGTATAGAGTAGCAAGTGCGTAGACTTTAGTGAGGAATTGCATATAATATTTTACTGTAAGCAGAGGCGTATGGCATTATATATTAACGAAAATAATATTTATGTAAAGGATGGGGTACAGTTTTCCAGTACCAGGTAGAGATTTGTCAAAGGAGCCTCCAGGACGGTACCATTTAAAGCTGTACCGAAGGAGCCTCCAGGAGAGTACCAGGTAAAGCTGTACCAAAGGAGCCTCCATGAGAGTACCAGGTAAAGCTGTACCAAAGGAGCCTCCAGGAGAGTACCAGTAAAGCTGTACCAAAGGAGCCTCCATGAGAGTACCAGGTAAAGCTGTACCAAAGGAGCCTCCATGAGAGTACCCGGTAAAGCTGTACCAAAGGAGCCTCCATGAGAGTACCAGGTAAAGCTGTACCAAAGGAGCCTCCATGAGAGTACCAGGTAAAGCTGTACCAAAGGAGCCTCCATGAGAGTACCCGGTAAAGCTGTACCAAAGGAGCCTCCATGAGAGTACCAGGTAAAGCTGTACCAAAGGAGCCTCCATGAGAGTACCAGGTAAAGCTGTACCAAAGGAGCCTCCAGGAGAGTACCAGGTAAAGCTGTACCAAAGGAGCCTCCATGAGAGTACCCGGTAAAGCTGTACCGAAGGAGCCTCCATGAGAGTACCAGTAAAGCTGTACCAAAGGAGCCTCCATGAGAGTACCAGTAAAGCTGTACCAAAGGAGCCTCCATGAGAGTACCCGGTAAAGCTGTACCGAAGGAGCCTCCATGAGAGTACCCGGTAAAGCTGTACCGAAGGAGCCTCCATGAGATTACCAGGTAAAGCTGTACCAAAGGAGCCTCCATGAGAGTACCAGTAAAGCTGTACCAAAGGAGCCTCCATGAGAGTACCAGGTAAAGCTGTACCAAAGGAGCCTCCAGGAGAGTACCAGTAAAGCTGTACCAAAGGAGCCTCCATGAGAGTACCAGGTAAAGCTGTACCGAAGGAGCCTCCATGAGAGTACCAGTAAAGCTGTACCAAAGGAGCCTCCATGAGAGTTCCAGTAAAGCTGTACCAAAGGAGCCTCCATGAGAGTACCAGTAAAGCTGTACCGAAGGAGCCTCCATGAGAGTACCAGTAAAGCTGTACCAAAGGAGCCTCCATGAGAGTACCAGTAAAGCTGTACCGAAGGAGCCTCCATGAGAGTACCAGTAAAGCTGTACCGAAGGAGCCTCCATGAGAGTACCAGTAAAGCTGTACCGAAGGAGCTTCCAGAACAGTACCAGGAAAAGCTATACCAAAGAAGTCACCAGCAGAGTATCATATACTGTGTCTCAATGCAAACCCGAGACTACACAGCTAAACCAGTGGCCGAGAGCTCTGGCTCGGTCAGGTTCCTCCTTCCAGTAAGTGCTGATCACATTCAGCCAACGCACACACCTCAAAGCAAATCTATTCATTAATTAATCTGCCGTGGCTTTGATATCGGCTCTTCAAAGCCAGCTGTGCGCGCCTCCTCCTACCTTTAACTGATATGAGTTTTCTCTCGCCTGTTTTGAGAGATGTGGCATTTCGTTCCAAAAGGCGAGTGGACGTGCGAGGGGCTTGGAGTCTAGCATAGTTACCCATTACTGTAAAGTGTTTCAGTTTTCTGTAATTTTGACTGTATACATTTTCTTTATTCCTCAGTTTTTATGGCTACCTATCGTTTTTGTGCTTGGCCAAATTCATACAAATTTACTTACAATAAACAAATATTAATTGTATTTAATAAAAAATGTGAGAATATTTATCCAGACAGTAGTAATAGTGATATTTTCGCTCTGGTGCATCTTTATTTTACTAGATAAGAAGGCGCTTCGTCTTGTCCAGGCAAATATAACAGTTCTTGTCCTGCTCCTGTGCCAGGTAAGTCCACCATGGGCTCACCATAGCCCGTGCTACTTGGAACTTTTGTTCTGAGTGGCTGAATCTAATTCTGTGGCTGGGGATGGTTTGACGGTACACTCCCGTCATCCGCCGGTAGAATAAGGCCAAGGAGACAGGAGATAGATAGAGAGAGAGAGAGAGAGACAGACGAGACAGACAGAGAGATGGAGGGGGGGAGGGAGGAAGCAGACAGACAGACAGACCAACCAATCAGAAAAGAGGGGTATCGAACTGTGTCGACTTTCAACGATGCATTACCTACTGTGAGGGGGAGGGGGGAAGGGAGAGGCATATTCCATTGTCAAAGAGATTATTAGTCTATTTTTTATTTTGTTTGCTCTATTATCGCGGATTTTTTTTTAATATCACGATCTTGATAAATATGAAGTATTACTACAGTTATTATTTAACATCGGTCGAATTTAACTTAGGTAGCACTGAGGAGTAATTGCCCCATTCAGGCTGAATGAGGTTGATTAGTTTTGATGCAAAAGTATACAAGATGCATCTTTTTATACAAAACTATACAAAATGCATTAAAAATTCGTACGCAATTTATTATTATGAGAATTATGGCTGGTTGTACAATTCTGGCCACATGGAATGGAATTATGTTTGAGATACATGGAACTTGTCATTGCGAAGGAGATAACAGGTAGTTAAGGTGAGGCGAGAAGTGAGATGAGGGGTCATTGGAGGGGATAAGATCAGAGAAGAGTGTGTGTGTGTGTCAGAATTACTGGCTCTTCGTTAAGTGGGTTGATTACATTGTGTCTCTCTCTCTCTCTCAAGTTCAAGTATGTTTATTGAGACAAAAAAAGAAATACATCTCAAAGGGATAGAGTAGCTTAGACTATTTCTAACCCTCATCTCTCTCTCTCTCTCTCTCTCTCTCTCTCTCTCTCTCTCTCTCTCTCTCTCTCTCTCTCTCTCTCTCTCTCTCTCTCTCTCTCTCTCTCTCTCTTCAGCCTCTGATCCGGATAGTATTAAAGTTACTGGTAATCTCTCGTTGCAATAGCTGGGAAATATGCAGGTGTATGCGCTCGTGGTTAGGATGATACTGGCAGGATGGGAAGACGTAGCATAAGAGGAAGCTAGGGGAAGAGGTGTGCTTTATATGTGTGTTCTTACCTACATGTTCCAGTGGGAATGTGTACGCAGTTGAACTTACCTAGTTTCACTTGTGAGGGATGCGTTACAGTTCTTCAGTCCCGTCTCTTAATCGTTAACCGATTGGTGTATAGGTTCCAGAGGCCTATAGGTTCCATAAGTCTAAATTTGAAGTTGTTTATGGAGTCTACCTCCACCACTTCCAATCTTAGCGCTTTTCAATTGTTATCTATTCTCAATGGCATAAATTATTTTAAATATTACTGTAGCTCTGCGTATTTTGTTTCTGCCTATGTTCCTGCGTCTTCTTGTTCGAGTACCTTGTTGAAATGTGTGTGTGTGTGTGTGTGTGTGTGTGTGTGTGTGTGTGTGTGTGTGTGTGTGTGTGTGTGTGTGTGTGTGTGTGTGTGTGTGTACTCACCTATTTGTGCTTGCAGGATCGAGCATTTACTCTTGGATCCCGCCTTTCGAGCATCGGTTGTTTACAGCAATGACTCCTGTCCCATTTCCCTATCATACCTAGTTTTAAAAGTATGAATAGTATTTGCTTCCACAACCTGTGTGTGTGTGTGTGTGTGTGTGTGTGTGTGTGTGTGTGTGTGTGTGTGTGTGTGTGTGTGTGTGTGTGTGTGTGTGTGTGTGAGTAAATGAGCGTGGTGACACACTACCTCGCAAGAAGCTGTGGAAAAACGCGTCTTAACACCTTTATACACTCGAACGTGACACCCAACGCGAGCTCTTGGGGCTTCTTCCTTTAGTGCCCCCACCTCTCTCTCTCTCTCTCTCTCTCTCTCTCTCTCTCTCTCTCTCTCTCTCTCTCTCTCAACTAAGACTAGGGGGTCATTAGGGCCACTGAGGTTCCACTGCCACGAATAACCGCTGCCATTAACCATCACCTTCCATCACCAAATGCAACGCTGATCAAAAATTACCTTTTAACCCACATATGGTTCCCTCTCCCTGCACATCACTGTCTCTAAATATATTTAGCGGCTCAAGTTAACATGGTCGCCTGTGTTCATCGGGAAGACATTTTCCCTGGCCTTGAAGGCGCCCGCCACGCAGCAGCAGCAGCTTGGTTTGACCTTCAGGGACAGGAATTTGGCGCTGTAACCTAAGATAATCCGAGTCGGATTCAGTTCCAGCTGAAAATATCACATTCGCGCGGCCTGCAGCTGCAGTCGCTGACACACACACTGCAAACAACCTGTTTCCAAAAAATTAAGCGAGACGAATCGATTGCAAGATGTGGTGGTCCGCGGTTCATTTACTGGTTCCGAAACTTTGCTTCTAGAAAGATATTAGTAAAAATAACGTGGCTGAAGAATGCTGACCAGATCACACACTAGAAGGTGAAAGGACGACGACGTTTCGGTCCGTCCTGGACCATTCTCAAGTCAATTATCTTAACTTTCATTCACAATCGACTTGAGAATAGTCCAGGACGGACCGAAACGTCGTCGTCCCTTCACCTTCTAGTGTGTGGTCTGGTCAACATATTAGTAAAAGTACTTGGGAGTTGAGTCCCAGGAAGTTAATTGTAAATCTGCTCATTCTACTGATGCTTTACCGCTCTGTGCAGGAGCAACATCCCTGGCGTGAGCAAGCAACGTGCCTGCTTACGTGGGAGTTGGTCTGAAGGTGAGCCACGACCTTGTGCTACTAACGTGGGAGTTAATTGTCCTGACAGTCCTCCAAGGCGGTAACGCAAGAAGGTAATTAAAACTTGAGGAGAGTTGCTTGGGGTCAAGACGACCTTTATACGGCCCGTGGAGAGGGAGATCTTTTTCTCAAGACTGGTGGTTGTTGTCTTCGTAATTAGTGGAGGTGGTGGAACCCAGTGATGAGAGGGAGGGGGTTGTGTGACTCTGATGGGAAGGGGGGGGGGTATTGTGAGTGGATAGAGGGGTGAGGAGTGGCCCAAGCTGCCCCCCCCCCTCGCCAGTTTGGCTGTTCTGATGTAAGCCAGCCTCGTATAGGCCGCTGATGTTATTTTTTTGATGTGGGCTTCAGGAGACAGGTTTGGCGTGATAACAACTCCCAGATCTTTCTGTCCGTTTCGTGAAGGATTCATCTCCCATTTGGTATCCTGTGTCTGGCCTCCTATTTCCTCCTCCTAGTTTCATTACCTTGCATTTACTTGGGTTGAACTTTAGTAACCATTTGTTAGATCGTTCCTTCAGTTTCTCAAAGTCTTTATGCATACACCTGAGTATCGTTTACATCTCCAACATGTCCCCCTCCCCACAGGCTTGTCACTGTTGAGAAGTTCAGCTCTCTTTTAATTAATCTGTTCTTTTATCCCACTCCCGTCATTTCTTGGACTAGTCTTCCAGTGAATGTCTTGAGCTATGATCATATCTTTTCCATGGTTTACGGAGCGAGGACCCAAAGATGGCTCCATGCACCCTAGTGCTGAGTGTGACGGGCAAGTGTGTCGCAGTACCTGGAACATACCTGAAGAGGGTTTCGGGAGTTCTTGCACTCCCCGAGCCCGGCCTGAGGCCAGGCTCGAACCCCGATGTGACTGCGACTGGCAAGTATGTCGAAGTGTGACTGGCAAGATTTTGTCACAGTTACCGCTCATGTATAGGAGGGGGATAATTCTGACCTGGCGCCAGGCGCGATGTTCATCTGTTCAGTGAGCGTGTTGAACATTGTTTTGTTTTCGTAATGGTTCTCTATTTTGGTGCCAGGGTAGGAGGAGGGTCGATTTCGGGGCGGATGTTGGCGGCCTGGGGTACCCCTGCAGGAACAGCTGCTGGGTGACCGTGGCCCGCGTGGCCCCCATGGCCCCCATGACCCCCGTGGCCCCCATGGCCCCCATGGCCCCCGTGGCCCCCATGGCCCCCATGGCCCCCATGGCCCCCGTGGCCCCCATGACCCACAGCTATGGCCCCCCGTGGCCCTCGTGATCTGACTTAACCTGCCCTACACCACCAGCTGTTGGGACGTGGCGTCTCATCTTGAGGTAGTCTTTCTAGCACTGGGTCAGTGTTTCTACTCCAAGCTACCAGGATTTAGCAGACCGATAAAATATCGATTGTGTGCCACACCTCGGTGGCTTGTTGTAGTTAGATGCTCAATGGGTGTATGTTTGGGGCGTCCTGGAACGCTTGAATTGTCTGATCATATGGTGGATGGTGTTTTGCAGCTCGTCTTAATGATATATTCTCAGTTTGCTTAAGGTTGGTTTTGTCATCTTTTGAACGTTTCCCCTTCCCGTCCGGTTCCTTCCCTGTCCTTCTCTCTTCGTTTCACATCTTTGGTCAGCCATCCCAGTCCTTCCCGTGTCCCTCCCACTCCGTCCTGTGACCCATTCTTCCACAACCCGTTTACTGCCTGCTTCCTCCCATCCATTGCCCGTCCCGTTACCCGTCCCACTGCCCATGTACGTCCCTCAGGTGTTGTAGACTCATGATTGGTCCGGCCGCAGCATTGGTGCGCCCGGCTTGAGACGAGCCCCTGGTGCCGCGATCATCTTCACATTGCTACCAAATGGAGATGAGATGGTAAAAACGGGCCCCAGAATTGCCATAAAAGAAAATGTTATTTATCCTAAATATGAGCTGACTTGTGCTTCGTGGAGTGGGTTGGTTTTTTCTTCTAACTTTTGACGTTGGAGATATACAAGATGGTCCTTAAAGCTGCCGGTTTCTTACTGATTTCTTACGATTGTGTAGTAAACAAGGTGTCGTATGAGGGTGTATTGACACTATTCCTTCCCCCTGTCCTCACACTTATTTCCCCTATTCCCAGTGGTAAGAGTGCGGTGGTTTATTCAAATAATAAGGCACCAAATTTTTGTGTTCACGCTTTGCAACTCTTATGAGGCTTCCTGCACGGGCGGCATAGTCAAGTGAACGTAGGGACCAGTGTCAAATATGCAGTGGTGGTTACAGGGGCAGACCAGTCTAGGCAACCCACTTGACCTATCTAGGGTAGACCGCTGCAGATTGTACGCTTCTGAAACCTATGACGATGGATGACCGTATCCATCATTGAATCCATCCACTCGTTCATCAGCAGAAGCCTCCTTCACTCTTGCAGCATCCTTTTCACTCTGCCAACACCCTCATTCAGTCTCCTAACACGCTTCTTCACTCTTCCAGCATCCATTGCTCTTCAAGCGTCTTTCACTCTCCCATCACCCTCTTTCTCTTCTGTTCCTGATTCTCGTGACATCCTGCTCTCCCAGCGGCGTCTCCCAGCAGCTACTGCCAGCAGCATCTCAGAACCAACCATTCTTCTTCCTTCTATTCCAAGTCACCGATCACCCCCTGCTAACCCCGCCCACGGCCCGGTGGACCGGCCATCGCTCGCGCCTGGGAGCCTTGTGGGAGGCTGGCTGAAGAAGAACCTTGTGTAAATAACTCTTGCACCCAAGAGCACTGTGAGGAATGGGGAAGGGGGAAGGAGAGATGTCGCTTCCACGCCACAGGGTATGAGACGAAACACAGGTTACAGGACACAGACACAATCATAGAAGAAAAGCAACATGTAAAAGATCTGTGAATTGTGATATCTGACGACCTGACTTTTAGTGAACATAACTCAGTAAATATAGCGGCGGACGGGAAAATGATAGAATGGATTATGGGAATGTTCAAATCCAGAGACCCCACAACAATGCTAATACTTTTTAAATCACTGGTGCTGTCCCGTCTTGGGTATTGCTCGGTACTCACTTCCCCTTTCAGGGCAGCAGAGATCTCTGAAATAAAGGGAATACAGAGAACATATACGGTATACATATAAACGATAAAACATCTAAATTATTGGGACCGTCTCAAAGCTCCCAAAATGTACTCTTTGGAAAGGAAACGAGAAAGGTATCAAACAATATATATACATGCAAGATACTTGAAGGCCAGGTCCAAAATTTGCACAGTAAACTAACAACATACTGAAATGAAAGATACGGAAGGAAATGCAGAGTAGAACCAGTGAAGAGTAGAGTAGAGGTGCCATAGGCACAATCGGAGAGCATTGTCTGAACATCAGAGGTCCACAGCTGTTCAATACTCTCCCAACAAGCATTACAAATATTGCTGGAACAAAGGTGGATGTATTCAAGGGACACGTTGGACGCGGCTGCTCGCAGCCTGACGTATGAATCACAGCCTGGTTGATCAGGTATTCTTTGGAAGTGTTTGTCGAGTTCTCTCTTGAACACTGTGAGAGGCAGAGAGAGAGAGAGAGAGAGAGAGAGAGAGAGAGAGAGAGAGAGAGAGAGAGAGAGAGAGAGAGAGAGAGAGAGAGAGAGAGAGAGAGAGAGAGCGAGAGAGCTTTTGCGTACCCACAAAAGCTCTGAACGTTTTTCGATTGCTGTTAAGAAGCGTGATATTACATATAAGAAGTAAAGCAGGATTCTGCTGCCTGTTAGTGGAGGATCCAGCAGACTGAAGATAGTAATATGGCAAATATTTTCATCCTTGAAAAAATATTGAGGTTGTAAAATGGAATTGATCTACCATCCGTGGCGTCTCCAGGCACATGCACTCCCGAATGAACCACCATGAGCTCAAAAAAGTAGGTTAACTACAAGCTCTTGTGTCTTGAGATTCCAGGGACCCGGGTGTGATCCCATTGCCTCAATATTTTATCACAGCTACATTACATTCTTGTGATTTTATTGTGCAATAATAAGCCTGCTGAATCGGTTTTGCGGAATCGCCATACATGTGACGCAGACGGATTGACAGAACAACTTGGTCAACTGACACAATGTAACGCAATTTTTGGTTCCCGGATGGTGAGTGTGTTCGCTGATTACTCATGTTTCCAGAGTTAAAGTCGCTATTATTCCCGTCAAACTTTGCTGTGACCTTTGCGCAGGACAGCTTAAGGAAGATGTCTCGAAGATACCTGAAAGCTGCCGACTGCATGAATAATAGCTGTGACACAATGTTTCGTAAGTCGGCAGCCTTCAAGTTCATTCAAGACGTCTTAGACTGTCTTAGACAAAAATCTAAACAAAGTTTAAGGGAAATAATAACGATTTTCTCTACTTTGGAGGAGATAGGGAAAGGTTAGAGAGGGAGGGGAAAAGATGGAAGGAGAGAGAGAGAGAGAGAGAGAGAGAGAGAGAGAGAGAGAGAGAGAGAGAGAGAGAGAGAGAGAGAGAGAGAGAGGGGGGGGGGTAGGGTAGGGGGAAAGAGAGAGAGGCACAGCCGGAGGCCCAATCTAGTAGATAATATGAGAAAGAGCGAAATAGCTTTGGGCGTGATCTCTCTGAGCTACGAGCCTCTCACAAGGACCCTTCGCTGCGGCCCGAAGGCTCTCCTAGACAGTAATGAGTTATTTCTTGTGTAATCTGCGTCTGTGTACCCATCTCGCCTGAGGTCAACGTACGCAGTGGCGGCGGCCGTCCGCGGATAGTTAGTCATTCGTTCGTCGGTGGTTCTAACGATTGCCAGTCGAGTCTTACGTTCGTCGGGGTTCGAACATTCACCAGTCGTTCCTTACGTTCGTTGGTTCCGCAACTTTCAGTAAATGTTTCTAAGTCGATCGATCACACAATTTTTGTAATCCTACAAATCTTAAAAAAAATTAAACCATTTATTTTGTTTCCTCCTCAAAAAAGTGTTTATTCTCGATCATTTATATATTTAATCATTGCTATACTGGCTTTTAGAAGTAAACAATAATATTTTTTTCGACGGGTGTAAAACCCAGCGAACTAGTTGACTGCGGAAGTTGCCGCACTCCAGATGGTGGGGCCGGCCAATTAAAGTTCAGGAGATGCTAAAAGATACACACAACGCTGTTCTCCAGACTATTTGTTGACACGTATTAAACGGTGGATTTGTGTAGTGAAAGCTCATGTGTGTATTCTGCACAGAATACTGTATGATTCTGTACTGATTCTGTATTTAAAAAAATCATTCGTTTAGTACTGGAACCCGAGTCGTCTTGGTTTTGATGTCCTGCGTATTTGTTTACTTCTTAGTATTCACTGTTGTTTCTTTGGGTTAATGACCTTCAAGTCTCTATAAACTCGATTATTTTCTTATCCTCCCCAAGATCAATCTGCTCCTGATTCTTGCACATCAACGTAACTTAAAAGCCGATATTGGCTTCTACGGCAAATACCAGACACTACAAATGATTTTTTCCTGGTTCTTCCTTCTGCAGGAGTGGGCTGAACACCAACAACAGCAGCTTAAGGGTGACCCGTCGCCTGAACAACGTGACCAAGGACTCTGGCGACACGGTCAAGCTCAAGTGTGAGTTCACCGGAGACCCTCCTCCAACCCGCTTCAAGTGGTACAAGAACGAGGCTCCCGTCATCGAGGAGAAGGGACGTGTTAATGACAGGAAGTAAGTGTGACTAGTTTGAAGTGACAGGAAGTGAGTGTGAGTGGAAGTGAGTGTGATTCTTGTGGCAGCCAGTGTGTGTGTTGTGGTGCGTGTATGTTGTGGATCTCAGGGCATATTGGCACGATCTCAGGATCTCAGAACGTACTCGACTCTCACAAGTCGAGCCTGGCCTCGGGCCGGGCTTGGGGTTACCTTACCTTGAGTAGTAGGAAGTTCTTCTACTCCATATTTGGGAGTAGAAGAACTCCCAGAACCCCATCAACCAGGTATCATATTTGCACGAATATATAACACTGTCCCAAGTCCATACCTTACCTGCAAGGTAAGGCAAGGTATGGTTCCAGATTATATTGAAGTATTATATACAAACAATAAACTCGGTAGACTCTGTCAAAATCCAAACCCCTGACGACAGCAGCCATGACCCGACCCTCTTCTGGATGGTAACTATAGTTGAGCGAGTCCTCCTTCCCCCCCAGGTACCGGCTCAAGACTGACGGCCTGCAGGTGTACGGCACTAAACTGACCATCAAGGACCTGGAGATCCACGACAAGGGTTACTACAAGTGTGAGGCCACCAACGGAGAGGAGAGGGCCGAGTCTACAGGCATCCTTATCGTCAAACCCGGGCAATGGCGTAAGTCATTTTTAGCATTATTGTCTATATACTTTTTGATTTCGGAGTGTACTTGGCAAACCTAAAAGAGGGTGTGTGTGTGTGAGAGAGAGAGAGAGAGAGAGAGAGAGAGAGAGAGAGAGAGAGAGAGAGAGAGAGAGAGAGAGAGAGAGAGAGAGAGAGAGAGAGAGAGAGAGAGAGAGAGAGAGAGAGAGAGAGAGAGAGAGAGAGAGAGAGAGAGAGAGAGAGAGAGAGAGAGAGAGAGAGAGAGAGAGAGAGAGAGAGAGAGAGAGAGAGAGAGAGAGAGAGAGAGAGAGAGAGAGAGAGAGAGAGAGAGAGAGAGAGAGAGAGAGAGAGAGAGAGAGAGAGAGAGAGAGAGAGAGAGAGAGAGAGAGAGAGAGAGAGAGAGAGAGAGAGAGAGAGAGACAGAGACAGAGACCAGGCAAGAGTATGACATAAACAACATGGCAGAAACCTGTGTAAGGAATCTTTCAGAACCTTGTATACCACATATGTAAGACCAATCCTAGAGTATGCGGCCCCAGCATGGAGCCCGTACCTAGTCAAGCACAAGACGAAGCTGGAAATGTTTCAGAGGTATGCCTGACAGCTGAATGAACCTTAAGTTCACTCTTAAGTTCCCTCTGATTGGAACCTTATTGCAATCTTTGCAAGGGATCTTGTAGGCACAGCTCAGCATTATTTTTGTAATAAGCAATGACTAATTAATCAATGTTCATTAGGATAAAACATGGTGCAGATGGTGACAAATATAATATGGAAGTGAATATAGAAGTAACCCCTCCAGTGAGTCTGGATTGTGTCGTTTTCTCTAGTTTCCGTGTTGTTATGAACCCGTTTTCTGTCTTCCAGGCCGCGTGGACGAAGCGCCCGAGAGCAAAGCCAGCATCCCCAGCATGGAGGATCTGGGCGTACATTTTCCAAATCTGCCTGCTGGCAAGTAAGTAGTAATTGTTTCAAAATATATGTATTTTCTTTCACAAGAGTGACCATTCACCTGAATTATAGTCTTAAAGCATCCTATGTAAGTACTTTATATATTTTTTTGTTATCGGAAAACCTCTGAAGTTACTGCATCACCTCTTCATAAGCAAGGTCTTAAGTATTTTAAAAAGGCATTTTGATGTAACTTGTAAATAGAATTTACTTGTAAATGTAAATTGATCATCCCAGCTGAGAGTATAGGGAGTGAAGTGAAGGATCTAGTGTACAACCCAGCGAGGTGTTGACAGCGGTACGTCAGTACAGCACGCCTGTACGATCAATACAACCCGCGATATTCGGCTTGCACGTAATTATAGTTTCTATTGCAATAAATTACCTTGGAACGGCAATGTTGCTCGATCGAAGTGAGGGGTTTTTCTCGCCAATGTTATGGAAAGCAAATACAATATGGGAATTAAAGCGACTGAAGGGAAATTATCCATCGATTTGATTCTAATATTTTGTTATAAAAGGAAGATTAGCGTTAAATATCTAACAGCAAAGGATAGTTTGAGCCTCCACAGACAAGCAATAACAATAGGAACGGAGCCTTGTGAATAAGAGAGATTCCAGTTAGTCCTCCAGTCAAAGGATATATATGTATTATATATACATACATACACTAAGGGGTATATACATTTCTGAGTATAAGCTAATACATAATGAAGATAGGTTGTTTGGCCACACTGGAACTATGGCCGTCGTGAGGAGTTTAAGGAGAGAGAGAAAGAGTGATAGGATAGCAATACAGATAGATTAAGGGTAAAGGGAGAGAGAGAGAGAGAGAGAGAGAGAGAGAGAGAGAGAGAGAGAGAGAGAGAGAGAGAGAGAGAGAGAGAGAGAGAGAGAGAGAGAGAGAGAGAGAGAGAGGGGGTGATTTGCTGTAATTATTTACGATAATTTGACCACGAGGATTTCGATAGTGACTTTAATGTCCATTAATGGGCCAACCGTTGCTTGGATATGGGAACCGTGTTTCAATACATGTACAGCTTTGCGGGTATCACACAAACACACACACACACACACACACACACACACACACACACACACACACACACACACACACACACACACACACACACACACACACACACACACACACCGTGTGTGTCTCCGTGACTGAGGGGCGCCGTGGCTGAGTGGACAGCACGCTAGATACGTAGTCCTGTGGACTGGGGTTCGATTTCCGGCACCGGCGGGAAACTATGAACAGAGTTTCTTTCACCTTAATGCCCTGTCACATAGCAGTAAACAGGTACCTGAGAGTTAGACAGCTGTTACGGGCTGCTTCCCGGGTGTGTGTGTGTGAAAAAAAATAGTAGTAGTTGATTGACAGTTGAGAGGCGGTCTGAAAGAGCAGAGCTCAACCCCCGCAATAACAACTAGGTGAACTAGGTGCACAGACACACACATTGCCAGCCGGTATAGCGACTGTACTCCTTATTCCCCAAGAGGTTCATTAATAATAATAATAATACACATGTGTGAGTGTGTGTATATATGTATGTTTGCAGGGAAGGGTGCTTGTGAGTACGTACGCGCAGGGGATTGGTGTTTGTGTTTGAGTTGCATGACTCAGGACAATCCATAAGGTCTTCCGACCACCTACGTGTCTGCTACCGTCTCCTGGGTGAGCTTGCCCCGTCTTTACGAGTGAGACGGTCCCCGAGCTCTGTCACCTATTGTGTGCCCGTCCTGCGAGGAGAGGGCGTCGAACCCTGGGTCTACCTTACACGTCAGCTTAGCACCCATGGCCAGGGTAACGGCAGAGTGTGTGTGTACACATATAGAGATGTAGTTTAGTTCAATAAATATTGAATGTTTATCATTCTGACCCATGTGAGGCAGCTCCTGTTGACCCATGTGAGGCAGCTTCTATTAACCCGTGCGAGGCAGCTCCTGTTGACCCATGCGAGGCAGCTCCTATTGACCCGTGCGAGGCAGCTCCTATTGACCCGTGCGAGGCAGCTCCTGTTGACCCATGCGAGGCAGCTCCTATTGACCCATGCGAGACAGTTCGCATTTTATACACACACACTCAAACTGAGTAATGTTGTGCTTAACACTTTCGCGCTATCTGGACGCGCCGGCGCGTCCGGTTTCGTCTAACGTAAACGCATAGTGGACATAAAGTTATGTCTTCTTTTAAAATATTTGTATAAACTGAGTAATGTTGTGCTTAATACTCAATCCGCTCTCATCATTTGACAAGGGTCTAATTTGCGGTGCTTTTGTATAACTATAAGCGTCCGAACCTAGACAAACCACACGAGATGTCGAGGTCGATGTGTATTCAAGAATTCGTACAAAATGAGTCAATTCTGTTATACTAAATCGCCTCAGCTTAAATGCTGCTGTTCATAGCGTCCAAATTCAGGTGCATTAAGCCTACCATTATCGTGTCCAGCATGGATCATTATCGAGTTCAACTGGGGACCGTTAATGAGTCCAGCTGTGACCATTGTCTAACCCAGCTGGGATCGTTGTCCAACCGATATCGATGTTTCACCACTCTCTTCTCTCGTATCTGCCCCTTGTGTTCAGACTCTATAAGTATGGCAGAGAATAAGTCCCTATACCACGGCAGGAACAGAACACCCTACACACCTGGGTGTGGAGTGCAGTGTGCTCTGGTCTGCGTGCTCTGGGTGCTCTGTCGGGCATCGTGAAGTCCCGCGTTCCGGGAGGGAGTGTGTGTGTCTGGAGCGCCGTCAACCAAAACCCCCCAGCTGAGGTCATAACGCCTCCCTCAACAGGATTTAAGAGGATAATTACGCTCAGGATGGGACTAGTGTGTGGGGTCTGCGTAGGGGAGATCTGCGTAGGTAAGGTCTGCGTAGGTCTGTTGCATCTGTTGGCTAGGAACACAACAGGGCTCGTCTCACCAGTCACCGAGGAATGTCTGTCTTCCAGTGTCTCAATTAATTCTTAAGATAAAACAACAATATAGAGAAAAAACAAGAGGATATGTACGACTGCTATCGTGATCCTGACAAAAAAATAAAAACGGAACACAGTTAACGAGACTGAACTGGTGGTTGAGATGACGTCTGAAAGGCTGACTGTGGAAGCCTGAAGCGGGTGGAAGCTGGGAACTAAGAAGACATTCCTATAACCATAGACGTTTCCCTCGTCTTTTGTGTCAGGGGAATGTTAGGAGACAAATAGTGAGTCAGATATTTATGCAAATTAGTTAATTCGGGGATACGAAATTAAAGATAGAAAACGCTATAATGATAATGAAATCAAAGGCCATAATAGTGGAAAGAAAGGAAAGGCTCAAACGTGAAAGAAAGTATGTGGATAATAAAATAAAAAAGCGATGCAGCAAAGTGAGAGAAGGAGAGTAAGGTTGTTGGAACCTTGTTCCATAGGTGGCCAGCCTCTCCCTTTCCTTTCCTGGCCCTATCCCTCTCTTCCCATCGTGGCCCTATCCCTCTCTTCCCATCGTGGCCCTATCCCTCTCTTCCCATCGTGGCCCTATCCATCTCTTCCCACCACCGCCCTGTCCATTTCTTTCCATCATGCCCCTGTCCATCTTTAGCCATCATGGCCCCTGTCTATATCTCCCCTCGGTGTTCCTTGTGTCTCCCCTTCTGGTGTCTTGTTCTATTCCTCCCTCGAGGACGACTCAGACCGCCCCTGTGTGCTCCAGACACTCCCAGGACACCACTAAAGAGACGCATCAAGTCATACCGAACCCGCATATTTTCCTCTCAAATGTGAACCTCTTTACAGAGGCCGTGGCTGCCCGCATAAGGAAAGGAACTCCCTCGGTGGATTCTTATTTGGGCTTGTGCTCGTCCACCCACCCTTCCTTCCTTCCTTCCTTCCTTCCTTCCTTCCTTCCTTCCTTCCTTCCTTCCTTCCTTCCTTCCTTCCTTCCTTCCTTCCTTCCTTCCTTCCTTCCTTCCTTCCTTCCTTCCTTCCTTCCTTCCTTCCTTCCTTCCTTCCTTCCTTCCTTCCTGTCCGACAAGATGAGAGGGAGCCTGTGATTTGTGTCAGTTTATTACACAATTTTCCTGGGTTATTACTTTCCATTGTTGGGACCTTCCCTCTGATCTCCCTGTTTTATATGAAGAGGAAAGCGTGTCGCCTCGCTAATCCGGAGGGGCAGAGGGCTGTTTGATAAGCCTAAAGTGCCTCACGCTTTCAAACCGGTGTTTGTTTTTGATAAGATTTCTATGGACGATGAATATTGAGTTGTACCTTATGATACGCGTTTGCAAATCCGCGCTAGAGATTTGAAGTAAGTTTCCTCCCCCATATGGAAAGCGTAGCTGATATGACTACCACCCAGAGCTTCTGTAAGAGAAATATTCTACCTCTCTTATCATCAGCTAAGACACGAAGGCTATGGCAATCGCAGAGATAAGGGAAGCAAGAAATTAACAAGGGAAGGGGCGAGTGCGCCTGAGGGAAGAGTTACATGGGGGCGGCGCCACGCCCAGCACCATCGCGGGGTCATTCATTTCCATGTCTCTCGATTTACTTTCTTTTTTCCCCCAATTTGTTCTTATGGTTTATCTTTCCTGTTGGGTATTTTGCCTACGAATCCCATGTTGGATGACAGCTAGTGGGCTCGGGCGCTCGTGACGCGAATAATGGAAACTGCGTGGGCAAGGCGGGACATGTACCCACTTGACGCGCGAGAATATTCAGGAGGCGCCCACGTATGGCGAGGGGATGGTCGATGCCACTGCAACCCTCAGGCTTCCCGTATGGTTTTTATCGCTGTCGTTGCTTCAGTCGTCGTTATAAGGGGTGTCGCGATCTCATGTTCAGGGGTAAAGCTCGCTGCCAGCTGAGTTTGACTCTGGGCAGGAGTTCTGTTGGGTTAGTGTGTGTGTGTTTTCACCTAGTTGTGTTTGCGGGGGTTGAGCTTTGCTCTTTCGGCCCGCCTCTCAACTGTCAATCAACTGTTTACTAACTACTTCATCCCCCCACACCACACAACCCCCCCCCCGCCCCCAGGAAGCAGCCCGTGACAGCTGACTAACTCCCAGGTACCTATTTACTGCTAGGTAACAGGGGCATTCAGCGTGAAAGAAACTTTGCCCATTTGTTTCTGCCTGGTGCGGGAATCGAACCCACGCCACAGAATTACGAGTCTTGCTCGCTATCCACCATTCAACCAGGCACACCTACCAGGTGTGTGTGTGTGTGTGTGTGTGTGTGTGTGTGTGTGTGTGTGTGTGTGTGTGTGTGTGTGTGTGTGTGTGTGTGTAGGGGAAAGGGCTGTTTTGTGTGTTTAGGGGAACTTTTTTTTTTGTGTGTGTAAGGGAACTGTTTTATATGGGGGGGCTGTTGTGTAGGTGTGTTAGGGGGATATTTTGTGTGTGGGGGGGGGAGGCTGTTTTAGATGTTTACATATGTGTGTGTGTGTGTGTGTCTTTGTGTTGAGTGGGGTTGTATTGTGTTGCGTGTGCGTTCGTGCGTGCGCTCGTGCTCTCTGGCTATGCAATGGTCTTCTCCCCTTTATGGACCACCGCATCCCGACTCGCCTTTGTTTTCGCCTGCCTATCAGCTGATATAACACACTTCACAAGCACAGATGGAGGGATTATATTTTGTAATCGATTAATTATGAACAGGACGAGTTGAACATAAGCTTCCTCGTGCGTGCGCAGGCGAGCGTTAGTACTCACCTAGATGTGCTAACCTAGATGTGTTTACATTTTTGTTGGTTAGCTTCTTGGGCCCCTCCTTTCGAACTATATTTGCTAATTATTCTTGTGATATTTATATTTAAATCCATGTGATATTGAGCTAACATCAGTAACTTTTGAACCCATTCCTTTTCACATTCACTGCAGAATGAATGTAAACGTAGACCACTATGCTACAGTGGGAATGTTGTGGCTGTGTGTTCGTGTTAATTCTCAAGCCTAGTTCAGTAGGTAGTGTTCGAGGAAGCACTGTAGAAACGACTGAGAGACGACTGAGACAGGTGACGACTGAGAGACGACTGAGACACGTGGGCTTCACAGCTCTAGGGAGGGAGGGGGTTACATAGCCTGATTATTGTCTCTCCATCACTTGGGCTGGATGGTAGAGCGACGGTCTCGCCTCATGCAGGTCAGCATTCAATCCCAGATCGTCCAAGTGTCTGGCCACCATTCCTTACCCCCGTCTCATCCCAAATCCTTATCCTGACCCCTTCCAAATGCTATATAGTCGTGTTGGCTAGGCACTTTCCCCCTGACAATTCCCTCTTTCTGCAGGATGCATCAGACCAACGTAGTTGTAATGGATATGCAGACCCGCGGGCCGCTCCAAGCAACACCCTCTTAGATCACGTTTTCACAAAACAGTTCTGGCCTGAATTACCTTGGGGGAGGTGTGGAAATATTTGTCTGCGTCACATTTTCTCGATAAATTAAAGGGGGGTCGAAGTAGGGAAAACTATTTCCAAGTTCGTTATCATATTTTCTTCAATTTTTCCGCGAGGGGTGAGTTGATTTGGCCCTCTGCCCGTCGTATATGTTAATATCCTGCCATAGCAACATGTACAACACAACTAATAGCAATAAAATCCATTATGTTGATCATGTGTAACTTGTATTCAGACACAGCTGGGACTCATTTTTTTAAGTGAGCAGATTATCAGTTACAGACGTAAAACGGGAAAGTCTTATTAGGACCACATTTATTTTTGTTATAGAGGAGCATTTTCTTTAAGTAGTGCTCGAAGCGATGTAATTCCCAGATTCTGCGGGCTCTCCGCCGAGCTGTCGTCTCCATTTCACATCACCAAGGGCACTTGTCGTCATCACGAATTCTTGCCATTATAGACACACTCCCTCGACCGCCACCCTGCTGCCAGGGCGCTGAGGCTATTAACTGTGACAGCATTGGTCCAGTCTACAGGTTTACTGACCTGCTCTTCTGACCTCCTTTCCTCTCCTTCCTGGTCGCAGTACTCTTACCTTGCCACACCTCTCCGCTGTACAAGTAACTTGAGTATTCAACATGATTTTGTTTTGCGCCGACGACTGCTCGTCATTTCCTACACATGTTTATGAGAGGATATATATGTGTATTCCTAATATTTGTGTACACATGTTATAGCATCAGATAGTTTCCATGCAGTCAATGGGGGGAGGCTCCACATGTCACTCTACATATATCACCGCGTGACCCGAAGCAGGGTGCAGTAACAGCTTGGAAAATGTTGGACAGAATGTAAGCTGTACTTTCTCGAGAGGTTTCACAATCCGGACGTCTGCAAGGTGGATCTGCCATGAGAGTGTGGCATTGTTACTTAGGTGTTGGCTGTCGATGCCTTGCATTGTGTGCGCGCGCGCGCGTGTGTGTGTGTGTGTGTGTGTGTGTGTGTGTGTGTGTGTGTGTGTGTGTGTGTGTGTGTGTGTGTGTGTGTGTGTGGTGTGTGTGTGTGTGTGTGTATGTGTGTGTGTGTCGCTCTCTCCGTGTTGATGGCGTTGCAAGTGGTCGCCTACACGCCGCGTCTGCTCTTAATAACCCAACACATATAAAGAGAAAGAAAATTGACGATGTTTTTGTTCTGTTCTGGACCCTTCATGTTGTGTCAAGGAAGAGTGAGAGTCAAAGCAAGACAAGAGGGAAGACTACCTTTCTTCCTTTTCGTGTCTTGCTTGGGTTAATAATTTTCAGTCTCATTGTTTTTTTTAATCTCTTCTTAATGCTATTGTTTGCTCTAACAATGGACTTCCTGTTAACCTGTCTCTAGTTGTTTTCCTAGCGGAGGGGTAATTGCCGTGGGTAACTGGCGAGTGATGTGATAGGGGTCAATATTGTGACTATCCTGCAGGTTGCAGGATATATTTCAAGCTGCAGGTTGACCAGTATTGTCCACCTGGGAAAATCTGCGATGTCGCGCACTGCTGCATTTTGGATATACTCACTTGTTCCTGAGGTTTGTGTACAAGCTGGTGAGGTCTCTCTCTCTCTCTCTCTCTCTCTCTCCCTCTCTCTCTCTCTCTCTCTCTCTCCCTCTCTCTCTCTCTCTCTCTCTCTCTCTCTCTCTCTCTCTCTCTCTCTCTCTCTCTCTCTCTCTCTCTCTCTCTCTCTCTCACTCTCTCTCTCTCTCTCTCTCTCTCTCTCTCTCTCTCACTAATTCAAACAATTATATAACACTGATATGAGATGAGTCCTAGAATATGCAGCCGCTGTTCCTCTCTCTCTCTCTCTCTCTCCCTCTCTCTCTCTCTCTCTCTCTCTCTCTCTCTCTCTCTCTCTCTCTCTCTCTCTCTCTCTCTCTCTCTCTCTCTCTCTCTCTCTCTCTCTCTCTCTCACTCTCTCTCTCTCTCTCTCTCTCTCTCTCTCTCACTAATTCAAACAATTATATAACACTGATATGAGATGAGTCCTAGAATATGCAGCCGCTGTTCGGAACCCACACCCTATAATGCCAAGGTCAAGGAGGTCAAGAAGTTTGGTAAGAGTTGGCTCCAAAGCTATAAGAGAGAGAACTAAGGGAACTAAGCTATGAGAGAAGGATAAAAAATTTGAACCTAACACAATTGAACTAAAATAGTACAACCAGTGGAGACATGATCACAACGTGCAAGGTTTAAAGATAGATACAAAGCACGCAGGAACAGCCTGCTTGACAAAAATCCAGGGACCTCATCACAATGGTTGTACTATACAAATCACTTGTTCTGTCCCGTCTTGAGTATTGTTCAGTACTCACTTCCCCCTTCAGAGCAGGAGAGATTGCTGAAATGGAGGGAATACTGAGAACATATACGGCATACATAGACGTGATAGAGCACCTAGGCAATTAGGATCGTCTCAAAGCTCTCCAAATGTACTCACTAGAAAGGAGACGAAAGAGATATCAAATAATATACACATGGAAAATACTGGAAGGCCAGGTCTCAAATCTACACAGTAAAATACCAACATACGGGAGTGAACGATATGGAAGAAAATGCAGAATAGATCCAGTGAAGAGCAGAGGTGCCATAGGCATAATCAGAGAACACTGTATAAACATCAGAGGTCCGCGGTTGTTCAACATACTCCCAGCGAGCATAAAAAATATTGCCGGAACAACCGTGGACATCTTCAAGAGAAAACTAAATAGTTTTCTCGGAGGAGTGCCGGACCAACCGGACTGTGGTGGGTATGTGGGCCTGCGAGCCGTTCCAAGCAACAAGCAACAGCCTGGTGGACCAAACTCTCACAAGTCAAGCCTGGCCTCGGGCCGGGCTTGGGGAGTAGAAGAACTCCCAGAACCCAGTCAAGCAGGTATCAAGCAGGTATCAAGCAGGTAAAAGGGCGCAAGTTGAAACTAGAATCACAGTCACAAAAAAAGCCAAATGGATGCAAAAAAAAATCTTTTAACATGCGAGTCGTAACCTAGTGGAAACATACTGGCGGAAGAGGAGGTGGAACCCATACTCTATCCTCAATTTTACAATCAAATGTGACACAATAGAGAAAAGATGGAGAATGGTTTTAACTAGGCTTTACTGGTAGGTAGGAGGCAGGTCCCAGGAACCAATAAGTCAAGTGATGCGGTTATGGGTACATTATACTCCTCTGCACCACAACAATTGAGTCATCGGTGAACCAATAGCTTAATCTGAGTGCTGGTCGCTACGCCCACCCGCTGTGCGCCCTCACGCCCACCACCCCCTACATCTAGTTTGTGTTTTACTTCCTTTATCTAAAATGAAAACTGCCTCGCGTCTCCTCCCCGCGTTGACGGAGCCCCTCCATTAGGCTACGCATCCCCCAGCACACATATAATTGGGACAAATTCAAAGATAATGAAAGGCTCGGCCAAGTGTGGTGAGGGCGGCCGAAAGACGAGGCCTCTTAGTCAGCGTGGTATTGTTGGGGGTCCCCTTGGGATCATCTCCCCTCCCTCTCCCACTCCCGCTTTCCCTTTCTGCGTCTGCGTTAACTGAATGAAGCACTTACTACTACTATCGGTCGGGGAAAACGCCCAGTACGCCTCTATTTACGCGTAGTGGGAGTTGCTACAAGAAAAAGTAGATTGAACGCCGGGCGAGGGAGAGGAGGGGGTGTTGATAGTTTGAGAGGTAGCCTGTGTTTGTGCAGTTGTCTGTTCGACTCTCTTTATGCCGCATAAACAAATGGTTGGGCTGGCTTCCCTGCCCTACCCTATGTCTCTCTCTCTCTCTATCCTCCCCTCTCTATCCCCCTCCCTCCGTCCAACAGCTAGAGGGGAGAGTCGCTCAGCTTGACGTTTACATTTTCCCCGTTGGATTAGCGCGTTTTCATAATTTTTCATGCTGCTGGATGGGAACTGATTTGCACGGTGGCATTACTCTGCCCGCTTTAAAAATACGTTTTTCAGACTATATTCCAATATATATTTTCTGTCTAGTGGTCAGTAAGGTGATACTACCGTTTAACAAAGTGAACGCTTTGGTACGTACTTCACTCATGAATATCATAATAGAAATTGAACGCAAATTATGGATAAAGCAAGAGCTGGAAGAGCCGGAACAGAAACGGAAGGAAAGAACAGCGAACTCTGGCATCGATGTCGTTCAGTCAGTCCATTTGTGGTGAGGAAGAAGACGAGTGTTTGTGGTGGCGATGCTGGTCGTCAGACAAGGAGTGAGGAGGCCCGCTGGCTCCGGTGGCAACCCCGCCCCGCGTATCTCGGCCGGAACACTAAGCTCTGGAAACAAACACTAAGCGTATTGACGTGTGCGTACCTGAGGCAGTAAGAGAGCGAGCGGGAGGGAGGCAGGCAGGCGGTGTGTGAGCCAGACGGGCGGAAACAAGACGCCCAGATAGTCGCAATTTGGCAACATGTGAATCATATCTTGTGTTCTAAGCAACTAGATCGTGATTTGTTTTGTTGGTGTATTCGTGCAAGAATTAGCCAAAACATATTTGAAAGAAACAGTTTTCGTGACAAAAATAATAGCCGAGTAGGTAAAGGAATTATTCTGTTAAACAGCATGGATTCGGGACCATGGAAAACTGTTTTTCCCCCAACAGTGTCATGCAGTGTGTGACCTTCATGCAGGGGAGGTGCCTGCAAGCACAACACTTGTTGCATCCTCCACCCGCTGCTAACCCGGCCTCCTGCCCGTCTCTCTGTGTGCCTGGCGCTTCTCAATGACTTTTGCCATAGTAACCGCGTTCACTTCCCCCTCGCTTTGTTGTGAAGGCACTGCTCGGCAGCTGTGGCACAGCTGGCCAGTGAAGAACGCATCGTTCCTCGACACCAGTGTTGCAAAGTGCTCCCACGTTAATTAGCGAGTTTGCACGCAGTTGTCGTGTGTCATTACAGGAGGCTTGTGACGAGTTTGACAATCGAACCTAAAAGGCCGAGGATCACCAATTAGGACAGCGTGAGCTTCACGGTCTAGCGTTTCGAACATACAGTCACTAATTGAATAGCTGTGGATGCAGTGTGGCAGCGAGCAGAGTGGTAGTGAGGGGGGACTGGTGCGCTAAGGGGGAAGAGGAAAGGGGCTGCACCGAACCCAGTTTGCCTTCTGCCAATTTATATATTAATGGCTGCTTCTTAACTCTCCTGGCCGTGGACACGCCTCTCAACCTTCCCCGTCGTGGACACAACTGCTTCCTATGGTGCTAAATAGGTGGTCTAAGCATGGATCTGAAGCGAACAGTGACGTGCCTGGTGCTCATTCTGGCTATACTGGAGGCGGTAGTCGCCGAAAATGGTGAGAGAAGGAGAGGCGGGAAGAAGAGGAAAAAGAAAATCAAGAACAAGTGGAAAAGTAAGGCCAAGCTGAACCTGCTAGAGGAGATAGCTTCCATGAGTACTACTACTGCTCCATCTTTAGAGGTAGATGAATCAATACCCGCGAGTGAGGAAAACAGCATATCAGAGCACGATGCAGCAAGCTACTCAGAGTAAGTGTGGGAGTTTGTTTTTGTGGAGAGGAGACGTGTTTTGGTGTATTTTCTGGGGCTTCTGTACCTTGCAAACTCTCCCTCCCCCTCTGCCTCTTCTTGCACAGTGTAAAGGAAGAAATGTATATGTTTATCACTCGGAATGTTCGGTAATATGCTCATTGTTTGTGATGTGTGTCTATATATGTATATGAACACGTTGTACTGGACGGGGGTGAGAATACCTCATCCCTTTGAGTGTATTTATACCTGAATAAACTTGTTTCAGTTTCCTTATTCCACACACACAACCCTTCTCTCACAAGCACACACACACGTTCACCCCAACAACCTCTGTGGCTTGATGTCACACAATGGAATGAATTATCTATTGTGTCTTCGCTATTCCTGTCACGTGTGTCCTTACCATCCCTGTCTCTCGCATCGTCACTATCCTTATCTCTCGCGTTCTCCCTATCCTTTGCAGGACACAATTACCCTCAAATGTGGGTAACTCTTTCTCCCTTCTCATCCTTCATCGACTATATATTGTCACCTGTGTCAATATACGGTATATTAACTCTCCATCTGCCTCTGAAGCTGTTGAAAAGTGCTTCAGCGAAACCTGTCCTTTAGCGACATGCGTCAAGCTATAATAAAACTTTAAAATTAAGTTTGGATGGTTAACTTACACACACACACACACACAGCTTGCTATGAGCTGTCCTGTTGATTGACGGTTGAGAGGCGGGACCAAAGAGCCAGAGCTCAACCCCCGCAAGTACAATTAGGTGAATACACACACACACACACACACACACACACACACACACACACACACACACACACACACACACACAATCAATCAATCATGGGGGCTCGCAAACTTGACGGGCTGTCCCGTCTCCTATCCGTGGGTCCTTGCTTAAGTTAGGTTCGGGCAATTTAGTTCATAATTTTTATGACGTTGGAACAACTCGAGAGGACGGCCTGGATGAGCTCAGGAACGTAACCCCGATGTACGTTATTGCTCAGCAAGTTACAGCTGTGTTACATTGTAAGCATGTACTTCAAAACTCGAGTCACAGTTATCAAATTAACATAGAAAACACGAATGGGAGACAAGCTCTATCCACCTTGCTATGAGCTGTCGTAATAAGGAAAGATTCCAGGAACAACTGGTGTTTCATTCTCGACTTACAATCGACATCCTGGGTTCGAGTCACATGTAGGACATAAGTGGTTGGGCACGTTTCCTTTTGCGGGGTTCGATAAAAGAAAGTATGTGAGGTGAAAGATGAGATGAGATTTATTTTTCCATTTACACCTTACCTCTTCTCACTTGATTGATTGATTGATTGGTTGATTGGTGAAGATTAAGCCACCCAAGATGTGGAAGGCGCATGAATAACCCGTAAGTGGGTCTTCTTATCTACTCTGACACTCCTTATATTGGTTTCCTTTCCTGTAGTCAGAAGCTACTTGATAAAGGTCCAGGACGAGCCGAAACATCATCACTTTCCTTTTCTTTTACTTATAAAGTTAAGTTGTTACATTTAAGTTTGAATTTGTATAAAATTATGCAATGTATACATAAATGCAATTTTGTATATGTGCGTGTGTCATGGCCATTGACGACAGTCAGCCCTGAGTCGAATGCTCACAGAAAATGGAACAATTTCCTGTTTTCTCTGGACTGAGTGTTACGTTCATTCATGCGCGCAATCGTGATGAGATTTATTTAGACAAAGGCCTGTTGGCTGCTGTTTTGCTGTTCTCAGTTACTTGTGCGTGAGTGATAGTGCTGACAATAGAGCCAGAGACGTCTCGCCATGTGACACCAATTCTCCTATAAGAGAATCTCCAGAGAAATACAAATATTACAGCGCTAGTCGCAGAACTCGCGGCTACGTTCAATTTGTATAGATGAAGTGAAATTGCGATTTGGTGCAAGTGACATAGAGTTTAAAACTTTATCGGTGCTCGCGGGTCTCCGCAAGGCGCTATGGGACTCACAATGTGTTACATATAGTAGGGTTTGCTGCTTTAAAGATCACGTTGACTAATACACACTTGTGTTGTTTACCTTATTGTCGCAGCATAAACAATGTCTCAGAGAGTTTTGGGCGATTTGATTGTTTCGGCGGTATTTTTGCTTCTCTCCTCAGTCCCGTTAACGATGGGATCTCTGGATATGAGCAAAGAGAAAAACTCGTAAGTTGAACGTCGAAAATGTTAATAATTATTGAAAATACTGGCATAAAAGAGCTTAATTGCACGCTGACGGGTTTAGGGAATTCACGTAGTCATATCATTCAGATTATATTGGATTATTTCATGAATATCACCACTTGTTATTGGTAAAGAATTTATTTGAAACACTAATTGGTGATATGTTGTGCATGAGCACTATGGATTAATTCTACAAGTTAAAAAAAAATGTATGCAATGTGTTCTATTTATGTACAGTACATATATGGAATTCATCATTGAGTTGCAGAAACAACTGGTTATAAAAACCTGTTAAATGATTTTTGAGCTCGGTAGCGTAGTGGTTTTCACATCAGCTTGCAAGTAATTGTTCCCAGGTTTGATTTACAGGCAGGGCACGTATCTTTATTCACAATGCCTTTGTTCACCTAGATAAAAATAGAACCTTGAACCTGTTTTTGGATTGCATTTAGGGAAAGGTCCAAAGGGGGCCCACAAGAAGCCTATAGGCTTCCTGTCCCCGCTATGGGAACCAAACTACTATACATAAAATGTTTACTTTCAATTTCTAGCTCCTGCCCCCCTAATTTTTGTCCATTTTTAAAAAGTACAGCAGTATAACGAGAAGGGATGGGATAGGATTGTCTCGCTTCTCAACAAAAAAGCACAATTTTCTGGAGAATCTGTAAACATGAAAGGAACTGCCTTATTCCAAATAATATAAAGGGAAAAAAGAAATATATATATAAATATATATATAAAGGTAAGGCTTACCTATATATATTATATAGGTAAGCCTAAGGTCAAAATGTTGTGTAGCCTCTGTGTAAGAACTCCTGATATTGCCATTGCCTATCCTATATTCTAGCTCCATTTCCAAGCTTATGTGTTTTATCTTGTAACCAAAAAAAAAGACTGTTGTACATGTCTAATGTTCAACATTTTGAATTTAAAAACTGAATTTTAATACTTTAAAAATTTTCATTTCCTCTGGTGATCATTTTGTATAAACTTTTTTTTTTATTCTGTAATGGTAACATTATTGTTTTCAGATTGCCTGGTGGTGTGCCAGGAATACCTGTGGTGGGTAATATTCCTAATCTTGGAGGCTATGTATTTCCCCCTCCTGGCCCAGAAAAGGATGAAGGACAGGGTTACTGTCAGGTAAATAAAGTGGTGTAGGCTTGTTTATTTTAAGGTACATACATACTGTACATACATACATACATACATGTATGTATGTCAAATATCTATGTTAGTTTTAACTCAAAATAAATGAAGTTAACTCCTGCATAATGAAATTGATAGCTTTATCATTTCATAATAAAAAAAAATGGAAAAATATATAAATTCAGGAAAACTTTGCTTATTAGGCAAATCGAGCCTTGCATAGTATGCCGAGTACTGTGTTCTGGCTACTAGGTACAACATAAATATATATAATATATATATATAATTTATTTTTTTTTGAAAATTTGTCTTTTAAATCAGTTTTACAAATGGCTCCCTTTGTCTTGTAAAGTCATTGAAAATTTGAAATAAAAACTTTTCACTCATTCATCAGCTTCCACACAGCGGTAATTACCAACTAGGAACACTCAAAGAAATTCATAGGTATTTTGCTTAGTTACTCATTCTAAGAGGTTCACGGCAAAATGCATTGCATTTCTTTCATACAGTATATGTATCTATGGATGATAGAAGTGGGATCTCGGTTAATGGAGTAACACTATTATATAATCAGAAGAGTAATTTTTATATTCATTTGAAGCTTTATTTTTATCATTTGTGATAAATATTTATTATTTTGAAAGTATATGGTAGTACAATATTATTATTTTGATAGTACAGTACATGTATTATTACTTTGATAGTACAGTATATGATATCATTTGTGATAAATATTGTTTTGATAGTATATGATACAGTATATGAAAATGATAGTACTTTTTGCATGTAAAGTAAAACTTTCATTTATATGAACAATTGGATATACAGTAATGTGTATTTAACTTTACAGGTATACAGAGGTGCTACATGCAGTGGCTTTATCGGTAATCGATCGATCTACATCTACTCTCCTCAGCATCTGGCAGATATGGAAAAGCGTCTTACAACAGCAATCACAGTTATCAGTCACTCAAAGTAAGCCATCCTCTCGGTTCAATAACAGTTTTGTTTAGACTTTTGAGACATTAGTATTTGTGTGCTAAATATAAACAATAGGAGTAATAAAATAAAAAAAATAAATTGAACTAAAATTTGTAAAGAAAGGGAATAATGTTTATGGAATAATGTTGGTAACCATGGCTTGTCAGTGCCAGCATTATTCCATCTAATTTATGAACAAAAGTGCAAAGTGACAGGAGCCTGAATCTGGGAAGCCTGACATGTGAACGTTTTGTAACCTCAACACTACGCACCTGTTTATAGTTGATATCCCTCAGGTGCATAAGAAAAAAAAAATCCAAAAAATTATTTTTACGTTAATACCTTCTGTGATCACGGGAAAAATAATAAAAAATATTGTCACTTTGGCTGTGGTGGAGCACGGAAAGCCTGTGATGACATCGTGATCCATGAGCATTCATGAGGGTAATCACCTGTGGCAGCCACTATTGGGCTAGGTGTGAGGCGTGAGTTGCCGTAAATACACTTTTGCATACAATACAGTATTTCAGTATCTCTGATTTTTTTTTCAATACTAATATTCAGTATGGTGTCATTTGAGAAATTTATGTAATAAAAGGTGTGGAACATTGGTATACACAAATAATTTGAGTCACTAATATGGACACAATATTTTATTCTTGGAATAACAAATCAAACTGTTTTTGCTGTTATTCCACTGCACAGTATATACATGCTATATATAATTATCTATATTATCATTCCCAATTTGGAACCACTAAGCAGTTTTGGTGGGTGTACAGTAATAGTCTAGTAATCAGTGATCAGACTTCAGCCTAGCCCTGCCTATTTTGCACAAAGTTGCAACTGCACACATTAAATATACTGTATTGTATTTTCTTTGTATTAGTAATTTTTTACCATGATCTATTTCATGTACATTGGGCTGTAAAATTTTTATTTGTATCATAGATGGCGTACAGCATACATACGCACAGATATATTCGTGTAGGTAATATGCTCCCAGTATACTGTGTATTATATTGTTTGAATAAAAAAACATTCTGTTTTTGATGTTATAAATAACATACATGTTCAGTATAATAACTGTCTACATTATTATGAACCATAAAGAACCATAAAGCAGTTCTGGTGGGTGTGGTAATTTTGTAATCCAAGCACAGCTTAGCACCACATAGTCAACTGACAATGCCACCTGACACAGCAAAAAGGCCTACAAATATATTACGCACATTTTCAACTCTAGCCACAGTACTTTTGCTCTTATCACAATCCTGGTCACTAAATCCTGAATACAAATAATTTCCCACATGTTTATTTTCTAAAGCAACATGAGGTCATGTTTCATGATGCATAGAACCACCAAGCTGCAGCTGTGTGCTGTGGATGTCTACCTTATGCTCTGAACATCATAACAAACATTAGGTTCACTGATATCTGAACTTTGTACATAGTCTTTATCACAGTCAGGATCTTCCATGATGCTGTCGTCTGAAAATAATTGCAGATACTTTTAAATGATGCTGTGACTGGGCTGCATGGCAGTGCTGTGAGCTACTGCTGCATGTGCTACTTATGGTCGTTCTCTAAATACTGTACTGAGGCCCCTCACGCCCAGAAAGGGTTATCTTCTTGAGGTTATCTTGAGAAGATTTCGGGGCTTAACGTCCCTGCGGCCCGGTCCTCGACCAGGCCTCCTTTTTGTTACCCCCCCTTTCCCCAGGAAGTAGCCCGTAGCAGCTGTCTAACTCCCAGGTACCTAATTTACTGCTAGGTAACAGGGGCATCAGGGTGAAAGAAACATTTTGCCCATATATCTCCGCCTCTACCGGGGATCAAACCCGGAACCTCAGGACTACGAATCCGAAGCGCTGTCCACTCAGCAGTCAGGCGCCCATGATTAAGGGGTGCCCATGATTTTTTTTTACAAGATGGTATCTGTTTACTGGAGGCCTGAGGAAGCAGATGTGAGCCCTGTGTACCTGCGAGAGTTTAAATCTTGCTCAGTTTTTTTTTATGGGCTGATGCCTCTGCCTAATGACAGCAGGAATGGGTTTGATTAATGTATTTAAGTTAAATTATTTTATGATTTAATATAGCAGAATGTTTGGTACAATAATCCATGGTTTCTGTGCTGTAAAAGTAATTTTGTTTAGATTTTAGAAAGCTGTATTTATTTATGGACAATCTATGGTAATTTAGAATTTTCACTGCAGTATCTCTTTATAGGAAAATATACAAGCAAAGGACAGAATAAAAAGAATTTCATCAGAAAATTACTTAAAATAAGCTTAACTGTTTTATATACAGGAACTGGCTTTCTTTGAGACAAATTTTATCATTATTGTATACATTTATTACGGTGCTTAAAATATTCCAATGTGTAATAATAATCATTACTCTTATAACCATTCTTTTCCTCGCCAGTGATCTTTCGGCAAAGTGTGAGGACTATGCAATTAAATCGCTCTGCTATGCTGCACTTCCTTTATGTAATGAGAATACACCCGAGCCAGAGCCTCGGCAACTGTGTAGAGAAGAATGTGAGATTCTTGTAAGTGCAAACTCTATTTTTGTGCACTTTGCTTTTGAGTTTTGGTTTTAAAGTGCTGAACTATTAAGGTGTAATTTAAATGGGGCATGCTGTGTTATTGATAGTAATTGTTTACCATCAGTAAGCTATTGTATGTTTTGTTTTCTTTCATTTCACTTCATAATCATGATTCTTTGTGTATTCTTATTTGCCTGTACTTTGTGGTGCCAGTGTCTAATGCAACAGGAAATTACTGAGGGGATAGGCCAGAAAGTGGACTTTTCTTGATCTCTGGAACCTAAGCCATTTTTCTTCAATGTACTGTGCTTTAAAGTTTGATATACATGGTGTTTTCAGAAACATAACCCCCATGCAAATCAAAGGAACTTTGTATAGGGTAATGTTTCTGTTGGTGACATGGGCAGTTATTATTTGCAGTATGGATAATAGAAAGTAAGCTTACCAGTGATCCATGAAAAAATGTAAATTTTCAGTATTCATTACAGAATTGTGAACAAACTGCAAACTACATACAATTTAATATGTTAATTTGAGATTTGGAGATGCTTTCATATTTTTCTTCATTGTGTGTATAGTGTGTCTATAGGTCACTTCTCTCTGCAAGTAACTTATATATATTCTTCTGTCTCTTTATTGTGTAATAAATAGGTAAATGATGTATGCAGAATGGAGTATGTTATTGCAAAGCAACATCAGTTAATTGGTAGGAAGCTTCCAATACCTGAATGTGAAGATCTTGCTCCAATCACGTCCCCAGACCATCTTACATGCATCCGCTTGGGAGTACAGAGTGAACCACTTGTTGAGGGTAAATTTAATGTACAGTAGTCATTTTTTAAACTGCACCATATGTTTTATTTGTATATTATCATTTAATATTTTGTTCCTTATTTTCTCTGATGTTCCGTTACATATGATATTGAACCAATTTTTTTGTAAGTTTTTATCTCTAATATAAGTTATTGGTCCAGATGAGAAATGCTACATGAGAAATGGAGAGACATACCGTGGAATGGAGAGTCATACAGAATCTGGACGAATTTGTGAGCCTTGGAGTCAGAATCAACTTTACATGCGAACAGCTGAATATCCAGAGCTTATTGGTGGCCATAACTACTGCCGTAACCCAGGTGGATCAGAGACACAACCTTGGTGCTTTGTGGCTACCGAACACTCGGTGTCAAAAGAGGAGTGTGCCGTACAAGTTTGCAGTAAGTCGGCATTCTTTTACAGATTTGTAGTTATGAGGTAGGAATGAAGGAAGGCTTCAGAAGATATGGGTGGACTTCAGTAAGCTTGTGTGTAAGGAAGTCGGGGAGTGAGTGTGAACATGACGAGGCTGGATGGATTGAAGTTGTTCATAAAAAAAGGTAGTGAATATTTTTGTATTTACTACATGAGAAGCTCTGCTCACTTAGTCTTTATGAAGCAGTAGGGTGCTGCTGCTGTGGAAAACTACTGGTGTTTGATGGTGTTTATTTATCCTTATGGTATACAGTATAATAAATGAGCAACTGATATTTAAATTTTTATATGTATGGTATAACTTTTTTTGTGGGGGGGTGGGATACTGAATTCCCATTTATTCTGTGAGCCTATTCTACCCACCTCACCTCATGAAAAAGGAGTAATAATAATTTGTGGGTGAAAGTAAAGTATATTGTGTATCATTTCACTGCATGTATGTCAAACATGCAAAGACCTGTTATAACCCTTTAGCTAATAGGTATCAGCACATATGCCTCAGAGTTACCGAGTGGGTCTTCCGTAAAACATTGTAGGAGTGGGTGCGAGGTGCCAATGTGAAGGTTTGAAAAGAGGGATTATAATTGCCAAATTTTGCACTAGTGCACCAGGTGATATTTTATTGTCTCTAGCAGATGGCAGCAATTAGCAGGTCTAGATGCCTGTTCTGTTTGCTTTCATGAGCAAGCAAAACATGACATAGAAATGTATTTCTAGGCATGTGGACAGAAGTTGCATATTGCAGCCAAGGCCATATTTCTTTAATTGACCGCTGTTGCATTTTGAAACCAAAATATTAAAAGTTAAAAAAAAAATCATTCCTAATGTTACTGCTGTCACAGGAATAAGAATCTGTACTTAGTCTTGTGAACAAATCTCCATTACTATGTAGAGGTATCTATGCCATTTAAAGACATTGACTTCTCAGGAACGTATCAATTTTACTTTCTTTACAAAGAATTCGGAAGAGAATGCCTTAGGTTCTGGAAACAGATCTCTAAATAACTTTATTCATTTCCCAAAGTTCCTGTACTCTTTAGCAGAGTTTTAGTGGGAACCTCAAGAGCAGGGACGTGCTGCTGAAGCACAATCTGAACCAAAACAGAAGTGGAGTCTGTTTCACCAGCCAGTTAAGTCATGAGATACACACATACACAAGACTCATCTTGCACATACGGACATTGTTTTAAATAAAATGTTCTGTACTACCGTGACGATGGTGCATTGTGAATCCACTGCTCAGGGAAATAAATTTTTCTAAGGATGAAAACCAAAGCATTTGACTGAAAACCTGATCTCGAACCTGCCCAACCAAAATCAGGACGAATCGGGACAGAAATGTAATGGTGCTAGATGTGGACTTGGGTGCTACCATCTGGTGGTGGTTGAATTTGCCTGCCTGGTGGGCAATTGGCGATTTGCACAATTTCTACTTGGGGGATCCTTGTGATGCTTGCAAATGGTTTTGAGGGTCGACTTAATGTGGGCAATCTGGGCTTTAGTTTTTCGATTCGATTAAATTTTTCAAATTGTTACCCTGCCTCGATTGTAATGACTATTTGCATTAGAGACTCGAGGGATATTGCCTTAACATCAAAAAGAGATGACACAATCAGTAGTCAAAGCACAGTAGTGCTTGGACTACTGATTTTTTAAATTTCTTGTACATTATGTACATTTATCATGACTCATTATTATGACATGAAATTGGTGGTACTGCAAATAGCACAAGTACTATTTCAGCTTTTGGAATGCCAAAAGATTCATTTGAATATTGAGGTATATTAATTGTACATATAAAATAATACCATGCATTAATTATATATTCCAAAAAGTATTGATAATCTTCCTTCCACCACAGGTGACAACACTTGGGTATACATCCTTGTTGCAGCCATCGTGGGGGGCACTGTCTTTCTCTCGCTGATCATTGCCCTTTGCATGAAACGCAAAGCCAAGTCCCCTAAGCAACCTTCACCCAAAGCCAAGACTGTGGAGCTGAATGCTCTCCTTCCTAAGCAACAGCAGCTAAGGGCTAGAGAGTTTCCATTGGCCAATGTTAGGTTCATGCAGGAGCTGGGAGAAGGAGCTTTTGGTGAGCTTATGACATTTTTTTTTTTTTTTTTGTAAAGAGCTTTTATGCCAGTTTGAACTACAGGTTATTTTGACTCGTAATATTTATGTGGCTTATATAATGGAGTATATATTGTTTCAGAAGTGGTAAAGATGCTAATTGTTGATTTTCAGTATACTAAAGCTTGTTAAATCTTGCACAGTGATGCTGTACTTTTGTCACCCTATTATATAAAAGTTTAATCAACAGGTAAAGTTTATAAAGGAGAACTGCAGGGAGTAAGTCCTGATGGCAGCTCTGTGTTGGTTGCTATTAAAACATTAAAGGAAAATGCTACTGCCAAGACACGCCAGGACTTTCATAGAGAGGTTGACCTGATGACTGACCTACGTCATCCAAACATTGTCTGTCTGCTGGGAGTCGTTATGAAAGAGGAGCCAATGTGCATGCTGTTTGAACACATGTCTCAGGTTTGTGTGTAATATTGACATTTTTTGAATTTATTGCCTTATTCAACACATACGGATTTTGAGTTGTGCACAATACCAGTACTATAACCAGAGGGGCTGATGTTGGTGTGTTTAAAGTTTCTAAAATAAGTGGAAGAAATATTGAGAGGAAAACAGTAGCCAAGTTAAATTCCACCATTTTTGTATCTAATGATCATATTTTACCTCAGTTTTGTCAGTTGTGAATTTTCATGGCTTGGGCATCTTTTGAGATGCCTCATAAGTACACCAATTTGAGGATAGAGCTAATAGGATGGGTATTGTATGAAACTTACATATACTGTGGCTATTACCTGTTATTTAAAAATTATACAAAATATTGTTAAGTCTCTTTTTAATAAACTAAATTTGTTTTAATATGTAAAAGTAATCATCACATAGAGAGTTAGGTAACATGTAGGAAAGCTAGGATGGGATAGATAGTTGTACAAATAAAGATAGAGTGGCATTCGTGTTGTCTCAAAACGCTTAAATTCTGTAATGGTATACAGAATAGAAGGAACTTTGTTAAAATCTTGGGCAGGGTTGGCTAATTGGGCACTCTTCCCTCACTCATCTTTTTGCCTGTGCACCCAGCAGTAATTGAAGAAATGAATGCATAATAGTGGACTGTGTTCCGAGAAAAAAATGGTGTTGAATACCTAGCCAGTAATAGTTTTTCTTTGTGGGCCTTAAGCCCAAAACCTATCTTAACAAAAAGCATACCCAAGTGTGTGGTTGTATTCTTGTCAAGAAACCAGAGTTTGGAAAGATGATGAGGTTCGTGGATTTATTACCTGAGTTTGTTTAAATTATATACTGAATGAATGATCATTGTGGCAGGAATCACGAGTGCTAGAGTGGGAAATTACAAGTATCAGATGTGGATAAATATTGCGTGTGAGGGAAGTTTTCTTCGGTATCTTGTGCAGTGGTGTTACCAATTAAGCTTGGTATTAGCCAGTTCTATACAGTGCTTAATATATGTGCAATATGCATACCTAGTCTATTGGCCAAATATGAGTAATAGGAGTATGTTAAATATGGATTATACAGATGATGCAATTTGTTTAGCAGAGTGAGAGATACATGTAGACAACTTGAGTATTTGATTTGTGGTGGAATGAGATAAATATTATGATTTTATTACATATATATTGCAGTAGTTGATCAGTTTAAATAGTTGGGAATTTATGCATTTAAAGTTAAGAGTAGAGTAAAGCAGAGAAGAAAGTAGCTCATGCTATGAAAATTCTGGATAGAAAAAATCATGATACTGTAGGTAGAGATGCAGTCTGTGGGATGCATGAAGGAGTAGTGCCAACCCCTGTACATTTAATATTATGCACATTTGTATAGTGTGAATGTGGAAATATAAACAACAAGGTTAGTAGAAATGAACAATCTGAAGAGTATGTGTGGTGTTATGGGTAGAAAAATAGATAAAGGAGTGAAAATATCATAGATAGATGTGGAGAGCAAGAGTCGTTAAATTGCAAAGTTATGGAAAGTGTACCGAAAGGATTTTGAGTATGTTGAACAATATGGATGCTGGTTGACTGAAGATTGTGTATTCAAGGGAATTTGAGGCCTGGAGGAGAGGAAAGATTGGGAAGATGAATGGATACAGTGAATGGGTGTGTGTGTAAGGTTGCAGTGATTGATTGTGAAGAGAACACAGGATATGGTAACAGAAAAGTCTAGATGAAAGTATGTTCATTCATTCATTACACCTGATCTACAGGATTGACGAGAAGAGCACAGTAATGAGTTGCATGTAAATAGTGCCCTGCTTCATTAAATGTTTTAAGGTGACCATAACTTTCTTTGCAATTCACATTAGTGTCCGGTGTTTTGAGATCCCTTATCCTCTTGCATCTGAGAACCTCACATTTTGGTCACTTCATGTCATGAAATTCCTTATTGTCAGAACCAGCTTAAATGAAATGATGCCGGTAAGGTAGAAATGTGTAGCTGGTTTTGAAAGTTCTTCTATCTACAGAGGGTTCCATACACAAAGTGGAGTTTCATTATATCTAATGCTCAATTCTCTCAGTGAATTTATTTTTGTATTTATTTTTTCAGGGGGACTTGCATGAATTTCTGATTGCTCATTCACCAAGGTCAGATGTCTCGGCTTGCAGTGATGATGGCATGTCTCAAGTAGTGTTGGAACAGCCTGACATGCTTATCATTGCCACCCAAATTGCTGCCGGTAAGTTTTGCTTTCATCTTAAAAAACCTGATGCAAAAATGTCTTGAATCCAGATAATTTTGAGAAAACAGATTGATAAATTAAGCAAAATTCCAAATTTCCAAACAATGGATAAAAGTTACGTATTGTACATGCAGATACATTTATTTTAAATTGATTGACTTAAAACCTATTATTAGATGAATTATGAACTAATATTAGTAAGATTGAAACTGATTATAAAACTGAGTAAAAAGTGTGGGTTATATAAATGAATTGCCAGCAGAAACAAAAAACATTAATGCTCCTGTTATTATTTACTATATATTAAATTAATATAAATTTAAACTGATGAAAAGGTGTTATTATGGAGATATTGGTAGCTAAGTAGCATACTGGTACTGTACTATGTATATTCTATTCTATGTACTATGTATGCAATTCCAATATTGCATTTAATTTGTACGAGTTCTAGTAGGATTTAAGAACTGTCATCTCCTTTTAACTGCCAAGGCTGTCAAAACTATAAGTTCTCTTTATAATGTCTATAAATCTGTTGTGTATCGACCTTTGGCTTGCTAAGTTTCATATCGGTTTTTACTTGTATATGCTGACAGAGACTTGTATCTTTTTTCTTGAGGTTAAAGCACTGATACATTTAAATTTTCAGTAAAGGTAAAAAAGTTCAGTGATCACAATGATATATATACCATATTATATAATATATATATATATACTGTATATATATTTTTAAGTACAGTACTGTGGAATTAAATATTGGAGCTGCTAATTTTTTAAAATGTTTATACACTGAATTGATTTGGTATTACTCATTAGGTATGGAATACCTGGCTAGTCATCATTATGTTCACCGTGATCTTGCGTCCCGTAATTGTCTCGTGGGGGAGAACCTTACTGTCAAAATCTCAGACTTCGGACTTTCTCGTGACATCTATTCCTCTGATTATTATAGGTAAGTTTAGTGATCAAATAAATTTACTGCTGTAAGTCGTCATGTGTTGTGAGTGGTAAGGTTCAAAATTTAGGAAAATTGCATCTGTTATATGTACCTTTTTCCAAAACATCAAATTGGCATTGTATATTTATTCAGAGGAGTATTTCCACATCTGTCAGGGCCATGTGAGATCTGAAATAATCATTCTTTTAAGATATTGGAGAGATTTGGGGAGATATTAAAGCTGGGGAAATGGTTCCCTGCTTTTTCTTCTTTCTCTTATTTGATGGTAATTTGCTTCATATATTCATTTTTTTATATAATAATAATAATAGTTTATCAAGGTAAAAGTACATACAAACAGAATGAGTTTAAAAGCCGAGTGTTGGAGCCACTAATACGCACAGCGTTTCGGTAAAAAAAAAAAGTTTTTTAATACCTATGTTACCATGTCATGCTGTATGTTTATGTATGTTTATAATACTAAAGTGCTACTTTGATGTTCATTGCACTGTAAGTTGAAGTGTCTACTGTTACAGGTTTCCACATTCTACCATAACCTGTCTTTTTTCTATTGTTTTCATCATTATCATACTAAATCATTTAAGATATTGGTACTTGCATACATTAATTAAATAACTCTGAGGATCTAGGTACCTAGATCCTATGATATTTACTGAAGGCATACCAGAAATGGGTATGCTATTACATTTAGCATTTTTTTTTTATTAACATTTTTTGGGGGTAAAACCTTTTTATATTACAGAGTTCAGAGTAAGAGTTTACTGCCAGTAAGATGGATGCCTCCAGAGTCCATCTTGTATGGCAAGTTTACCACGGAGTCGGATGTTTGGAGCTTCGGTGTTGTGCTGTGGGAAATCTTCAGCTATGGTTTGCAGGTGAGTGACCTGTAGCAGAAATTTGTTATAAATAATGACATTATTTTTTTGTTAATAAAAATTTATAGTGATATTAAGATTTAAAATCTTCTGAAATGTTTTAAAATATCTTTGAGATACCCATAACATTTGGCAACAAAAAATGATGAATAAACCCCATTTTTTTCAGCCATATTATGGTTATAATAACCAAGAAGTGATAGACATGATCAGGTCACGCCATCTTTTACCGTGTCCTGAGGATTGTCCTCCGCGAATATACGCTCTCATGGTGGAGTGCTGGCACGAGACTCCCAATAGAAGACCAACCTTCAGGTAAAATAACGGCTTAACAAGTTTGCAAGATAAATTCTGAATTTGCATTCTTTTATTTTTTGAGCACAGTGCATGTTATTGGTACCTTTATTTTACTTAGTGTATTTATAATATTAAACCTTGAATAGTAATGGAGAAATGATGCCGATATATTGGAAATTTACTTTTAACTTTTATAAAAATTCATGTTATGAGCAGCAAGAAATGCATATAAAATGTTTTTGGAAATTTATCTTTTTATTTTAGTATGCTCTTGCACCTAAATGGGTAATTAATGGAAATGTTGGAATACAGTATAGCCCACTTTGAGTTTTGTTGAAATGTTGGCATTGAGCTCTCAAATATAAAATGAAGCCATTTTCGAAAAATAGAGATGAATACAAAAGCTGTCAAATACTCAATTTCTGAGACGGTTCCCCTCAGTAACTCCCCAATGTTTATATATTTATTGGTATAGCTAAGCCTTAGTAGTCATCCCAGTCCTTTGTGACCCACACTGACCCACTGGGAGTCGGGAACATAATTCCCACACAAATCGAGGGCCACTTGTGTATATAAATGATCGAAGTGCAGACATATACTTATAGATGATGCCTAGCTACTTATTTTATGATTTTGGCTCAAGTTCATGAATAGAAACATGCTTGCACAGTGTTCATGTTATACGTGAGACCAAAGTTGTAATAAATAACATTTAAGGTCCATAGCTTAAAAACATATATACTGTAGACAAATTAGTTAAGGTTCAAAGGCTTACTATTAAATAGCTCACGTTGAATTTGAGTTGGTAGGACATGTATACCTGTATTGGAAGACGGAATTAATAGGGCATAATATGATAACACATAAAATTACAAAGGAATAAATTAGAGTAGTGTGCACCACTTTATAAGAAAGGCATGAGCTTGGTTTTTATCCAGTAATGACACCTACTGAACGAAATTACACACACAGTATAAATAATAATAATTAACCTTTACACTGCCCCAGTCGCTATCTGCAATTTCCTTCCGTGCTCCAATCGCTATAATGCGTCTTTTCTCATTTAATTTTGTAATTATTTTTAGTCATGCTCCTCAATGTAGTATTTTTAAATAGCTGTGCAGTTTAAGGGTTAATAGCTTCTTTACTTTAATATGAATTATTTGTTTATACTGTAGTTCCCTTTTTTTGTATTGTCCTATTATCTTTAACTCTGTTTTCTTACAGTGTATTGCCGTCCTTTCTGGGCGAGTGCCTCCCCACCCCATGAAAGTGGGAAACGGGGTAATGATGATGATGATGATTTTTATGTATGTACTGTATGGTTCCTTCTGTCTCTCCTTTATTATATTGATCTTATTTAATTACTGCCATTCATGCAAATTTTCTTTGGGCTTACTAACATGATTCTAGTATTGGATGATTATAGACCAACAATGGTGTCTGGGCTTGTGCATGCTCTTCAATTAGGTAGAGTAGTCAGCTGGGTTAATCAATTTGTCAGTAATTTTGTTGCTATAGATTATATTACTGTATATCTAAAATAATGGAAAGCAGGTGGAAAAACATGTAATTTTGTTTTAAATAATGGTGATCACATTTCTTGCCTATAATAACTTGCCCTGCTCTACAGGGAGTCAGAATGCATTGATACATTTTGAGCTAGTTTGTACTGTATTAGAAGTACTGAATGCAATCAAAACTTTGGAAAATATTGTAACTAGTATCTTGCCTAGATTCCAGTAGAAAACTGACATGAGAACTAGTACAGATCTGTAACTTAAAGAAAGTTAATAATAAGCAGCTCAAATGGGTAAAATATTATACAATTTGTTATATCAACTACTCTCAAGAATAGAGGAATTTCAATTTGGCTGTGGGAGTTTGTCTGTCAGAAAGGGAAAATTTTAATATAATACCATGAGCCACTCCTTCAGGACAAAAAAACAGAAGTGTTAGTATTAGCGGGTTCCATTACTGGCCGAGTCAGAAACAAATGGGCAGAGTTTCTTTTATTTGATGCTTCTGTTCACCTGACTCACATTGAGAGACTACACAGAACCTAAATAATTGCAAATTATTTTGTTATTGTTTTGCTTTGGGTGTTAGTGGCTGTACAAGAATGTAAGAACTCTTGTATATATAAATACCTCTATATATATACAAAATTCTCTCTTGTGAGATATATACCTGGGATGCAGCCATAGGATTTGGAAAGTTTTTACATTCTTGTACAGCCACTACAAACATGATTCTCGTATTGGATGATTTAACCCTTTGGCTGCAATTTCAGCTATTTTTCAGCTATTTGTCTCATATATATGAGACAAAAAAGATATGAATTTGAGGGAAAGATGGGTGGAATGGTGGAAAGATGGAGTGATGTGGTGAGTGAGGAAACCAGAAGTGTTTGAACAACACGCATGATATGGGAAGGTCAAGGCTGGAGAGGGGGAAGGAATCATTTTGCAAAGGTGCGAACACGTTTGTTTACAGTGTTCTGGCTCTCAATTCACAAGGATCAGGTGAGATACCAGAAGCACTTTAATCAGCAGATATAGCAACACTACACAAGGGCTGTAGCAAAGCATTGGTTAAAGATTCTGTACTGACCAGTTTCACTAACTTCACACAGTGAAGTCTATTCCACAGGGCAGTCTTTGTATCTCTGCTTATTCTCATTCTCATATCGGATATAGACAAAAATACAAGTCACAGCTTTGTCATACCTGGATGAGGTTCTGAGAGTTCTACTACCCAAGTGACTTGTGAGAGCTTGGTTCAACAGGCTGTTGTTCGGAGCAGCCCACAGGCCCACATATCTACTGTATCTTGGTTGGTCCTACACTTCTTGCCGGAAAGTGTCCAATTTTTCTTAGACTTCACTATTGTTCCGGCAATATTTCTTATACTGGCTTGGAGGATATTGAACAACTGTGGACTTTTGATGTTTAATCAAAGAACACTTTTTGAACATCAGAGGTCCATGGTTGTTTAGTATCCTTCCAGCAAGTATAAGAAATATTGCCACAACAAAAGTGGAAGTCTTAAAAAAGAAACTGGACACTTCTCTGCAAGGCGTGCCAGTCAAACCAGGCTGTAGTGTATATGTGGGCCTACATGCAGCTCCAACCAACAGCATGTTCGACTAACCTCTCGCAAGTTTAGCCTAGCCCTGGGCCGGTTTTGGAGAGTAAAAGTATAAAAGCCCAGACCCCTCATCCAAGTACAATCTAGGTACAAAAATGAACATGAATATTACTTCTATAGAATTTATAGTATGGTATTAGCTTGTAGTTTCTTAAGTGTGTTTTTATTTTGTCTTATAAGTTGTTATTTTTTTCATTTATTTATGGAAATATAAAAAAATAGTTCAGTGTCTAGTTGTTGGCTTCCTTCTATCTCTTGGAGAATGCGGCATGTGATGTCCTAGTGTTTTTCTGTGGGTCAGTGGGCCACTAGTATTCCATTCCATCTAAGTATTCCATTTTTCTGTGGAATTCTTGTGGTTCTCTAAAGCTATCTTAACTGAGATGACACCCCACTACTGTTTTACTTACATCAGTTCCATGAATCCTGTTTGGCCTGCTGAAGACCAGAGCCTGAACCTGGCCCCTCTCGGAGTTTTGGGGGAGTGGTGACTATTATCGTCACCCCACCAGGAAAGCAACCAGAAAGTTTGTGGAGCTTTATAGACAACTGCAAGGTTCATAGATGAATCATCAAAATGGCCAAACGACTGCAAAACTAACAGGAGAACTGAGGGAATCTCGCTATTGAGCATCAACCCATTAGCTCAAATAGCCACCATTTAGGTAGCCCAGAGCCCGGACCCACACTCATTCCACCCCTAGTTCTGTTGCTGATGCATGGTGTTCACACTGTAGTTGTGCTCTCTGGGTTGCCTGATGTTGTGGCAAGTCCCTCTGTTTCTCGGCTGCGTTTCAGCTATCTTCTGGACATTGTCCTACAGGGGCCATTTGCTTGTTTTGTTCTTTGTTGTGTATGTATCACATGTGTTTTTCTCCTGGCTTCTTTTGTGGACTTGGCTTGTTTAGTGTATCCCTCTGCGGATTCCTCTTCTGCTTGTTGGTGCCATTTCTGCAATACAGAAGGATGGCACTGCTCGTTGTTTCCAATCTGCATCACAGAAAGATGGTGCTGCTTGTTGTTTGTGCCACCCCCTTGGGCAGTTCACCCTTTTGACGGTGCTGTGAGAGGGGGCATCTGACCCATTTTGCCAGCTCCTGGTCCCACAATTTGTGTGCCTTTCAGGTTGTCTTCCTTGGCCTTTGGTGGAGTTGATTGGTTCCTTCCACTCTTTCGGAGTGCACCGGTCAGTAGTCCTCTCCACAATTGGGTCATTGTGATGTGGTTGGATTTGGACATTGTGAAAGGACTGCATCCCTTCAGTAGGTGTCTCATTTGTTCCCAGTCCTGAAGTTGGACTCGGCAGACCTTTGGTACATTCTCGATCTGTCCTGTTTGAACAGCTTCACGCACTGTCCAGCTTTTTGTATGACAACGCTGACTCAGATTTGCATGGTCTTGCAGGCAACGTCGTAGATGGTGTGTTGAATGTTGTAACCAATAACCTCTTTTTTTTTGCTATTTGCTGGATATGCGGAATTTGGGAGACGTCCTGTGTATATGTTGTTTGCCTTGGTATGGAATCATGGGTTTCCTTTTTCTGTGCATGTTTCCTGATGGATTTAATCCACAGCATTGCGTGACGTGTTATTTTCTTGCTGAAAGATGGCATCCGGTACTGGACCCAAACTTCTGTTCTAAAGGACAGATGTGTGGTCGAATGATACAGAATGTAAAAATTAATGCTTCAAGGCATTTGGAAACATTTAATCTAAAATCTATATTCACAAAGAAAGTGTACCCGCATATTGCAGCCAAAGGGTTAAATGTTTATAACTAGACAAGTGGATTGAATGAAAATTATAATGTGTTGGATCAAAATTTAACTATTTTTTTATTTATATTTATATATATTCTAGAAGGTATAAAGGGGGAGGGGTTGGAAAGTACATATTTTGGCGATTAAGTGGTACATTCTTTAAAAGCCTCTAATGTGCATATTAAACTCTTACCTGTATTTATATTTTTGTAGAAATTAAGTTAATTTTAGTATGTAGCAGGGTGAATACCATTGTTAATAGGATCTTATACCTGCCTTTTATTCAAAATCAGGCCAAGTGGTGTTAGTTGTAAATGTAATGTTACAAATGCTCCACGGCCATTCGTGTTTATTTATATAGTGATTAATTCTGTTGGTAAGAAATACAAGTACATCATCATCACTACCCATTTTCCTACCTTTGTGGGTGGGGAGGCAAACATATACAGTACAGTATTTTGTATTTATATATTACAGAGAGATCCATGGTCGCCTACGGTCGTGGCAGGGTTTAGATAATGGGGGGCTGGTAGGAGCTCTAAGTGGCAGTGTTTCAGGCCACTCAGGTTCTCAACATTCTAGTACTGGCCCCTCCAACAACACTGGCTCCACCAACCTCTCTTCAAATACTCATCCTCCTCATCTCCATCGGCCATACCACCCTGGGCCCCACTACCCTCCACCTGGGCCCCCACATTCACCGGCATACTCTGCCCCTTATCAACCACCTCCACCACCTGGGATGGTTCCTGGATTATATCCTCGTCTTTCTGCACCCATGGGGCATCCACAGCCAGTTTACTTGGCCCAACGTAGCAATGTGATGGGAGGCTCCCCAGTTACTATTAGAGTAGCTCAGCCGCAATCTCTTAATATGGGAACAGAAACCCAGTTGGCTAATCTCTGAACAAACTAAGTCAGGGGTGTTTATTTGTGAATCTCATAATTCAAGTGAAACTTTTGTACTATTGGGAGTCTTTACTGTGAGCTAGAAGCAGTGAATGTTAATGTGAGCATTTGAAAGCAACAAAAACTTTTGAATTTAATTTCTGTGGGACTTCGAAAGAAGCTGCAATAATATATTCAATATCTCCTGAGTGTTACATAGATTAGAAACTTGAGTGTCGAGAAACTGTTGTGCTATTGTTTAAATACTCATGAATACTGAATCTGCTTGTTTTCAAATGTGGAGAGAAATGACTTCATAGTGGTCTTTAAATTGACGTTGAAAGTAGGAAAAGATAAATATTCCTAATTTCGTGCAGCCATCCCATGATATGCGGCATTTAATCTCCCATGTAGTAAGATATATCAAATATATAAATTGTATGTTGAAAGCAACAGAACATATTGATTCCATTATTTTCTACAACCTTGTCTAAAATGAATAGAACTTGGAGTTTAGCAATTCCGACAAAAATGTAGGTTACTCTTCCTGTTGGTATGAGTAACAGTGTTTAGGACCAGTCAGATTTTATTTGCTTAAACAAGAAAATGTTGACAACAATTTCAGCCGGTTCATGCATATCCTGCATAATGAGATAAAAATGATAGAACTACAAATACAAAATATTGCTAAAGATTGCTTGATGACCATGTTAAGTCATGCACAAATGTGAGGCGCTTTGTAAAATGAACTATTTTTGATGCCCATCCTGTTATGCACTCTCCATGCTTGACAATGCTGTCATCAAGTTACTAAGTCAATATATTTGCTTAAATGCATTAAGCTTTAATGTGATATTTTTATCCAATTTTTCTCAATTTATTTTAAATTTGCTGACTATACCCCTTTTATTCATGGTCAAAATAATAGCCAACATAGATATAAGGATCATTTTAATTTTGTCTCAATTGTAATACATGTTATCTTTTGGCATTTAATCTTAACATTCATCTCTTAGCACAATTGCATTCTACGTTTTGAAAGCTTTCAAAGCTGAATATAGTCGGTCTGAAAAATTACTGGTCAGTTATGTACAGCAAATTGTGTTTGGTGTTATTGTTGTAAGTCAAACAACGTTAATGTGTGTCAACCTTGACGTGAAGCAAGTCACATAAGTAATTCAAGAATTTGGCTACACATCATAACAGTAATTCCATGAATATTGGCTGTAATCGTGGATGATACTAGGGATTTTCAAATGGCTCCATGACTCTACATATACTGTACTTTTGAAAATCCCTAAGTTGCATAGTCAATGGTTATATTTAAAGTAGAGGCTTTCTAATGTTTATAATTATTTTACAAAAAAAATGTGCAAGTAAAATATATTACATATATTGATTTTCAGAAAACATCAGTCATAGGTCATCTGACTGATCTTAAAAAAACTTTATTAAGGTATTAAGAAAATGTAAATAGGACTGTAGATTATGCTATTTATAACAATAACAAATCATTTTTAAGAATACCACAATCAAGTCTTTTTGTACATGCAAGCAAGTGGTAAATATATAGTAAAATTATTGTTTTAGTATCCCTTACCAAGATGAGCCTGAATGCCGAGTTGGATTATTTAGTATTAGAATGTATAGGAAGACCATTTACCATGTTGAACCACTTGCCATGTTACCAACCATTTGCCTGGTTGACCAGTCCAGCAACGAGGAGGGCTGGTCGAGGACTAGACCGTGGGGGCGCTAAACCCCGAACACACCTCAAGGAATGTTTTTATGAATATAAACCATATTTTTTCTCCCTTATATGGCATGCTTAGGGTGTAGGTTTAATTAAATGAATGCCCGAATGAATTTCTCTTTCTCTCTCTCTCTCTCTCTCTCAAACGAGAGAGAGGATACGCATACACATTACAATCCAGACTCCACACACACACACACACACACACACTTGTTCACCACACATATACACACACCACGCAGTTGGGGGCCTCGCGGATGAGTGGACATCGCTCTGGGGTCATAGTCCTAAGGGCCCGGGTTCGATTCCCAGCTGAGGCAGAAACAAATGGGCAGAGTTTCTTTCATCTTGGTGCTTCTGTTCACCTAGCTGTAAATAGGTAATGTACTTGAGAGTTAGACAGCTGCTACGGCCTGCTTTCTGAGGATGTGTGCGTGCGCACATGTGTTAATAGAAGAATGTTCAGTATTTAGTAGACAAGAAAAATAGATGAGTTAGAAAGGTGGGGTCCAAGAGCTAATAGCTAGAGAGTGTGCAGACCAGGGGCAGTCTGTCTAATTACCCAAAGGTACCCACCGCTTCCTATCATTACAATACAGTAATGAAGAACTATGATATATTTACTCACTATAATGTTGGTGCTGAATGTAGAACATGAAAAAAAACTATTTTTACTCTGAAATAATAACATTTTGTTTTTTCATGTTCTACATTCAGCACCAACATTATAGTGAGTAAATATATCATAGTTCTTCATTACTATTGTAATGATAGGAAGTGGTGGGTAATTAGACAGGCCTGGCCAGGGGTGCTGTGTGCAATATAAAACGGGAATGTGAGATGACTAAACAGAAGCAATGGGCAGAGGAATATTATAATAGGGAAATTAGGAAGAGAGACAAAAATTGGGGACTGCAATTGAAAAGCTGGATCTACTACCAGGATGGGTGTAGGGTCCTCTACCACCCACAGGATGGGTGTGGGGTTCCCTTGCCACCCACAGGATGGGTGTAGGGTCTACTACCACCCGCAGAATGTGAACTAGGGTCCTCTACCACCCTGTGAGGGGGGCCTCGTAGCCTGGTGGATAGCGAGCAGGACTCGTAATTCTGTGGCGCGGGTTCGATTCCCGCACGAGGCAGAAACAAATGGGCAATGTTTCTTTCACCCTGAATGCCCCTGTTACCTAGCAGTAACTAGGTACCTGGGAGTTAGTCAGCTGTCACGGGCTGCTTCCTGGGGGTGGAGGCCTGGTCGAGGACCGGGCCGCGGGGACACTAAAGCCCCGAAATCATCTCAAGATAACCCGCAGGATAAGTGTAGGCTCCACTACCCCCCGTAGGATGGGTGGGGGGTCCACTACCACCCTCAGGATGGGTGTGGGGGTCCCCGACCACCCAAAGAATGGGTTTAGGGATCCCCTAAAACCCACAGGATGGATGTGGGGGTCTACTACCACCCACACGATGGATGTGGTGTCCCCTACTATCCGCAGGATGGGTGTGGGGTTCTCTACCACCCACAGGATGTGTGTGGGGTCCTATACCACCCGCAGGGTGAGTGTGGGGGTCCTCTACCACCCACAGGATGGATGTAGGGGTCCCCTACCACCCACAGGATGGGTGTGGTGGTCCAGTACCTCCCACAGGAAAGGTCTGGGGACCACTACCACTCACAGGAAAGGTGTGGGGTACACTACCACCCACAGGATGGATGTGGGGGTCCTCTGCCACCCGCAGGATGGGTGTGGGGTCCTCTACCACCCACAGGATGGGTATGGGGGTCCCCTAACACCCAAAGAATGGGTGGAGGGGTCCCCTACTAACCACAGGATGGATGTGGGGGCCCACTACCACCCATAGGATGGGTGTGGGGTCCTCTACGACCCGCAGGATGGATACGGGGTCCTCTACCACCCGCAGGATGGGTGTGGGGTCCTCTACCACCCGCAGGATGGGTGTGAGGGTCCACTACCACCCGCAGGATTGGTGTGGGGTCCTCTACCACACGCTGGATGGATGTGGGGACCACAACCACCTGCAGGATGGATGTGGGGTCCTCTACCACCCGAAGAATGGGTGTCGGGGTCTTCTACACCCACAGAATGGGTGTAGGGGTCTTCTACCACCCACAGAATGGGTGTGGGGGTCTTCTACCGCCCACAGGATGGATGTGGGGTCTTCTACTACCCACAGAATGGGTGTAGGGGTCCCCTACCGCCCACAGGATGGATGTGGGGTCCACTATCATCCACAAGATGGGTGTTGGGGTCCCCTACCACCCACAGGATGGATGTGGGGGTCCCCTACCACCCACAGGATGGATGTGGGGACCACAACCACCTGCAGGATGTATGTGGGGTCCTCTACCACCCGCAGAATGGGTGTGGGGGTCTTCTACCACCCACAGAATGGGTGTGGGGGTCCACTACCACCCACAGGATGGGTGTGGTGGTCCACTACCACACACAGAATAAGTGTGGGGGTCCACTACCACCCATAAAATTCCAAAATTTCTTGTGAGATTAAAAGATTAAAATTTTATCACAAAAATCGCCCAAAATTTCGCTACTTTTTAGCCCAAATTTTCGCTACTTTTTAGCCCGAAATTGGGCTACTTTCGCTACTTTTAGCCCAAAATTTCGCTACTTTTTAGCCCAAAATTTCGCTACTTTGTAGCCCAAAATTGGGCTACTTTCGCTACTTTTAGCCCAAAATTTCGCTACTTTCGCTACTTTTTAGCCCAAAATTGGGCTACTTTCGCTACTTTTAGCCCAAAATTTCGCTACTTTTTAGCCCATAATTTCGCTACTTTCGCTACTTTTTAGCCCAAAATTGGGCTACTTTCGCTACTTTTAGCACAAAATTTCGCTACTTTTTAGCCCAAAAATTCGCTACTTTTTAGCCCCAAATTGGGCTACTTTCGCTACTTTTAGCCCAAAATTTCGCTACTTTTTAGCCCAAAATTTCGCTACTTTTTAGCACAAAATTGGGCTACTTTCGCTACTTTTAGCCCAAAATTTCGCTACTTTCACTACTTTGTAGCCCAAAATTTCGCTACTTTTTAGCCCAAAATTTCGCTATTTTCGCTACTTTTTAGCCCAAAATGTCCCTACTTTCGCTACTTTTAGCCCAAAATTTCACTACTTTCGCTACTTTCTAGCCCAAAATTGGGCTACTTTTAGCCCAAAATTTCGCTACTTTCGTTACTTTTAGCCCAAAATTATACTACTTTCGTTACTTTTTAGCACAAAATTGGGCTACTTTTAGCCCAAAATTTTGCTACTTTCACTACTTTTTAGCCCAAAATTGGGCTACTTTCGCTACTTTTAGCCCAAAATTTCGCTACTTTCGCTACTTTTTAGCCCAAAATTTCGCTACTTTTTAGCACAAAATTTTGCTATTTTCGCTACTTTTAGCCCAAAATTTCGCTGCTTTCACTACTTTGTAGCCCAAAATTGGGCTACTTTTGCTACTTTGTAGCCCAAAATTGGGCTACTTTCGCTACTTTCTAGCCCAAAATTGGGCTACTTTCGCTACTTTTAGCCCAAAATTGGGCTACTTTCGCTACTTTTTAGCCCAAAATTGGGCTACTTTCGCTACTTTTAGCCCAAAATTTCGCTACTTTCGCTACTTTTTAGCCCAAAATTTCGCTACTTTCGCTACTTTTTAGCCCGAAATTGGGCTACTTTCGCTACTTTTAGCCCAAAATTTCGCTACCTTTGCTACTTTTTAGCCCAAAATTTCGCTACTTTTTAGCCCAAAATTTCGCTACTTTCGCTTTTAGCCCAAAATTGGGCTACTTTTAGCCCAAAATTTCGCTACTTTCGCTACTTTTTAGCCCAAAATTGGGCTACTTTTGCTACTTTTCAGCCCAAAACTTCGCTACTTTCCTCTACTTTTAGCCCAAAATTTCACTACTTTCGCTACTTTTAGCCCAAAATTTCGCTACTTTCACTACTTTTTAGCCCAAAATTGGGCTACTTTCGCTACTTTTAGCCCAAAATTTCGCTACCTTCGCTACTTTTTAGCCCAATATTTCGCTACTTTTTAGCCCAAAATTTCGCTACTTTTAGCCCAAAATTGGGCTACTTTCGCTACTTTTAACCCAAAATTGGGCTACTTTCGCTACTTTTAGCCCAAAATTTCGCTACTTTCGCTACTTTTTAGCCCAATATTGGGCTACTTTCGCTACTTTTAGCCCAAAATTTCGCTACTTTTTAGGCCAATAACCCATACAGGTAGCGGCGAAATTCGCGCGATTTTTGCCCGCCAGCTGCAAAAATCGCATGGTTTCTGGCCGCTAGCGTTGAAAATAGTGCGGTTTTCGGCCGTTAGCGGCAAAAATCGCCCGATTTTTGGCCGCTAGCGGCGAAAATCGCACGGTTTTTGGCCGCTAGCGGCGAAAATCGCACTATTTTTGGCAGGTAGCGGCGAAAATCGCGATTTTTGCCCGCCAGCTGCAAAAATCGCATGGTTTCTGGCCGCTAGCGTCGAAAATAGTGCGGTTTTCGGCCGTTAGCGGCAAAAATCGCCCGATTTTTGGCCGCTAGCGGCGAAAATCGCGCTATTTTTTGCCGGGAGCGGCGAAAATCGCGATTTTTGCCCGCCAGCTGCGAAAATCGCATGGTTTTTGGCCGCTAGCGGCGAAAATCGCGCTATTTTTGCCCGGTAGCGGCAAAAATCGCGATTTTTGCCAGCCAGCTGCGAAAATCGCCTGGTTTTTGGCCGCTAGCGGCGAAAATCGCGCTATTTTTGCCCGGTAGCGGCAAAAATCGCGATTTTTGCCAGCCAGCTGCGAAAATCGCCTGGTTTTTGGCCGCTAGCGGCGAAAATCGCGCGGTTTTTGGCCGGTAGCGGCTTAAATCGCTCGATTTTTGCCCGCCAGCTGTGAAAATCGCACGGTTTTTGGCCGCTAGCTACGAAAATCACGCGGTTTTTGGCCGGTAGCGGCGAAAATCACGCGATTTTTGCCCGCCAGCTGCGAAAATCGCATGGTTTTTGGCCGCTAGCGGCGAAAATCGCGCGGTTTTTGGCAGGTAGCGGCGAAATTCGCACGATTTTTGGCCGCTAGCGGCGAAAAGCGCCCCATTTTTGGCGGCTAGCGGCGAAAATAGCCCCTTTTTTGGCCGCAAGCGGCGAAAATCGGTCGATTTTTGGCAGGTAGCGGCGAAATTCGCGCGATTTTTGCACGCCAGCTGCAAAAATCGCATGGTTTCTGGCCACTAGCGTCGAAAATAACGCGGTTTTCGGCCGTTACCTGCAAAAATCGCCCGATTTTTGGCCGCTAGCGGCGAAAATCGCACGGGTTTCGCCCGCTAGCGGCGAAAATCGCGCTATTTTTGGCCGGTAGCGGCGAAAATCGCGATTTTTGCCCGCCAGCTGCGAAAATCGCATGGTTTTTGGCCGCTAGCGGCGAAAATCGCGCTATTTTTGGCCGGTAGCGGCGAAAATCGTGATATTTTTGCCCGCCAGCTGCAAAAATCGCATAGTTTCTGGCCGCTAGCGGCGAAAATCGCGCGATTTTTGGCCGCTAGCGGTGAAAATCGAACGATTTTTGGCCGCTAGCGGCGAAAATTGCACGATTTTTGGTGCTAGCGGCGAAAATCGCCCCATTTTTGGCCGCTAGCGGCGAAAATAGCCCCTTTTTTGGCCGCTAGCGGCGAAAATAGCCCCTTTTTTTGCCGCTAGCGGCGAAAATCGGTCGATTTTTGGCAGGTAGTGGCGAAATTCGCGCGATTTTTGAACGCCAGCTGCAAAAATCGCATGGTTTCTGGCCGCTAGCGTCGAAAATAGCGCTGTTTTCGGCCGTTAGCGGCAAAAATCGGCGAGTTTTGGCCGCTAGCGGCGAAAATCGCACGGTTTTTAGCCGCTAGCGGCGAAAATCGCGCTATTCTTGGCCGGTAGCGGCGAAAATCGCGATTTTTGCCCGCCAGCTGCGAAAATCGCATGGTTTTTGGCCACTAGCGGCGAAAATCGCGCGGTTTTTGGCCGGTAGCGGCGAAAATCGCGCTATTTTTACCCGCCAGCTGCAAAAATCGCATAGTTTCTGGCCGCTAGTGGCGAAAATCGCGCGATTTTCGCCGCTACCGGCCAAAAACCGTGCGATTTTCGCCGCTAGTGGCCAAAAACCATGCGATTTTCGCAGCTGGCTAGAGGTAGAGGCCAGAGGCTAGCGGTGAAAATGAAACGATTTTTGGCCGCTAGCGGCGAAATTTGCACGATTTTTGGTGCTAGCGGCGAAAATCGCCCCATTTTTGGCCGCTAGCGACGAAAATAGCCAGTTTTTTGGCCGCTAGCGGCGAAAATCGGTCGATTTTTGGCAGGTAGCGGCGAAATTCGCGCGATTTTGCCCGCCAGCTGCAAAAATCGCATGGTTTCTGGCCGCTAGCGTCGAAAATAGCGCGGTTTTCGGCCGTTAGCGGCAAAAATCGCCCGAGTTTTGATCGCTAGCGGCAAAAATCGCACGGTTTTTGGCCGCTAGCGGCGAAAATCGCGCTATTCTTGGCCGGTAGCGGCGAAAATCGCGATTTTTGCCCGCCAGCTGCGAAAATCGCATGGTTTTTGGCCACTAGCGGCGAAAATCGCGCGGTTTTTGGCCGGTAGCGGCGAGAATCGCGTTATTTTTGCCCGCCAGCTGCAAAAATCGCATAGTTTCTGGCCGCTAGCGGTGAAAATCGCGCGATTTTTGGCCGCTAGCGGCGAAATTCGCACGATTTTTGGCCGCTAGCGGCGAAATTTGCACGATTTTTGGCCGCTAGCGGCGAAATTTGCACGATTTTTGACCGCTTGCGGCGAAAATCGCCCCATTTTTGGCCGCTAGCGGCGAAATTCGCACGATTTTTGGCCGCTAGCGGCTTAAATCGCGCGATTTTTACCCTCCAGCTGTGAAAATCGCACGGTTTTTGGCCGGTAGCGGCGAAAATCACGCAATTTTTGCCCGCCAGCTGCGAAAATCGCATGGTTTTTGTCCGTTAGCGGCGAAAATCGCGCGGTTTTTGGCAGTTAGCGGCGAAATTCGCACGATTTTTGCCCGCCAGCTGCAAACATCGCATGGTTTCTAGCCGCTAGCGGCGAAAATCATGCGATTTTTGGCCGCTAGCAGCGAAATTCGCACGAGATTTGGCCGCTAGCGGCGAAATTTGCACGATTTTTGACCGTTTGCGGCGAAAATCGCCCCATTTTTAGCCGCTAGCGGCGAAAATCGGTCGATTTTTTGCAGGTAGCGGCGAAATTCGCGCGATTTTTGCACGCCAGCTGCAAAAATCGCATGGTTTCTGGCCGCTAACTTCGAAAATAGCGCGGTTTTCGGCCGTTAGCGGCAAAAATCGCCCGATTTTTGGCCGCTAGCGGCGAAAATCGCGCGGTTTTCGGCCGTTAGCGGCAAAAATCGCAAGAGTTTTGGCCGCTAGCGGCGAAAATCGCACGGTTTTTGGCCGCTAGCGGCGAAATTTGCACGATTTTTGGCCGCTAGCGGCGAAAATCACGCGGTTTTTGGGCGGTAGCGGCGAAAATCGCGCGATTTTTGCCCCCAGCTGTGAAAATTGCACGGTTTTTGGGCGGTAGCGGCGAAAATCACGCGATTTTTGCCCGCCAGCTGCAAAAATCGCATGGTTTCTGGCCGCTAGCGTCGAAAATAGCGCGGTTTTCGACCGTTAGCGGCAAAAATTGCCCGATTTTTGGCCGCTAGCGGCGAAAATCGCACGGTTTTTGGCCGCTAACGGCGAAAATCGCGCTTTTTTTGGCCGGTAGCGGCGAAAATCGCGATTTTTGCCCGCCAGCTGCGAAAATCGCGTGGTTTTTGGCCGCTAGCGGCGAAAATCGCGCGGTTTTTGGCCGGTAGCGGCGAAAATCGCGCTATTTTTGCCCGCCAGCTGCAAAAATCGCATAGTTTCTGGCCGCTAGCGGCAAAAATCGCGCGATTTTTGGCCGCTAGCGGCGAAATTTGCACGATTTTTTGGCCGCTAGCGGCGAAAATCGCGATTTTTGCCCGCCAGCTGTGAAAATCGCACGGTTATTTGCCGCTTGCGGCGAAAATCACGCGGTTTTTGGCCGGTAGCGGCGAAAATCACGCGATTTTTGCCCGCCAGCAGCGAAAATCGCATGGTTTTTGGCCGCTAGCGGCGAAAATCGCGCGGTTTTTAACAGGTAGCGGCAAAATTCGCGCGATTTTTGCCCACCAGCTGCAAAAATCGCATGGTTTCTGGCCGCTAGCGTCGAAAATAGCGCGGTTTTCGGCCGTTAGCGGCAAAAATCGCCCGATTTTTGGCCGCTAGCGGCAAAAATCGCACGGTTTCTGGCCGCTAGCGGCGAAAATCGCGATTTTTGCCCGCCAGCTGCGAAAATCGCATGGTTTTTGGCCGCTAGCGGCGAAAATCGCGCGGTTTTTTGCCTGTAGCGGCGAAAAATTTTATCAGAAGATTAAAATCTATCACCCACAAGATGGGTGTAGGGGTCCGCTACCCCCCGCAGGATGGATATGGAGTCCCCTACCATCCGCAGGATGGGCGTGGGGTCTTCTACCACCCCGGCGATGGGTCATATTTTGCCCAAACCCCCCTGCAGTTTTCAAAATGTCTGAAATGTCCGAAATTTGACTCCTGAGCGTGATTTTTGAGCCGAATTCTGACTCTCTGCACCTATTTTCATTTTCAAATTACGACTTTTTATACCGAAAATATGCCAATTACTGAAAACGGCGATGGGTCATATTTTGCCCAAACCCCCCTGCAGTTTTCAAAATGTCTGAAATATCCGAAATTTGACTCCTGAGCGTGATAATGAGCCGAATTCTGACTCTCTGCACCTATTTTCATTTTCAAATTACGACTTTTTATACGGAAAATATGCCAATTACTGAAAACGGCGATGGGTCATATTTTGCCCAAACCCCCCTGCAGTTTTCAAAATGTCTGAAATGTCCGAAATTTGACTCCTGAGCGTGATTTTTGAGCCGAATTTTGACTCTCTGCACCTATTTTCATTTTCAAATTACGACTTTTTATACGGAAAATATGCCAATTACTGAAAAGGGCGATGGGTCATATTTTGCCCAAACCCCCCTGCAGTTTTCAAAATGTCTGAAATGTCCGAAATTTGACTCCTGAGCGTGATTTTTGAGCCGAATTCTGACTCTCTGCACCTATTTTCATTTTCAAATTACGACTTTTTATACCGAAAATATGCCAATTACTGAAAAGGGCGATGGGTCATATTTTGCCCAAACCCCCCTGCAATTTTCAAAATGTCTGAAATGTCCGAAATTTGACTCCTGAGCGTGATTTTTGAGCCGAATTCTGACTCTCTGCACGTATTTTCATTTTCAAATTACGACTTTTTATACCGAAAATATGCCAATTACTGAAAAGGGCGATGGGTCATATTTTGCCCAAACCCCCCTGCAGTTTTCAAAATGTCTGAAATGTCCAAAATTTGACTCCTGAGCGTGATTTTTGAGCCGAATTCTGACTCTCTGCACCTATTTTCATTTTCAAATTACAACTTTTTATACGGAAAATATGCCAATTACTGAAAAGGGCGATGGGTCATATTTTGCCCAAACCCCCCCGCAGTTTTCAAAATGTCTGAAATGTCCGAAATTTGACTCCTGAGCGTGATTTTTGAGCCGAATTCTGACTCTCTGCACCTATTTTCATTTTCAAATTACGACTTTTTATACCGAAAATATGCCAATTACTGAAAACGGCGATGGGTCATATTTTGCCCAAACCCCCCTGCAGTTTTCAAAATGTCTGAAATGTCCGAAATTTGACTCCTGAGCGTGATTTTTGAGCCGAATTCTGACTCTCTGCACCTATTTTCATTTTCAAATTACGACTTTTTATATCGAAAATATGCCAATTACTGAAAACGGCGATGGGTCATATTTTGCCCAAACCCCCCTGCAGTTTTCAAAATGTCTGAAATGTCCGAAATTTGACTCCTGAGCGTGATTTTTGAGCCGAATTCTGACTCTCTGCACCTATTTTCATTTTCAAATTACGACTTTTTATACCGAAAATATGCCAATTACTGAAAAGGGCGATGGGTCATATTTTGCCCAAACCCCCCTGCAGTTTTCAAAATGTCTGAAATGTCCGAAATTTGACTCCTGAGCGTGATTTTTGAGCCGAATTCTGACTCTCTGCACCTATTTTCATTTTCAAATTACGACTTTTTATACCGAAAATATGCCAATTACTGAAAACGGCGATGGGTCATATTTTGCCCAAACCCCCACACTAATTTCCACACTGCAGTCTACACTAAGGAAACGAACATAGGAATGTGCCTAAATGCCAACAGCGACTGCCCAGACAGGTACAAGAGGAGTGTTGTTAACGCATATGTCGACCGTGCTCTCAGCCACAGCTCAGAATGGAAGCAAGTCGACGAAGAACTCTGTAGGGTAAGGCAGGTCCTAGTCAACAACGGCTTCTCCAATGGTTTCGTCGAAGACATCATAAGAAGGAAAGTGAAACGCCATGCAACCTCTGAAGAGACAACTAACACAACACCTATACCCCCTATTAGACTATTTTACAGGAACTTCTTTTCCACAGCTCATAAAACGGAGGAAAGGGTCCTGAAAGATATTGTTAATAGAAACGTTATCCCTACAGACAAAAATCAGAGGATACAACTGACGATTTACTATAAAACCAGAAAAACGGCCAGCCTACTCATGAGAAACTCTCCAGACACAAAACAGAACGCTTTAAAAGAGACTAACGTCGTCTATGCCTTCAAATGCCCTCTTGGGGACTGTAAGCTCCAAAAAAACCAGTATATAGGCAAGACAACAACATCTCTTTCTAGGCGTTTAACGATGCATAAGCAACAGGGCTCCATTAAGGAACATATAATCTCTTCCCACAACCAAACCATCGCCAGAGAAATCCTAGTAAACAACACAGAAATCATCGATAGATACAGCGATAGCAGGCGGCTTGACGTTTGCCAGGCATTACACATCAAGAAGTCAACACCAGCAATCAACAGCCAATTAATGCACAACTATATTCTACCCACCTCAAGACTCAACTCCAATATAGAAGCATCAAGAAATATGGACCAATAGGCTTTCTATAATCACTTCTTTTCAATACCCATTGTTTCATGTTCTGGCTTGTGTTGATGAAATTAATACCTTATTAAATACCACCTCACCCCATCCACCTCACTCAAATGTAGATATAAACAAAATCGGAGATGCGTAAGTTCTATTCAGTTGTGTATTTGTTAACTAAAGTCTTTGAAAATGTAATATAAATATAAATAAATTATATATATATATATATATATATATATATATATATATATATATATATATATATATATATATATATCTTACCTAGTAGCCAGAACTCACTTTTCAGCCTACAATGCAAGGCCCGATTTGCCTAATAAGCCAAGTTTTCATGAATTAATATATTTTCTAAAAAAAATTTCTTATGAAATGATAAAGCTACCCATTTCATTATTTATGAGTCAATTTTTTTTTATTGGAGTTAAAATTAACGTAGATATATGACCGAACCTAACCAACCCTACCTAACCTAACCTAAGCTATCTTTATAGGTTAGGTTTGGTTAGGTAGCCGAAAAAGTTATGTTAGGTTAGGTAGTCGGAAAACAATTATTTCATGAAAACTTGGATTATTAGGCAAATCGGGCCTTGCATTATAGGCTGAGAAGTGCGTTCTGGCTACTAGGTACGACATATTTATATATATATATCTATATATATATATATATATATATATATATATATATATATATATATATATATATGTACATATATAAATATATGTATATATATATTGCACAGCAACGTACATAAAAAAGGGGCAGTGGAATTACCACTATCTTGAGTGTGGGACCCAAAACCTAGGTCGGGTCAGGAAGGTGTCGTAACTGTGATAACAGGGAGGAACACTATTCCGTCAACTGGAAAATGTTGCCATGGAGTGTCACTCCTTACCAGAGGAGTTTTAAAACATTATGTTTGCGTAAAAGCGCAGCTCCTATGACAAGTTGTCACAGGCGTTGTCAATACCCGTTGATTGACAGTTGAGAGGCGGGATCAAAGAACCAAAGCTCAACGAACGCAAACACAACTAGGCGAGTACAAAGTACAATGTATGTAAGTGAAGCAAATGTATTACAAAAATAATAATCTGAGACGTAACAGCAATTACCCAAGTCAATATGGGCCGTAGAGAACCGAATACCCACATGTTATAATACCGACGACAAACTGAACTCGCCTTCTAATGTGATACCACCCTTCCGTCACAACATTGTGGCAGGACGAAGAAAACAGACTTAAACCACTTAGCTGCTTAGGAGGGCACTATAAACATTCCTAGTCAGTCTGAGCTATTCCACCAGGACCTCTGTGGAGTGCAGGAACCTACTCTCGTCGCACTCAACACAACACTGGTGGGTTACTGTTATGTTGTTTACGTTTTCTTTCGAAGCAGGGAAGCCAGGGATTTGATTCACAGAGATCTAGACCAAAAATGAGAGATTGGATAAATGCATGGAAATGGACACAGCAAGTGGGTGACAACAATGTGAGGGAGAAACAAGATGTATGTATTTCGTCGACAGAAGCACTCCGATACTGCTTGGGGGTTCTGTCCGAGCCACCACACTGGTACCCGTTCGACTCTTCAAGCCCAACACGGGCGTTTTTCAGACTTGTAACAAACGCATCAATTCGTCCTCGTCAACAAGGCCCAAATACTCGCTTATCAAGTCACCATTGTTTAATTTTTTTTTATTTTATGTTTACAAATGAAAAACACTTTACACACAACTAACATTTGATGAAGTATGTACTTATAAGTCTTGAGCATTGCTTCGTTCACGTCCTCTGCTCAAATTGCACCTTTCTAAATGCTTCATTCACGCACTGCAAACACCATTATTAGCCAACATACCCTAACCACGTAACCAAGCCTATTCAGCACATCTTGGTATGAAATATTAACTTATACGCACTACGTTAGAATTTATGAAATGAGTCTTTGGGTTCAGCCGCCTGGACAAGCCTAGCCTGAGGTTGACAAAACTCAACCCATGGGATTTGTTTTGTTGGGCGATTAGAAGTTTTTTGCTTGCGAGTTTTGATAAGGCACACGGAAGATTTCGTTGGGCAATATAATGCAATACAATATACAATAATAATGGGCAGAATGCAGGGATTTTTTTTCAGTTTAAATCGCTTCTACACAAATGGCAGAAAGTAAAATTGACTAGTGTGTATGGATTGAGTTTGAGAATCCCGACGTCACCGGGCTCAGCGAAACTTATGAGAGAGAAGATATAACTGAAGGAGCATTCCATCGTCCATGGTAGTACCCACCTTACAATAAAGACACAAGAATAAATAACAGGTGGTGTTATAATGTGTGCACGGATTTTATCCAGGGTGAATAATTTATCGTAAAATTGAAGTACAGTATTCTAAATTTGACTAAATCTTACTTAGGCATACAAAGCTTCGTGTCTAAGTGGGATTCAGGTGAACACACACACCTAAAAAGCTTACGTGAATACAAATTCCTAGAAGCTTAGGAAAATACACCTCCAAAAGCTTAGGTGAACACAAACAGGGGAATACATTATTACATTTTATTGAATATAAGATCATTAATTGCTCAATTTTTTAATAATGTATTTACTAATATTTACATTTACTATCACAATATCTACAAATATACATCTTGCCAGAAAACGAAATGCCTCGTGACATTTATGATACATTACACTTTGGTGCAACCAGTAACATCAGACCCTTGCTAGTTGTAGATACATTTATCCTTTCACAACCAACTTACAGACTCGAAACTTTAGAAAATTGTATACAAATTACATCTGACATAATAAAGCAAGGAGAGAGATGTTACTGAAGCCTTCTTCAATAATGACTTGACCTACAAACGGATTATGAGCTCGAGAAGGCCTTGTAGGTGTCAGATAATATTGAACTTCCCTGGTAAATTATAACGATATTCACTGTAAACACAGTTTGCCCGTCATGAGTTACGAGTTCAGTTTTATGAGAAACTTGGCTTGTTTTTCCTCTTCGTATTGACATACTCAGGTACATATATGCATTTATGCAGCTACCCTACTGGGTTTTTGTTGTATTAAAAAAGTATCTACGGTGTATTTTTTTTAACATGCTGACTTGTGTAAATTCGTAGAGAAATGTTATGTTTGTTACATTCATGGCTGTTATTAACCATACACAGAATACATGACTATGGGAAAAATGTGACTTTAGCAAACAACTGCCTACTGTAAATACAATACAATATTACTTTGTATAGTGTTGTTATATGTACAATAGTGTGTTGCATACTGTACACTCAAATACAATACTGTTTTGCATTATGCAATTATACATACATTACTGTATGGCATTCTGTAATTAAAACAAAACCTACTGATAGACTAATTATTAATGCAATACTGTATTGCATGCTGTAATTATAAATGTTATATTACATACTGCATTATATAAACAAAACTGTATTGCGATCTTTCTACAGATTCTCATGTATTTATAAATGCGTGTGTTTACAGGAAAAAACATAAAATACAGTAATATATTAATATACTGCTTCTAATAAAATAATTGACACCGTTAACCTTTTGATCTACGAGTGTATTTCCTCGTGCTTGCATGCATACAGCATACGTCTTGGAGAGTATATACTGTACATACAGTATATCTCTTAAGGTGTATATGTTATACACGCGTTTACGTCTTTGACAATGCATATACTGTGAATATTCTGCACCAACATATGTCTGCACAGTACATATGTTGGACAAGCGGTATGCAAACTGAATACTGTGCATGTCTATACATAATATAATTTCAGCTGTGCATATACAAGTTGTATTTATAAGCTCATCACAGAAAGTTGTGAGAGAGAAAGGTAGTGAAAAGGTCGGCCTTACTGCGTGTTTTAAAACAACGACTCGTGCTATTTAGAAAATCTTAATATACATTACAGTGCCATGCAAATCAGCTCACGAGAAAATCATGCAAATAGTCACCTACAAAACTTAAATTGTATGAATTACAACACAAATGCAAAGTTGGTGAAGCCTGAAGTTTGAACATATACATGTTGATCATTAAAACATTGAAGCCAAACGAAATGCATAAGAACTGGGTTCGCAGCTAATAAAGGTATCCCAACTATCAGGGGACAGGCTTACCAAGGCCCCCTCCCTCCCATAGTCCAAGTCGAAGCAATCAGCGTGGTCACCCACCAACTACTGACCTGACCACAACGGTGTTTAACCAACTGGGAAAGTGACCTTCACATCATCCACTGTGCCACGCTATAGACTTGTATAAACATCAAATGCAACACGAATCTGGATAGGAATTATAAAACTGTGACTATTCAGGTACCTAAGTCTTTAATGATTACCTTGCAAGACAAGGACCTAAGTTCAACTTCAAAGTGAAAAGGTCATTGCATTTTTTTAACTCTTTATTTATGTGAGAAACAAAATTGTAGTTTCCTTCATTAACAAGAGATATCAGTATGAAAATATGAGTTGAAGTCTGTATAGATAGCTAAAATGAATTATTTTTTACAAATAATGTGTCAGATAAAGAATTATTGAGTCAGATAATACCAAAAAATATCCTAAATAATGTTTGAATTCTGATATGTTAAACAACTCTTCTTAAATTTTGCTTCTCACGTGTCAAATCTGGTTACGATGATTAAAACAATATATATTTATTGCATCATACGATTTGTGAATGCAACATCCTTGTGGTACATTGTAATGATAATGTTGATGATGATGAGTGATAATGAAGACAACGAAAATATGTTTGGATGAAAATGACCTAACATAAAAAAATAACATGTTTTAATAGTAAAAAAAAACAATAAATAAGCCTTCAGTGTAAAACCAGACCCGGAATATCTGGATCATTAAGAAATCAAATATAATAATAATAATCTGCAAGTACCCTTGAAGGACCAAGAAGATGCAGACAGCAGGTTCGAGACATATCACTTAAGGACAGCAGCGTATGTCCTTGACGAGGTGGAATTCCTAGAGATCTAGTGCCTGTCTATTAGCTCCCATTATTGACTAATAGTAATAATAATAGAGATCAGGGGCAGAAAAGTACACAACCACTGACGTTAACCTTTTTGGGGGGCTAAATGTTGCACCTTTAACATGTGTATAATGCTAAAACATTTATACTAAAGCATGACAAATGATGAGAATTAAGTACAACAGTTCAGAAAAGGAGATTTGCAACGCGAATAATTAGGCACAATATTCGTTTGAATGGAATGTAGAGAAAATATAAAAGGAATAGAAATACTGTCATGGCAGGACGTACCAGCAGTACTGTCATGGCACTTGCCACCAATACCGGCCTGGCATTAACATTCAACCATTAGTGCCATGGTAATAATTGCCAAAAGTAGGCCTACTGGCATGGCAGTAGCCGCCACCAATCGGCCTGCTGCCATGGCAGTACTCGCTACAATACTGAATCAACCAGTTTAAAACCTAGTATCAGTGCCCTCGAAAGCTTTGTTTTCCAATCCAGAATTCTTGTTGACTTCAACTCTTTGCAAGTCGTTGCTTTCGCTTTCTGAAATACGACAGGATTTGCAGCAAGGCAGAGCCAGGCAGCAGGCATCGTAGGGCTGGAGTGAATGTAGGGGCTTCGGTAACCAATTCCACGTCCGCAAAAAGCTTGGTAAGATACTGGGCTTTTTGCTTTGAAGAATGTTGATGATGACTGCAAGAACAAGGATGATTGCCAGAGGCAGACCGACGATATACATGGCTAAACTCCCTCCTGGAAATGAAAGAATCATATGTAAGCAAATTATAAAATATTCTCAAAATATTACAAACAATTTAGAAACTGATAATTTTAGTATAAATGTGTATATATATATTTTTTTAATTTATAGAGCAAGAAAATAAATTTTGTAGACAAATAATCATAAAGAATGTGTCACTAGCCGGCTAGACATATCAGAAGGCAAACACGATATCACATTCATTGACAACTGGGAAATCTATAGAATTAAATGTATACAAGAGATGGGATGCATTCATATATATGGCAGGGATTCTTTATATCGTTTCTTCATTAGAAGCTAGTGTGGTTTACGTTTGTCGAGGTCTAAACTGATAAAGTATAAGATTTGGAAATGTATTTGGGTAGAAAAGGGACATATCAGGTGTGCTGTTATAGGGTAAAGGAGGTAACTGGGTATCGTGGTGCTGTTATGGAGTAGAGTTGTACAAATTAAAACTATGCTAAAAATGAGGACAAAAAGAAAATATAGTAAAATGGCAATATTTACAGGGGCTTTAGAAAGAACTCTTAGAGATGACAGTGATAGCAGATAGTATAATAAGAAGTGGATAGAACATAGGAACACAGCAGAAGACCTATTGGTCCTCTGTGAAGAAGCTATTAATTCCTAAACAAACTCATTCATATACAGTATATATGTCTTGCCTACGCTTAAAACAATCCAGTAATCCCGTCTCCATTGTGTCCCAGAAATTTGTTCCATTAATCTAAAGCCACATTCCCAAAAAACAAATACGTAACAAGGAATTTTAGGTATAAAAAAATATCAAATTTATATAATTGTTTCAGGTTCTCTCTGCAGACACATATTTGACATCCAATTAAAATTACCCATAACATACTCTTGTATACATTTGTATACTTCGAGTCATATTCCCGCTTACTCAATGCATTTCAAGAGAATGAAAATTAAACTTCCTTAATTTCTCTTCATTAGTCTTCATGCCATGTCTTAAATTTGTCATCCTTATCTTCTCACGTCCAAGTGAATTTATGTCCATTCCGGAGTACGGAGACGAAAATTATATAATCTAATTTGGGCCTATCAGGGGGCAAAATAAAGCTATAGAATAACATTAGACGTCTAATAAGACGTCTAATATTAGACGCGTATAGCTAGTAGTGTTACCACTTACTAGGTATACGCGTATGTTACATTCAATTCCGTTTTAAACAAACATTATATATGACTAAGAGAAGTATCTAAGTGAAATTAACCGAAAAAATATATCCTTACTTACAATACAATACTGTTTTGTAGTCTCTAATTATGTATATTGTATTACATACTGTAACCAAAACAATACTGCATTGCACACTAAAAAAAAATACTGAGGGGAGCGTTATATATCAAACAAAGAGTCATAAAGAACCAGGCATATAACCAGCTCAGGAGACACCAGTTGATGACACACCCGAACACCTCCATTACTGGCGTACATCACTCACCTAGAGAGAGGAGGAAGACAAACCCAGGCACGAGGAAGAACATCATGATGAGGTAGAGGACGGCGAACCAGCGGTACTTGGCTGTGGTGTTGCCCAGGCGCTTGGCCAGCGGGATGGGGAACCTCATGAAGGGGATCGGGTAGAAGAACAGGATACCGAAGATGTTGAAGAAGAGATGGACGAGCGCGATCTGTGAGGGAGAGAGACTGGGTCAGCAGCAGTACTAACTTGTCACTTAACGAATAGTGCTGAGACAGAGAGAGACACAGAGAGAGAGAGAGAGAGAGAGAGAGAGAGAGAGAGAGAGAGAGAGAGAGAGAGAGAGAGAGAGAGAGAGAGAGAGAGAGAGAGACAGACAGAGGGGCAGAGACAGAGAAAATGACTAAAACTACTAAAATGTGAACATATTTATTAAAAACAACTAAACTGAAAACTGAATAACAGGGTTTACTTAAAGCAAAATTAATGAAAACAGACCTGGATGGCATAGACGAGGCCGTCTCCCTCTCCAGCCATAGATGCCAGAAGAGCCGTAGTGGTGGTGCCCAGGTTGCTGCCCAAGGTCAGGGGATACGACCTCTCCACCGTGATCACTCCGATCCCTAATTAGATATACCACATTTTAGCATTAAAAAAATTTCAAAATTATGAAACCAAAAACCAATTATTTCCCCTTTTTCAGAAAACTTAAATGTACAAATTATGATATTTACAAATTGTTAAATGGCATTCAAGTTGCGCAAATACGAGATGATATAATTGGGCAATGGATGCACAGGACTAACCAATGAGAGGTGTGAGTGTGGAGGTAAATATAGAGGAAGACTGCACTACGAAGGTCATGAGAGCGCCCACCAGGATAGCGATGTACCCGGTAAGCCAGGGAAGGTAGGGGATGTTGGCGTTGATGGTCTTCTTGATGATCACAGCCATCTTGCCTGTTGGAGGGGTATCATCAACACGGTTAAAATACGCCAATAAATACAATTATGGGGGAGACACAAACATCTTGCGAGGATTATTCAAGGTGTTGGAAGTTTCATTTGAGGAGCTGTACCTTTCATCATGGAGTTGAGGATCTTGACTATGGCGATGAGGGCCGAGCACAGGATGAGGAGGGAGCAAATGAGGAGGATGATGCCCACTTGTGCATCCGTAAGCGAGGTCTGATAGAAGAGGAAGTGACACGAGTTGGGAACAGCCACTTTGACACATCCAGCAGCGGTTGTGGAGGCCGCCAGGGCGGTTGTGGAAGCCGCCAGGGCGGTGCTGGTGGCTACTGGCTCGCTGGTGGAGGAAAACACCATACACGATTTCTTGCAGTACTTCTTCACGAGTGAAGTCTCGTTAACCAAAGCCCCTTGATTTGTGCTCCAAGCCGTCAGCACGTCCTTGTCCAACTGTGGAAATATTGAGAGCGTCCAGTGCATATTCCATGATATACACGCAGAGAATCAGTCACTATGTGGAAGAAAACAAATAACCCAAGCCACACATGTTATGAAGAGCGAATGACGACGTTTCGGTCCGTCCTGGATCCATCTAAAGTCGTGATTAAATAAGTCTCCAGGACTGATCGAAACTATCACTTTCGTTTAATTTTATTAAGTATGGGTTGGATTATAATGAGTTTGTTATAAACGTCTTAAGAAGGTAGACTTTGAAGAGCTTGCTGATATTGCAAGTAAATATAATGGAAGATTTTATTTACATTACAGAATAATATAAATTATGTAAATAGTTTCATTAAAAAATCTATTATTCATTTTAATGTTGACACTGATATAATAACTTGGATACTTCATTATTTTAGTCGACTGGATGCCGTATGTTAGAAAATAATCACTAATCACTTTAAAGACAGAATCTATTTGACAGGCCATTTGGCTTCACATACTTTTTACATGAATACAAAGCACGCATATAATATATATTTATATACTCGCACTGTTGTTGTTGTTGTTGTTGAATCAAAACTGACCTGTATGATGAGTTTGGTGAATGGGTCAGTGATGACTTTAAGCATCTTGATCTCTCCACCACCTTTGACCCAGGCGAGATCCGACACCATGGCCGTGGTTATTTTCTCCAACATGCCTAAAATTGGTTGAATAGAATCATTAACACATCGTGATACTCTGATATTCATCATCTCCATCACATCTTACTTTCTCTAATTTATCTTCATTTACCATCTTCCCTTGCATGACATGTCAAGCCTCACTTTACCAGATAAGTAATACGTTCTAACATGTTACAATATTCTTAATTGCTCGTATATAGTGTTCTGGTATTTTATTATCAAAAATTTCAACTGGAACAAGTTTAATAATGCCGACTCTCTCTCTCTCTCTCTCTCTCTCTCTCTCTCTCTCTCTCTCTCTCGTTTATTTACCTGTAGCGATTTCGATGATGAGGAGAGTGATGACTGAGAGCCAGTTGAACATGTCATGGACGGTAGCTCCGGCGAAGGCGCGACGAAACTCATTACGGTCACCAACCTGTTTCATGAAGAGACTATGGTGACCACTCGGCACTAACATATTGACCCGTGTAACACGAGTAAAGCTGTGAGACTCAAAAAGAAACGTGTGAGCACAGTTACAGGGTGAGAGCTTCGTCACACTGGATATATTCACGTTACATCCACCATACGAAAAACATTATTTCAACCGCACACGAACACACTACTGACCTGCGTGAGGGAGACGATAGTATTGGTGACGGAGGTGCCTATGTTGGAGCCCATGATCATGGGAATGGCTGTGTGCACATCCAGAACTGTGAAGAGTAACAATAAAAAGGATTAGCAAAATAAACAAATACTGGAATTACAATAGAAACATTATTGGCAAACTACTTGAAAATTTAAACAAAATCCTAAGTGTTGATGTACACGAGCTAGAGCAAGAGATAATGACAGATATGATAGTCAGAAACACACACACACAGACAGACAGACAGACAGACAGACAGACAGACAGACAGACAGACAGACAGAGATGGGGGAGTTGAGAACTTACTCTGAGCGGACACCATGGAGACGATGATGGAGGTTGAGGTTGAGGAGGACTGGACGAGGACCGTCACCAGGATGCCGATCATCAGGCCCACCACAGGGTTCTTCACGTACTGGTTGTTCATCACATCACCTACAATTAACAGAATTATTACATTAACAAAATAATCATTTACGTCGTCGCTTCTCCATCTTCTTAGGTGGGATTTGGTCATCATTTCAACAGCCACGTTATTGTGCCTTATATTCTGCAATTGATAGTTCCAGTGCCGTTAAGTTCATCAGGGAAATTTTGCATATAGCTGCAGAATTATTTTGGCAGCATTCGGATTCACTCTTCACGTTGCCAGTAAGTAGCCAACACGGACATGATCAAATACATTTTTAAGGTCAATACTTCCCTATGATAATGAGCAAAGCCTAGAAAATACAGATTGAATAATATCTAACTTTGAAACAGCATTATTATCACACTGTTTTATCACAATCGTTATAGCCCGGCTCCTGTGCCAGGTAAGTCCACTACGGGCTCACCATAGCCCGTGCTACTTTGAAACTTTTGTTCTAAGTACCTGAATCTAAAACAAGAACAACTTATCACACGTTTACTCTTCTGCCTCCACTGGCTGTTGTTTTTGTTGTTGTTTAAGATTCAGCTACTGGGAACTAAAAGTTCCAAGTAGCACGGGCTATGGTGAGCCCGTGACGGACTTACCTGGCACAGGAGCGGGGCTGAAACTTGCATGCTCCACTGGCACATCACCTGTAATTTAAGCAACACAGGTGAGGCGTGGAACACAAGCCAGCCAGCAACGACAAGTGTGGATACAATTCTAAAACATAATGACAATTTGACAAAGGTCAAGGTGGAGATTTAGTCACCGATGGCAAAAACGTGGGCCATCCAACCAGCTTTTATCACGTGTGGTGGAGACAACCTCCCCCCATCCTCTTCCCCATCCCTCCCTCTCCTTTTCTCCCTCTCCTCCTCTGAGTCACCTCTTATCTCTTATTTCTCTGCGTCACTTACACACTTCCCCCACCAGGACCGGCTGTGAAGAGTCAACCAGCAGCTTCTTGCTCCGGGTGTCGTCAAATACCTAAATAAGCATCGATTGATTCATTTGTTCTTCCAGGGGGACCACAAGGAGCTGGGTCGCTGGAACACGTGTGTGTGACGCTCGGGCCGTCAGTCCCGGGTAGGCCTGGGCCTGAGCTGCTGGGTGTGGTTATGAGACTTAATGAGAGGCCGAGCATGACCCCCCCCCCCCCGGACTGGGTGGGGTGGGTGGGGGTTGTGGTGAGCGGTTGGGGGTGGATGTGAGCGGGTGGGCGTTGTTTTGAGCGGTTAGGTGTTGTTCTGAACGGATGGGCGTTGTTCTAAGTGACGGGGCGGGGTTACAAACAAGTGGTCGCGGCACCTAGTGAGTGGGTCTGCAAGCTTGAGCAACACCATTCTAAGACCCAAGTGCAGGAGGATACAGGTCTGCAAGCTTGAGCAACACCATTCTAAGACCCAAGTGCAGGAGGATACAGGTCTGCAAGCTTGAGCAACACCATTCTAAGACCCAAGTGCAGGAGGATACAGAAGAGTTGACTCAACCGATTGGCTCATTCATCCCGTATTGTACAACTTTCTTGCCTCCTGAAGCAACTATGACAGTGAACACACAGTCTCATCACACTCCATCCGTCCGCTCACCCAATTAAGTCACATTATCATCAAAATCGATCAATCCGTTACAAATACAATGCTATAATAAAAGTAAAGGACCATATTATTGACATTTATCGAGCTATGACCTCGCTGGGTTAGGTGGGTGGATTGGGTTCGTACGTTTCTGGTAAGGAAATATTTGTAATAGCTAAGAGATAGCTTGTAATAGCTACCTAAGATAACAAACACTAACAATAATAAGATTATATTGACAGCATCTCTTGGCCATTCAAGAAGAGGCCAAGATATCACTATGTTATAAGAGATATGTCTAGTACTGTAGTATATTTGTATTATTTTGTATCGTGGTTCAATGCTGAATTTTATTGCAGTGCGCTATTTTGTAGCGTTAGGCATAGAAATGCATTACATTGCAGCGTAATATCCTGTGGAATAATACAGCGGATGAAATGTATTATGCTGTGTCTCAATGGCTTCTTGTGTCGCTGTACCTCCCTTTATTATAGTCATTAGCATAGTAATGTATTCTAATGCTCCGTGAGAATTTTTTTGATAGGCAAGAAATGGGCTGCATAAACTGTTTTAACTGTTTTAGACACTCATTATATCCGACGAGATAAAATAGCATCGCATTAAATATAATACGTGATGATATGAGAGAGCGAGAAAAAGCCATTTTCTGAAACAGGAAGTTACACTTTTCAATACTAAAACTTCCAGTAGCAAAACAGGATAGGTTCTTTGAGTGCGTTAAAGTCGCCTAGAAGACTGAGATAGGTGTGGAAACTGGGATGGTACAGGGAGGCGAGGGAAGGTGAAAAATGGTGCAAAGAACCGAAGTGGTGGTGCAAGGGGATGCAAGATAGTGAGGATGTCATTGAGTTACGGTGAGGTGCAGGAAGTGATTTGTGAACAAGAAATAGTACCCGATTTGCTTGTATCATGAGAGAGACAGAGAGAACTCGTTAAATTAAATTAGGACATAAACTATGAAAACGCCCTTAATGTCACACGCAGAATAAATAAAATAAATCCACTAAAATTAATTTAATAAAAAATACGATTAAATAAGAACGATAAAGCACAAGAAAATAAAATATGAGGTAGGAGGCGCCTCAGCCATGGCAAAAATGTGGAGGAGGAAAAGGAACAAGAGCAATAGCTAACAAATCGCCTAACGAACCAAACTAACTTCTTTAATAACAAACACTAACTCAGTTACGCGTGACGGACGCTGCGTGATAGACACCACCCTTATTGTACTGGGGGCGCCATACTGCCAATTGTAAATCCCTTCCCAAAGCTAAAATTCCAATCCTAGTTACCTGTCAACTACCAGTCAGCTACCACCTTCCACCAGTCAACCAACACAGTATTACTATTAAGCGCAAGGCCGCGCAGGTAAAGACTGGCCTCTTCAAGAAATCCCAATAATAAAGATGCCTAGCAAGAGAGGGTGAAGGAGGCTCCGACGAGCTCCATGATCACCTGGACCATTAAGGGTCAGTCTTCCCAGTCGCAGGTTGTGGCTTTGGCCTTGAGCGTTCCCTTCGTGAACTTCTGCATGCTTTCCCGGCATGTTTTTGTATGTGTACCGGGCGAGTGGTCACCCCCCCCCCCCTCTCCCACACTCCCTGGCCTTCACCATTTGGCTTTTTTGGCTTGGGTCGTCCGGCAAAGATGGCATTGTTACCGTCATCTCCGGGGCAGCGTGATTAACAGTTATGGCTTCGAGAAGTGGCAGTCCAGGTCGGTCAGTCTTATTATGCTGTCTTGTGTACGACGACAAAAACATTGATTGAATAGATAACTATGCAAATTTAATGATTTGGTTTCGATTATACGTGAGTTTCAAGCATTGATATAATGGATTCCTTTGTAAGGGGATGCATGGTTGGGTTTTTTTTCCTACGCTGGCAGCCGCAAAAACTGTGGCATAGGAGGTAGTGAAGACTGGATGATGATGGGCAGTGGGGAGTTTCCCCCTCTATATCGGTAGAAGGAGAGGGAAGGGAGTCTGATGGTGGTAGTGGTGGTAATGGTATTGGTGGTCATGGTGGCGGCAGTTGAGGTGGAAGTCGTTGTGACGGCGATGGTAATACTTGTGGTGAGGATAGTGGTGGTGCTAGTGGTAACGGGTGAGGTAGTGATGGTGGTGGCGGTGGTACTGACGTAAACCCACCACCGATAGTGGTAAGGGTGGTCTTTATGCCTTTGTGACAGTCTTGCGTAGGTCTTGATCATTAGAGTGACGCGATGGGCGTCACTCGGTCAACTGTGTGCACACGCTCACGAGCGCACACGTGTGCGTGTACAAACATAATAGTCCATGCGGCCGAGTAATTAAGCTTATTGAGAACCTTCTTATCTTAAAGTTATTTTGAGACGATTTCGCGGCTTAGCGTCCCCGCGGCCCGGTCCTCGACCAGGCCTCCTTTTTGTTACACATCCCCAGGAAGCAGCCCGTAGCAGCTGTCTAATTCCCAAGTACCTATTTACTGCTAGATAACAGGTGCATCAGGTCGAAAGAAAATCTGCTAATTTATTTCCACCTCCAATGGGGATCGAACCCGGAATCTCAGGACTACGAATCCGAAGCTCCGGCAGGACCCAATTACCTTGAGCAGTAATTAAAAACTAATTACTCCTCTCAGCCTCTACCCTAGTAATCGCCTTCCATTCATTCGTTAGTTTACACACACACAAGTAACGTGGTTTACACTTATTCCTTTACTTATATACCTGCACCTGAATACCATAAATATAAAACGTCATTGTTTAAATCACAAATCCAAAAACGAAAAGGATATTAGACAAAAACTAAATCGTCAGGAATATTGTTGCGAATCCCGTGTACCTGACGAAGGTGGTGATGCGATTTGATTGTTCACTTCTTTACGCACAGGTTCGACAAGTAGATACATCAAGGAGCTTAACAACTAACTAAAAACGTTACGTTTCAGGTGGACGAGTCTGGCACTGCTCATAGCAGCCCCTGCACCGTTATTGTTATGTCTCTGTTGACGTAACTATGTGGTGGTAACACACAAACGATGCAGACCCATCCAGGAGGATATAGTTGACCTCTGACCTGCTGACCTTACACCGGTTTCTGATGACCTCTCTCCCTCCTTACTTCCTATTCAACCACCACCAAATTGCAACTCCCCCCTCCCCAACCGTCCAAGTGGTTGGGCACCATTTCTTCCCCCCATCCTATCCCAGATCGTTATCCTGACCCCTTTCCCAGTGCTATATAGCCATAATGGCTTGGCGCTTTCCCTCGATAATTCCTTCCTTCCCCCCTCCCAATAAAAATATTACTACCCTCCCCTACGGAAATCCTCCTCCTTACCCCTCACTTCCTTTTAACCCACGACTAAACTACCTAACCTTGAAGTGTGAGTAGCGTTTATGACATGCCCCGAAAAGCGATCCTGGTCGCCCGGGTAGTGAGAATAGTACCAGACCCGGAACACTCCATCATGCCCCGCACCTCAGGGCATGATACCTCTCCCTACACAAAGGAATCCAGAACAGGACCACATGGGCACCCAGAACAGCTGACGGACCACATGGGCACCCAGAACAGCTGACGGACCACATGGGCACCCAGAACAGCCGACGGACCACATGGGGCCCCCAGAACAGCTGACGGACCACATGGGGCCCCCAGAACAGCTGACGGACCACATGGGGCCCCCAGAACAGCTGACGGACCACACGGGCCCCCAGAACAACTGACGGACCACATGGGGCCCCCAGAACAGCTGACGGACCACATGGGGCCCCCAGAACAGCTGACGGACCACACGGGCACCCAGAACAGCTGACGGACCACACGGGCACCCAGAACAAGGAACAATCAGGCGGAACTTAGCACCACACTTCCTTGAAAGGGTTGTTGATGCTCATATTTTTTGTTTTGTTTGGGGTGCGGGCACAAGTATGTATATAAATAGAGGTCTTCTCCAAGGACACCAGTGACCTCTGACCTTTGTGTGCAGGTGCCTTCGTCCGTATCCCACCCCCCCCCCCCTCACCCCGATACCACAAGGATCCAAAACCTGTACAGACATGAAAATTATGACGTCATAGTGGCGTCACACATCGTGCACACCACATACAAGAAGTTGTTGTTTTTGTATCATATTTGCGTTACGACGGGACGGGACATTGGGATGGGTTCGGTTAGTTTGTAGAGTAGCAATGACGTGGAGGGTTGCATACCTTTCTACGGTCTTGGATCCTACTCTCAGTCATTACCGGACACACAACTGACATGGAACACACATATACGGGCTCACCATAGCCCGTGCTACTTGGATCTTTTAGTTCCAGGTAGCGAATCTTTAACAACAACAACAACAACAACAACAACAACGGAACACACAACCGAGTTTAATAAGGACCTAGAAACTCTAATCAAACAGGATTCGGACAAAAAAAAACATACTGGGGATTTAATACACGCACACCAAATAAATATATTAACATCCTGTTTCTTAATTACAGAAGTGAATCCAAAAAATTCCCTTCACATGGTGGTGCTGACGATGAAGAAGTGTTGATGGTGGTGGTGATTATGAGGACGAAGTGTTGTAAGTGATGGTGATCTTGAAGGTAGTGTGGTATTGATGTCGGTGTTGAGGAAGGTAATGGTGATATGAGAAAGTTCAAGCACCTTGCTGTTGTATCTAGAGTTTCAAGGGGGCAGAGTCACCTGACCACCTGGCCATCGCCGCCACACCACATACGACAAGTTTTTCTCCTGTCCTGCTCTCACTCCTGCCCACCTCATCTCTTTTCACACGCTTTTAAGAGCCAGTGCAACTGCGGCTTCTGCACTTCTCAAGTAGCGGAAGATACAATCTTACTAGTATTTTTTTTCCCTAATTCTTGTAACCGGATTATTCGAGTAAAATAGTAACATATACGCTCTTGGGAATATTAAGACCGTAGTATTTCAGAACACGAGACGTGCAGCTCTCGCCAATGTTAAACACAACCTCAAGTCCAATTGTCGGAGTAAGAGTAATCAAATTATATGAAGAATTTGAGAGAAGAATGGGAGATGGTTATGAGGGGAAGTAGTGGTGCTCCAAGAGGAGATGCTATGGATCTAAAGTGAATAGAGAAAGACCACAATAATAGGCATTCTTATGGGCACTATCTAGGCAATAGGCTATGATCTCGACACAATCTACCAGACACAAAAAAAATAAATTTATTTCAAAAAACATAAATAATTTATTTGGTCGGTTGGCATACTGTGTCTATCAACTATTTTTTATTATTCTGACAAAATATTGAAGGTGTACGATGGGATCGAACCCACATCCCTGGAGGTCATTCACGAGTGGCTCTAGTTCGAAATATACTGTACAGCTGGCTGCACGTAATAAAGTATTTGGCTGCTACATTGCCAGCATTTTATTGGTATTATACTCATGAGCACCATTGAACTCCTTAGCCTCACTAGCAAGCATCACCACCGCACCACCAACACGTAGCAAACACCATCATTCCCCTTCCTGATAAAACTGACTCCAGTCTGGTCAGTTTTGTGTTAATATCAATGTTGTTGATGTTACAGTTGTCTTGTACAAGTGTCCGCAGCTGGCTCTTCATGTGTCCGTCCGTCCGTCCACGTGCTCACCACCACCTGGGAGCTGAGGTCAGCAACAGTACGTAACCAGCAGATAAACAAAAAAGTTATCCTTTCCTGTGGGCAACCTTGCAGACACATGCGCTAATGACTTCCCTGAGCTCACTTGCAACATACAAGAAGGGGCTAAATTACTGTTGCAAGACCTTATGTGCGCTGCATATCAATTGGTCTTTATGCGGGTACTCGCCTAAGTACTCGCTTTACTCATCTATTCACCTGAAACTGTATATCGAGTTATCAACAACTTCTTCATTTAATCCATTCCATTTGTATACTACTATTATGCTAAACAAGTTTCCCGTGATGTCTGTGACAGCTTTGTCTGGAATTTACATTCGTTTTCCCCTTATTTTGCTGTTCGTATCTTTGTCTAAGAAAAATTCTCATTAGAATTTTGAATGTCGGTATTATGTCCATTCTGTACAGTTTTACCAATCACTCGCTTCATGCCCGACTTAATGTCTTCCATATGCTTGGTGGGTAGAGCACAAAGACTCGCTTTATGCCCACTGTGCACCAACCATCCGACCCACCATCCACTTTAGGAAAGTTTTCCAATACAAATACGACCCACCGGCCACTTTGTGAAGGTTATTCAATACAAATTCACTAAATCGTTGCAGTAACGATGTTAAGCGCAAGAATGTCGTCGAGCCGCTTGAGCGGTGCTGCTGGAACTTTGTTTTTTTGTTTTGTTATCAGCAGGTTGAATTTTCCTTCCTGTTTCCTTATGAATTTCTCGTCACTTTACCCCTGTTTACTCAGTGAGTCCCGACAAGGAGTCCCTACATCATGGTATATGATGGTCGCTGGCAAGAGATTCGTTAGCTGGATACTAAGATTTAATCAGTGATTTCTTGAGATGTTAAATTACGGGATTTGATAAGGAATCATTAGCAAAAGAGAAACATAAGCCAGACACCACACGGTCCGGCAGAATAATTAGTTGAAATATATACACATGAATTTTGTGTGTATATATTTCAAATATATACACATGATATATTTGTATGTGTGTGTGTGTGTGTGTGTGTGTGTGTGTGTGTGTGTGTGTGTGTGTGTGTGTGTGTGTGTGTGTGTGTGTGTGTGTATTCACGTACTTGCAAGAATCGAGCTCCGTCTCCTTGGCCCTGCCTTTCTATATATCTATAAATCTATCAATTTTTGTAAAATCTCTTGTATGTATGTACCTTACCTGAATAAACATTTATTATTATTATTTTCATCCAACAACCATCTGGTATGTACGTGTGTGTGAATACCCATTTGCAATGAATCGGGTGTTTGCCCAAGTCTTTGACTGCATGTGTTCAGCTGTTCGAGCTGTGAGGTCACCTAGGCGACCCTTGGGAAAGGTCAGGCCCAGCCAGTTGTCACCTGACCTGACATATTTCAAGCCAGCCTGCCCTCCTGAGGTTTGCTAACGTCAATAAACTGTCGCACTAAAGGGCCCTATGCTAACCTACCAGAGGACCACAAATAGAAAAGGGGACAGTATGTCAATTTTGCGAGGCGCTACCATTTTCTAGTACGGCGATTTTTTTTGTCTTTTGTAAAATATACGTCAAAATACGACGTTCTATTAGGAGGACGGGTTGTTGAAAGTTAGCAAGATGTAGCCGGTAAACTAACTGAACGAGACACTCCATAAATTGGCCTTGATCTACTTACACTCAAAGTTAGATGTTCTATTGTGCCAGAGGTTATCATGCATTTTGTATTTGTAGAGAAATAAAACAATCAGTCTAAAACTCTAATGGTCTCTTGAGCTGCTTGCCCTCTAACTTGGAATATCGCTGAGGCTGGTCCTGTTTACCTCACAGGTAAAACAAGACCTACCAGGACCTGCTGTAGGTCCTGTTTATACACAACTATTTTCACTCCTGTATATCTCCGGTCAATACTTTTATATTTCCAGGTAATATACTGCTATACAGTCCTTAAAACTTATTCCACATTTTATTAAAAAAATGAAACTACATTTATCTAGTTTTTTCTTGCAAACTCTACCCATTTCAATCCACAGTTTCGTGTTCTATCGAGAGGTAATATTTGTTAGAAACCTTTAATGTGGGAAATGTGTTCATGTGGGCATAGGGCATTCACCCTATGCCCCTGTTACCTAGCAGTAAAATAGGTACCTGGGTGTTAGTCAGCTGTCACGGGCTGCTTCCTGGGGGTGGAGGCCTGGTCGAGGACCGGGCCACGGGGACACTAAAAAGCCCCTAAATCATCTCAAGATAACCTCAAGAAGATATTGAGCCAGCTGGAGATGACTCAGGTCACCAGATAAACAGTGACCCACCTCCCTCTCTCCCTGGCCTGGCGTCCTCACTGTGACGACCTCCTGGCAACCTTAACTTTTACTCAAACGAGATTTCTGGCGCTCGACCGAGGTGCTACTTCGCGCTAGTATTAACATTTATGGTGACGGCTCAACCATAAGCAAAATCTAATGGTGAGGCTCTTAATGGGCATCACTATACACCGTGTTTGTGTGTGTTTTTTTTTATAACTGAAAAATGACACCATTAAATGCCAAATATGTTTACATATAAAGAAGTAAACTCATGAAGTCAGCAACCATTTAGGCCTAAAAACTAGCAGACCTCCTAGCCGTAGGTTATAGGCTTCAACAGCAGCAGCAGCAACAACAGTAGCAGCTACAGCAGAAGCAGCAGCTACAGCAGCCACAGCAGCAGTAGCCACAGCAGCAACAGCAAAGAACGTTTCTTCCTGACATTCACTCTGATGACGCTGGTCAGAGGCAGGTCACCACAGTTCCCGACAGCAAGAACTACAATTCAACACGACCAATTCGCGCCGGCTCATGTGTGCCACACCTTAACAACCGATGAAACATGTTGATTACCTCATAATCACCACCGAGCCCAGCCGAGGGCTACTGACTCAACACAGGACTGTGCCACAGCGTCTCAATAAGTGGCTCTAACAACAGTTTGAAGCGTTGTAACCAAGAACGTTTTCGACAAGTTTGATAGATATATCTTTACGCTAAATTTAGGTAAATTTCAAACAGTGGCTACTGAGAAATTAAACAAAATATTAACACATTAAATTGCACAAGCAGCACGTATACTCTAGTCCTGGACTATGTATACGCTCAGTACATATACATCATGAAGTGGAGTACACCTCTTGGTACATATAGATATACATATCCCTTGTTATTATTGACGTGCAGGCGATGAGTCACAATAACGTGGCTAAAGTAAGTTGACCAGACCACACACTAGAAGGTGAAAGGACGACGACGTTTCGGTCCGTCCTGGACCATTCTCAAGTCGATTGTGAATGGATCACAATTGATCACAATCGACTTGAGAATGGTCCAGGACGGACCGAAACGTCGTCGTCCCTTCACCTTCTAGTGTGTGGTCTGGTCAATTATTGACGTGTAATTTGGATTAACACTACTAAACACGTGTTATAAAATCTGTATCATCAGTATCGCCCAGTTACGGGAGATATTAGTGACAGCAGGAATATATATTTCAGAGACCCGTGACCGCTGCACTATATAGATACCGTAAGCCAGTGTTGAAAGTTCTTCAGGAGATCACTTACAAACAATGTTTCTCTAAAGGAGAAGGTTCAACCTTGTCTCATACCGACGGCTGTAAAACTCCAGAAAAACTAGTTTGTGCACTCGAGGTGGTGTTGGCCGACCGTCAAAACATTGAAATTGAAATTGAAATTGAAATAAGTTTATTGAGGTAAAATACACACAAAGGGATGAGGTAGCTCAAGCTATTCTCACCCCGTTCAGTACAACGTGTTAATATATACATAGACACACATCACAAATAAACATATTACCAAACATTCTGAGAGGTAAACATATACATTTCCTCCTTCACAAGTAGTATAGTAAGGTCAAAACATTGATCCCTGCCTCGAGTGCAAATGTTTATATTGTTGTGATACATTGAGACTGTTGGAAGGCAGAAATGGCCAAGGCTACTCTATCCATTTTTAGGAACTATTATTAACTCAGTAAACTTATTTTATTAAGGTCGACGTTGAGATCTCAAGAAATCTTTGCACTTTTGACGAGGGGCGAAAGAAACGCGAGAAAAACTCGCTATGCATGATTTTTTGGTGTGTGAAATTAACCTACAGTGAACAATGACATGTAATTTATATATTCCGATCTCAAGTCCACAGTTCAAAACGCTCCTTCGTCTGGCTCTAGTACTCCCGCTGCTCTGCTCAAACATTACTAAGTGGAGAAAAACCAGTTTGTCTCTACCTATTCCACTCAAGCGAATCGGATCCAAAGCCTACAGCAAAAACAATTATTACACGGAATATTATACACAATGTATAAAACATCTGGAAAATAAAATAGTTCGGAGGGCCTACCTGTAGTCTTGCCAGCGATGAGTCTGAAGGATGAAGAGAGGAAGTCGAGGGAGCAGATGAAGAGGTAGAGGAAGCCCAGGACGAGGACCACCTTGGAGATGTTAATCAGGACCCTCTTCACCTTCTGCGTCCCCGTCAGGTCTGCGGGAAGAACAACACACACAAGGGCAGTCAGTCACACCGTCTGCACACACAAGGTGAACTTTCAAAACGCCGCAGAGATTGTTCAGAATGACAGGGTTAATTGTGAAGCTCTTTTTGTCAACTAGAAACTTTATAATTTTAGTTTCGAGTAAATTTAGTGAGGCACAATAAGTTGGTATAGAAGTGTTTTCTCATTAGGTATACTTTATAAGGAAAAGTTATCACATTAATACAAGTTTATAAGCCTTTATTCATTAAGTAAACTTATTAATGAAACGCCTTACCTACTATCCATACACGCCCACACACACACACACACACACACACACTAGTTTTCTGTCCGACAAAACGAATTATACTTTAGTCCATGGACTCTGAGAAGATCAATACACCTTGCGGAATACATATTCCTTGTTTAATGATTCTGATTGCGACAGTGTGGCAAATAAACTTAATCCATGATCAATATAGCTCAATACCCGCATATTACCGTCTGAATTACGCAAATGAATTAAGTACAATCTTACGAATACTAAACAGGAACATTAACAAAATTAATTGTAGCAAATGGTTAGTGTAAAGATTATTTAATAGCTAATATTATGACAGGCGACAAATAGGTAAATGACACCCAATGACCTAAGTGAGGGTATTTTACCTATGATTGCTGGGTGTAATAATCAATAAATTTGTATGTAAAATTCACCGGTGCAATATAACAGTGACTCAAGATGGGAAAATTACTGTTGTCGGTACTGAGAACCAGCATTAACTTCTCCACGTGGAGGAGTTAATGTAGCCGGCAACTATAGGATACAAATTACTGGTGACATTAATTCCCTTGTGTATTGTGAGTGTTTGTGTTGTGGTTTGGTCAGTGTATTGTGAGCGTTTGGTCAGTGTATTGTGAGGGTTTGGTCAGTATTGTGAGCGTTTGGTCAGTGTATTGTGAGCGTTTGGTCATTGTATTGTGTGTTGTGGTTTGGTCAGTGTATTGTGAGTGTTTGAGTGTGAAGCTTGTGTGATGTGTGTTGCATGTTTGGCACAGACACGACACCTAACGTAATCCTGGACAAATCCAACAGTAGCCTTGATGGGGGGTTCGAATCCATGCGCTGAGTGTTCCTATGCTCGACTCTAGTCTAATCTCTAGTGCGTAATCCTGGAGGTTGTTCAGTAAGCTAGTTCGTGGCCAGCTATACCCATCTGGCGATGACTTTCCTGGACGTACGAACAACGAGACGCTGCCTCCTACGCAACGACAATTAATGGCATGACTCTAAACATCATTTTTCCCCAATTCAAGGCAAAGCCTGCGAGCGTGCTTAGGCATGGAGACCCAGATAATAGGGGCCAGGACTCTTCAAGATATTTACGCGACCATTTACAAAACCTGTACATGTATAATCACTGAGGCTTTATTTTCAATTATTAAATAGTTTATAAGCTTCACTATCCAAGATTATTATTGTTGTAAACAACCTCGTAGCCTTCCGGAACTCACATTGTTTACGCCGTTATAACTGAGAAAAGATGCACAGGTTTCGTAAGTAATTGCGTAAATGCTTGAAGAGTTCTGATCTAGGACGGTCACACGTTCACGCCAGCCAACGCAGGAGTTATTGATGATAACGGCCAAGGGAGTGCCACCTGTTATATGTGGGAGAGTGAGAGAAGAGAGAGAGAGAAGAGAGCGAGAGAAGAGAGAGAGGGAAGAGGGAGAAGGGAAGTGTGAAGAACAGCTTCTGGATTCTTCCAACTCCTTGTAATTGACTTTACAACAATTGCATGCCAATTCACACACAACCAATACTCAACATTCTGGTTGTGGGCAGAGGTGGTGTGGAGGTGATTGGTATTGTTATAGATTCAGCTATTCGGAACACGTTCCAAGTAGCACGGGCTATGGTGAGCCCGTAAGGTGTGAAGGTGTGGGTTTAGGCTAAAGCACCAAGTGTTACACACACAACACAACCATGATATGCCCCCCCCCCTCACATGTAGATGTGCTGCACCCTTTGTTGTCTACCTGCTGACTGTTCCGAGGATCATTTCCCCACGGCCCGGTCTATGGTCAGACCTCCTGGTTGGAGGTGGCATTGCCCGCGATGTAAGAAGGATGATAGGGAGGAGATGCATAAAAGGCCCATGGTTCGAGACTCCTACATCCCGGGTGAATGGAATAGGAATGTTCCCAAATATAAAATAATATAGTTATATATTAGCATACTGTGCATATTTTGGCATAAGTTAGGTTAGGTGTTTAGGCGATTATTTGTATTTGTGGTACGTGGGTGAAGCATTTACAGCGTTGGGGTTCGAACAAAAGTCGACAGCGAAGCCCTTTTTCCGGAAGTGTTCGGACGTCATCAGTTGTTAATCGTGTGTAAATCGTTTTTCATTCATAAACGGGGGGTTGGCGGGTGCATGGAATGGACTTTGGCCTTTGTTTACGAGTACTGGCTGCACAATGAAAGACCCTCGTTTGTGAATCTCTGACGCTTGGAGATTCTCAGCTGTACCGTACGCATGTATTCTACGCATGTATCCTACGTCTGTACCCTATACCTGTACCCTACACCGGAGGGCTTCGTCTTCTGTACTTCAGAACTAGAGTAACAAGGTTATTTTTACAGTTTATTTATTTTATTAAATTCTTCTTCTGTGTCCCGAACATCGCGGTGTTCTCTGAGGCCACTTGGGTGTAACACCAGACTAGATTTAATAAGTTTTCTCTTGCTCAACAGTATTACAAGCAAGGCATTCGAGGGCCAGCAGGAAACACACTTACGTGCAATACTGCCACACCCATCCACCCCCCTACCACTCTCACCATCACCCTCACCATCGCTACCCTCACACCACCTCCAAAACTCGGTATCACCATCACCTGCAGTTAATGCAAAATCCCCTGTGAACATCCACATCAGCTGCATTAAACTAACATCACCTGACGTGTAATCTAACAGCGCACTATAACCTAAGACCCAACACCTGAACTCTCTCAACAATGCCTATGGATAGTACAAACAACACCTGTAACAGTCAATGAGGCACCAGTCTCCTCTCAGAAACTGTAATTTGCCACCATCAACCAGGATCACTCACGGAGAGTGTTCGACCATGGCATTACGAACCTGGCCACACGAACAAACGTTTGTTCGACCACCGGCAAAGTACATGCGTGTATAAACTAGCGTTGCAATATCTATAGGTATTGACCTGTGATCTCTGACCAAACAATTTCCTATAAATTAAGGTCAAGGGAATGGTGCCGTGGCTGGATTATCATCACAAAAACGTGTATGGTTCGTCACCGCCCGCGACCACATTCTTATGATAAATTAGGCAAGTGTAACAAGCTGAGTCCCGCAAGGGGCAGTACTAGGTCTTAACTGTTCGTGATACATATTAACTACCCTGTAATTTAGAGGACTTGTGATAGAAAATGTAAGACTATTTTGTCAGACAGCAGCAATACTACAAAAAGTGGCTATTAGTGTTCATAGTAAGTGCAATGTAATGAAACCTGTGTTCCAAGAAATGTTGCTGGAGACAACATATCTTTAGGGAAAAAGCTTCAGTTGTCAGGTGCAGAAATAGATCAGATGTAGAATCTATTACCTCATCTATCACACACTACATCGGCTAACATCAATGTCGTATGCAAGTTTGGTAAATGCAACGACCTCCCACAGGAATTTGAATAAGAAGCCTTCATTATGTTATACGCCATACATGCGAGACAAGTTTCCGAGCATCCTGTTGGAAAAAACACGGATCTCGGTTGAAGAACAAGAAGACTGAGAAGCTCGCACGAGAATGTATGGAATTTTGACACCAGACTGGTAGAAGAGCTGAAGGGCGGGAGCTACGAGGAAGGAATTTACGCGGTAGACCTCTTGACACGAAGGAGCGTACATCAAGGCGAGATATGGTCTCAACTTACAGTTCTTTGTGGTATTGTTTGAGTATAACAGATGTTTTAACGGGAGAAGGAGCTGTTGCAGGGCACGCAGAAGGAGACTGAACACCCAAATGGACATGTAATGGACTTGCAGTGAATGTTTGATAGTGGAGGAGACATGGAAGAAGTCCAGGGAAAAGACGGTGGGCACTGACCCCCATTCTCGCAAGTCAGTTTGATAGAACTTAACAGCATCAGTCGATTGAAAGTTAAGAGGATGACCGAGGAGCTGAAACTCAACACCCGCTAACATCTACATAAACAAGGCTGACTGACACACACATACCAGTGACAAACTATTGACACGCATACCTGCACGCTCTCACCACCTGACACGCCTCTACTTTACAGCAGCTTTGCCAAGCCATAAGCGAGTGAACATGCAAAAAAGTACAATGTCTTTGCTTTTTTTCTCGCCTTGATCTGCAGACGTGTAAAGCAGCCCACACCAGCGGAAGCAAGGAGGAATAGAAATCAGTAGTAGGGTGAAAGTGTTCTTGAGCATTGCAAAAGAACTTCCAGACTTGGGCAATTAGTTCCATTATTGAGATACTGTGTATGTCTGGTGGTGTCGGAGGCCTATCCTGGGCCTCCGACACCGTGGGCCTATCCCAGGCCTATAGGGCCTGTGTTCTGCACTTGTGACGTCTGTTTGGGAGCGGTGTTCGAGTCTTGGCCCTTCAACATTATTCACTAGAGGGGGGAAGAGTAAAATTAACTATCACAATATATACATACATGTATATTCATGTATATTATATATTAGGGTATCCGGCGGTGCCCGGGTCGATCCGGTGACAGGATCTATGACAAAAGACTGTTTTGTTCAAGTATTGGGAGCCCTGGTCGACCCAAGCACGCATGTCAGCATACATCAAGTGTCATGTGTGATACATGTGTGTCAGAATGCATCACATGTCGAAGGAAAACCTTTATATTAAAATGAAATATACAACAAATAAAATAGATTGGAGTTTTACCACATACTTGACACGTGAGGCGTTTGGGGGAGGGGAGACGGGTGAGTGTGAGACTAATCGGGTTGAGTGGGCTCGGAGTGAGAGAGAGAGAGAGAGAGAGAGAGAGAGAGAGAGAGAGAGAGAGAGAGAGAGAGAGAGAGAGAGAGAGAGAGAGAGAGAGAGAGAGTGAGAGTGAGAGTGAGAGTGAGAGTGAGAGAGAGAGAGAGAGAGAGAGTGAGAGAGTGAGAGAGTGAGAGAGTGAGAGAGTGAGAGAGTGAGAGAGTGAGAGAGTGAGAGAGTGAGAGAGTGAGAGAGAGAGAGAGTGAGAGAGTGAGAGTGAGAGTGTGTGTGTGTGTGTATGTGTGTGTGTGTATGTGTGTGTGTGTGTGTGTGTGTGTGTGTGTGTGTGTGTGTGTGTGTGTGTGTGTGTGTGTGTGTGTGTGTGTGTGTGTGTGTGTGTGTGGGGTCTTTTTTTTAAGACAAAAAAATATTTTTTGTCTTCAAAATATGTGACTGGGCTAGCCGTGCTCTTAAATAGTACCATATCTGACCTGGCCATGTTGAGCACTTATCCAAAAGCAATCACAGTGCAGAGTTAGGAGAGGTTAGCCACACGCATCAGGCTTTCAACCTCTGAATAATACGCATTCTGATGTATAGATATAGCTACATATTAACGCAATACTGCAGATATTTAGGAAACCTCTAGCTGTGGTGTGGCATTGACAGGACAGGTGATGATAGAGGTAGAGCATTAGCAGAGACCTGACAAGAGACGGTGACAGCCTAGAATATATTCCAGGCTGTCACATCTGGATCGTAATTTACTGCTCAACGCAGCACCCATTAATTGCAACCAAGACACGCCGACTCGCCCCTAACTCCTGTTGATTAAATTCTAGACCTATGGCAACGCGTTGCGATAGTTCACAACCTATCTTGAGGTTATCTTGAGATGATTTCGGGGCTTTTAGTGTCCCCGCGGCCCGGTCCTCGACCAGGCCTCCACCCCCAGGAAGCAATCCGTGACAGCTGACTAACACCCAGGTACCTATTTTACTGCTAGGCAACAGGGGCATAGGGTGAAAGAAACTCTGCCCATTGTTTCTCGCCGGCGCCTGGGATCGAACCCAGGACCACAGGATCACAAGTCCCGCGTGCTGTCCGCTCGGCCGACCGGCTCCCTATGTGCAATGTGCTGACTGGATAATTTTGCTAATCTGTAGCACATGTGCTACTCTACAATCTGGGCGTTGCGCGCCCTGAAACGCACACAGTTGCGTTCAGTAGAGCAGTCACCGAGCAGCTGACCCTGTTGTAAGGTCACTTTCCTTGCCCTTTGATACAGTTAGGTACTATCTTACCTCTCGGTCCCTGCGTTTATTTCGCTTGACAGATTTTGATGAGGCTGTTTTTATGAGCACACTAAAGGCCGTGACCTAAAAAATTTAAAGGAGTCGATGAAATAATTGAATGAATTGTACGCTGTTCACGACAAAACACTGTTCAAAGGTGAGGTATTGTTAGCAGCGTTTCGTTATGTTCACACGGATTGATTTAGAGAACTTTTTAAAAGAAATATGAATGTCCAACGCGAGAACTGGCAGAATGTAGGACATGCCCTACATAGGCCAACAGGCAGACACAGACGCACACTATATAGTTGAAAAACTGGATTACTTTGGGCCTATACGACAGAGGATTGCAGAAATCTTCATAAAGTCTTGTCCCTAAGTAAACTGATGCTTCCTAGAGTCCAACCGAGATAATTGCAAGATGAAGGAAATAGGAGTAAGAAAGCCAGAATAACAAAACTGAAAGTTATTAGCTCGCCAGGGTCACAGAGAGAAAAAACTGAAAGCAGGCCTCACATTGAACCTAACGTCGATGGCACACACACAAAATTAAATCAATAGCGTACTTGAAATAGCAGGCCATCAAAACCTTAGACAAATGCGCTTTTAAAACGCCATAAACAGCTTACGTGGTGACCAGTGTTAATAGTACACAGTACCTTGGTGGAGGCCCCTCTTCACCTCAAAGCAGAAAACATTGATCGAGAGAGTACAGAAGCTTGGCACAAGACAGGTACCGGAAATGAGCTGACTGAGTTATGGGATAGACTAAGATAACCGAAGCAATGCCACCAAATAGAGAAATAGTGGGGAAATTATTCAGACTTACAAAATATACTTGGGGTACTAAGGTAATAGTTGATTTAGTTGAGGAGTAAGATAACGAGAGTACATGCAGGCGAGTGTTAAGAGTGAGGACAAACGGGCAAAGCATTAAAGTTAAGTTGACCAGACCACACAGTAGAAGGTGAAGGGACGACGTCGTTTCGGTCCGTCCTGGACCATTCTCAAGTCGATCGAGTTGAGAATGGTCCAGGACGGACCGAAACGTCGTCGTCCCTTCACCTTCTAGAGTGTGTGGTCTGGTCAACTTACTTTAGCCACGTTATTGTGACTCATCGCCTGCATTAAAGTCGGGTCATGTTAACTATTATGCAAAGTCTGTTAGGGAGGAACACAGACCCAACCTCCCATCCAACAATTGTACAAATGACGCCAGTGACTCCAATCATCACGTAAACAGATCCAGCAAAGACAATGCAGTCTAACTTTACATATGGCGCAATCTGTTCAGCTGAAGCTAGTTTTTCATTCTCCAGGACGTGGTGAAGCAATGTGTCTACGATGTTCACATGTGGAGAAGCCTGGACAATACCACACTGTTATACCTGGCGTCACTGGACACCTGATCTGAACAATACCTCACTCCTATTTACCTATTAACTGAAATTAACTTTACTACCATTAAGAAGAATTCATGTTTGTATCACTACACCTTACGTCGTCAACATTTCCTAAAACTAGGACATAAGAAATGTGTGATAAAACCACCTACCAGACTTGTGACGTGCCCATGACATGTGGTTCATAGGGCTCACCGTCACTCGTCTCAATTCTATCAATCTAATCTACTGTAACTATCAATTCCTCTCTTCATCTCTCATTCCTCTCACCACCTTCCCCTTCAGCCCGCATGCTGTTCCTTGCTGGTAGATTCTTCCCGTTGTGCATTGTGTCACATGCTGATATTCAGTGTGCATGAGTGAGTGTCAATACGTCTGTTGTTGGGATGCCAGGCGGAGTGTTGCAATGATTAGTCTTGTGTGTGTGTTGCGTTATAATGGCGAGTGTTCTCTCTCCAGTTTATGTGCATTTATAAATTGTGTCTGAAGGGTAGAACTGTTAGCTCTTAGACCCCCGTCTTTCTAGCTATCGGTTGTCTAATGTACTGACTCCAGATCTATTTTTCTTTTACCTGTGCTTAAAAGAGTTTATCATCAGCTTCCAATTCTATCATTCAATTTTTTTTTTATAAACGCCATGACTGTGATTTTTTATAATAAAAATATATTTAATATTGTGTATTTAATTATCTCCAATCATTCTTTATCAAACCCATTCTACTTATTCACTGAAAAAAGTTATTGCATCTGTGATTCCTCTGTCTCTAGTCCCCATCTATGTCACTTGGTTCTTCACCTAGTCCTCCGGGAACGCTTGGACAGAGGCCGCTGATCATCCGAACTGTCGCCCGCAGCAGGAGGCATCGCAGTAGAGCCCACGGCCGGCCGCAAGTCACCGGGCAACACACGATCCGTAAAAACATCAGCCTCACCCACAGGGGGTACAGGCCCACACCCTTCAGGCAACACAGGAGCCGGAGACGGGGCCGGCGGAGGCGAGGAAGCCGACGACAGGGGCGGGTCCGCACCCCCCCACCACCCCGACACCCACACCACCAACCGCACTAACTGGAGTGGCACCCATCACCTTAACTGTCCTCTCACATATTCCAGCCTCCAGCTATGAGGTCGAAAGGAAAGGATGGTACCCCTCACACAAGGGGGTACCATCCACAACTGTTACATCCTCACGCTCGGGCAAGGGAGGAAAATCCGCTTCATGAAACACATTTACCCGATCATACATCCGAGTGTCGCAGGCAGCAGCCAAATGTCCAACGTGGCCACATTTAAAACACGTCCGAGTCTGCCCAAGGTAGGAGAAGCAGACCGTAAAGCCAGCAAGCGCGAGAGAAGAAGGCACATTCCCATTAAGAACGATCTTAGCCGTTCTGTAACCATTACAGAGCCCCTTGACGTCCCCGGTTGTGTATCTACAGGCACGAATAGAGTCTACACGCCCATATCTGGCAAGAGCCCGACGGAGAAGATCCTCAGACATTACAAATGGCGCATTCTTAATAGACACGTATGTGTACTCCACACTCAAATTCGTCACAGCCACAGAGCCACGACCGTTGCTCAGCCCCACCACCTTGTCCTCATACTGGTCGAGAAACCTCCGGAACAAGCCACTCTCGGCGAACTTCACAACTACTCTGTCGTCACGAACAACCTGTAGACCGACGAGATCTTCCACTTTCACACCCATAACCGCAAACAGTGTTGCTGACGACGCCAATATCCACCCGACAGGTAAATGTCAGCCCAGCCGAGTCCTTCCTCCTTAGTGGCGGCACGTAAGTCCCCATACTGAGACTGAAAAAAAGTCACCCTGCAGTGACAAACAACCACCCGTCAGGGCAACCAACAATCACCCAATGTAAACACCAGCAGGGAGACCAGGGGAACGTCCGACCCGGCTGGTGGTTGCCACCACACTCTAGCACCGTAGTGGTAGTTCTACGCTGTTCGTAGTGCCGTTAGCGCTGTTTGGCCCAAGTCTCATAAGCCTGGCTCTTTCACAACCCATTTTCTACTCTTGGGGTGTATTCACTTGCTACAGTCAGCTATGGGTACATTATCTACGCGAGGGCAGCTGACCTTTTCTAAGCAACTCATCTGAGGCTAGCCGGTCACTATGGTCGGGCAAAAAAGATGGGGTCGGGGGCAAACGAACTTACCAGGCCACTCACTCACTCACTCACAAGGTCAAGCGAAGCAGCAGTATCAATGTGTAGAACAGGGCAAACAACCCTTCGTGGCTAGTTTGGTAAGGTCTGACGTGGAGCCAGTGTCAAGGTGAATGTGTCGAGTCGGATACACACACTGCTCACTGTAGCCTAGTGGGGTACACACACACACTGCTCACTGTAGCCTAGTGGGGTACACACACACACTGCTCACTGTAGCCTAGTGGGGTACACACACACACTGCTCACTGTAGCCTAGTGGGGTACACACACACACTGCTCACTGTAGCCTAGTGGGGTACACACACACACTGCTCACTGTAGCCTAGTGGGGTACACACACACACTGCTCACTGTAGCCTAGTGGGGTACACACACACACTGCTCACTGTAGCCTAGTGGGGTACACACACACACTGCTCACTGTAGCCTAGTGGGGTACACACACACTGCTCACTGTAGTCTCACTCCCTAGCTATAACTGACTCTTCCATCTCCCATTGCATTAAACACTAAAATGTCTAGTTACGAAAACCAGTACATTTTCCCTCGTCCATGATGGGTTGGCTCACATTTACTAAACAGTTCGAGCTCTCCGAAGCGTTACGAGGTTGTCCATAACAATAACAACCTTGGGTGGAGGACAAGCAGCGCATGCCAGCTCGTACACTGTTTAATAAATACAGGCTTAGTCGTCATGACTGAGGAAAGATGTACAGGTCTCGTAAGAGACGTAAAATTCTTGACGAATCTTGCTTGATACCTGCTTGATGGGGTTCTGAGAGTTCTTCTACTCTCCAAGTCCGGCCCGAGGCCAGGCTTGACTTGTGAGTGCTTGGTCCAACAGGCTGTTGCGTGGACCGGCCCACAGGCCCACATATCCACCACAGCCCGGTTGTGTTGGGCTACAATCCTAGCTCTTTTCTCAAAAAAAATAAGAATACATATAGATACTATGGATTGAATGTACTGAATATGGACTGTTGAACCAAAAGCTACAAGTCCGCGTTCTGTGATATTAAATTGTAGAGGGCTCGAGAAGTTGGCAGCAGTCAAACCCAATAGTTCCTAGGCCTAGTAATATACTAAATTAGACAAGATTGCGTTTGTTAGGCATATGATTCCCTATTTAGGCCTAGGTTATGTTAGGCTGTTTCAGTTATGCCCTTTAGAATTTCAGTAGTTCAAAACGAGGGCATATTTTTGTGGATTTCGTCCATAGTAGCTGTGTACTATTATTTATGGAGGATGGGTTGCTCGCGTCTCATTAGTTCATTCTCTCCATTCGCCACTCCGTAAAAAATACAACTGTTTTGCCTAACTAGAACTGTACACACACCCAATCATCCCACCTAACCTATCGAGACAAAGTCACGAAAACGTCAACATAGGTTTTACGTTTTCATGCCTCGAACTATTATTTGATACCACAAAGTATGGACTCCAAAGCTTACTCAAGAATCATAATGATCCACTAAACCATGGAGGGGCCACTAGGCCAACTAAACCTCTGTGATCAGGGGCTTTGAGAACTGTCTCACCTTCCCACTTGACACCGTCGTCGATCTGTAGTTCAGTGACGGCCCAGGGGTCCTCCTCGGCCGCCTCCTGCTTCACCTGGCTCTCTCGCTCCTTCTCCGCCACCCTCGACAGGCCATCGCTGCTGAAGGCCACGTTCACCACACCATTCGACAACTGCTGGGGAAGGAACAATAACTTTCAATTAGTACAACCTCAAGTGTTACCTGAAGACTAACTTCACACTAAACTCTTGAAGGAATAACAACTTATTAAACAATCTAGGGGTTGTGGGAAGTCTAGGAATCAGTGTTCGATCCAATTCCACAACCTCAATGGGTTTTTTTATGACATGCCTACAAATCATGTTTACCTTTAATTAAAACAAACTTAATATGGATGAGAGGAATTGCAATTTTTTCACAATATCAAGCACAACCATTGTATAACGCAACAGCAATTCTTAGTATTAGAAATATTCTTTACACTAACAGTGCACAACCACTTTGACTGGACCATCGAGCTTCACTTCTGTCAGACTGGCGTTCAGTTCCCGACAGTCCAAGTGGTTGGGCACTATTCCTTTACTTCGTCCTATCTTGAATACTTATCCTCATATCCTTTCCAAGAGTTATTTAGTCGTAATGGTTAGTGTTTTCTCCTGATAATTACTTTACCTAACGCTAATAGTATGAGAGCAATGAGGCACCATGTAGAGGAGAGTATAACAGGGAATGAAATGACTCGAGTGATTTTCTTCATGGGAGAAAAATCATGAACACAGAACATTTATAGGGCATTGAAAACAAAAAATCAACAGAAATCAACTCAATAGAGGAAAAAAAACAAAAATTCAAAATTTTTGACTGTCAAAAATCCCACCTAAATAAGGATGTCAGGAAAAATTGGGCTGTGTAAATTGGTTTATATAGATGGAATAGTTGGGTCAGAGTAGAATGGTCAAAGGAAAGGGCAGCTAATTAATTAATGGTTCTTTAGGTTCTCTGGAGCAACATCCGGGTTGTTCACAAAACGGAACAAAGGGTGGATGGAACATGACGCAGACAATGACGGTGATGAACAGAATCTTCACCCGCGTTTGCCCATGACTTCTGTCCGTATTTCTGTGTTTCTCTCCGTCTCTCATTCCTTCCCCATTTCACACAAATGACCAAAAGAGACAGAGACGGATTTCAAAGGACAGATTTCACTCAAATGGCCAAAAAATGGCCAGAAAGATGGAGGAGGAGGAGAAGAGGATTATTTCCACCTAGAACTCAAGGTTAAAAAAAAAAAATCCCCATAACATTGCACCAGAGCCAAGCGAGTGGCAGTAAATTACCACCCACGCCCTTCCGGCACGCACACGCACGCACGTGCACACACACACACACACACACACACACACACACACACACACACATACACACACAAAAGTAACTATATGTATCTAGAGCAGCGATTCTGAAATGACGCAGAATATAACGCTGGTGATAAAATGCCGATGACGATAACAGTGATGAATTTTGTCAGGTATTTTGTCAGGTGTGTTTGATGCTCACAGACGTACGTAGGTTCGAATCCTCGTCACGGCCCTTGTGGATTTGTTAATTTTGTTAGGATTATTCCAGCGCGAGCCCTCAGCCTGTGACTGGCCCGCTAGACGATTCAAGAGGACTTAAAAAGAGGACGATAATAATAATGAAGAATGACGGTGACAAATAATGCTGACAATGACTAATAATGACGAATATGATAAATGATGACAAACTATAATGGTTACATTATGATGACAATCGTGATGGTAACGGTATATACATTCATAAAAACTAAAATACACATGGCACTCAAATTCCAATAATTATGAAACCAGTAATAATGAAAATAATCGGCATGTATATTACAGAAGCTACATGACTGACATGCAGGCGATGAGTGACAATAACGTGGTTGAAGTATGTTGACCAGACCACACACTAGAAAGTGAAGGGACGACGACGTTTCGGTCCGTCCTGGATCATTCTCAAGTCGACGAGAACTTCGACTTCATTCTCATCGACTTGAGAATGGTCCAGGATGGACCGAAATGTCGTCGTCCCTTTCTAGTGTGTGGTCTGGTCAACATACATGACTGACACTTTGTATTTATTTAAACATGTACTGGAAAGTCAGTGCTTAAGCTGCCTAAGCTGACTTGACTCAGTTTGGGAGCCGAGACCCGATTGCGCGGTTCTCATATTCGCGTGTCGCCAATATATGGAAGCGCGAATATTCCCAGGTAGTGTGTAATACACCTAGAAGTTCCGTGCGTGATTGGTTAGTTGTATGATTCACCTAGAAGCTCCGTGTGTGATTGGCTAGCAGGGTATCGTATCTTTCAAACTCTGTCACTCCAGTATATGAAAAAGAGAAGAGTAATAACCAATAAGAGACTATTGGTAATGTATAAAAGTTTAAAAACAATCTGTAATATTTGGGTAACGTGTGGAAAAGAGAGAGAAAGAAGTGGTTGTTAGTCTTTAAAACCCAAAAATGCAAGGTTATCAGAATATAAACAAAAATAGAGCCGACGGAGCAATACAGAGTAAAGAGGCGAGGAAGCCATCAGGATCAGTGGATCAGAACCCACAACTAGACAACATCAGAGGTACACATCCACAGGGTAGCGTGTGGAGCCACAGTCAAGCAGGGACGCGCAGCCAAGAGCAGCAGAGATTGAAACCGGCACCGAGTCTTGGCACTCAACCTTCAAAACCACATCCTTCAGCGAGTCACCCCTTGAGCCCCGTCCATCCTGTCTCAGAGTAGATGGCGTGGCCAGCGGGAACTTTGCACCACCAGTCAACGATAAACTGTCTCCGTGTGGGCATCACCAGATGCGACCCTTCCGGAAAATTGTGCTCCGTCACAGCTCTGCACGACAGGAGATGTTCTAAAGGCGTTCAACGGATTGTAAAGTTGATGGTAAAGTATGCATCAGTGGCCGCCGAAGGTGGACGTATGGCTTGCTAGTGCTGTCAGCGTCCACCAGCGGCCTGAAGGTGAAGTGGACTGACGGCTTACCAGCACCAAGCGGACACCTTAGACCAGATACAATACGTATATCTGTGTATCTATGTATTTACGTATGTAGGTTAGCTTAGCACTTTAAAAGCACCGAATCACCTTCTGTGGTTGAGTGTTCAATAAACCCTTGAACTATATGTTTAACACTTCTCTAACCCTGTCCATGGAGGACAGAAGAAAATGTATATATGCTGGTTAGCATTGTAAATATGTGGCCACGTCTGTGGTAGAAAATAATAAAAAAAAAACAGATACATCGTCACGTACAGCAGTCACTGTTCAATTCAAAATACCACGAAAATCGATATAGTATCTTGATATATCAGGTACAACCGGTGTCATGCAAGGCGGTAACAACGACAATGGATTATAGCACAAGGGTTGTTGTTGATGAGTGACTCAACATATGACACGTGATGGTAGAGGGGAGGCCACACAGCAGTCTGAACAAGAGAGAACTAGTGGCAGTCGTGGCTGGTGGTCACAGGCAGCGCCACAGTGATCACCATCTTCACATTCTCTTCATCCGTGTCACTATACCTGGGAGCTGACGCTCTGATGTCACGTGTCGTCCTATACTTTTGCCTGTCGTTTGAGTGTCGTTTAATCCTCAGATGAAGCGTTAAACACGAAAGGGAGGCAGTAATTCTTCAGTTATTTTATGATATCTTGTGCACACACGATATCTATACAAATATATTTCGCAAATGAATACAAGATGCAAAGGGGGGAGGGAGACGGTTTACGTAAAAGTTTATCTGGATGCCATTTAGGGCCTTTCACTCTCCATGAAACCACTCGAGTTCCTTGTTTTCAATTATCACCACCACGAGTTTAAACTCTAATTTAGGCAACGAAAAATTAAGAGAGTTAGAGAATGATGACTGAGCAGAGGCATGTTTAATGTCTACAAAAGTCTCGTTACAAGAGGAGTGGGATTCTGATCTCTACAACATTTCGGAATTGAACTACTTCCTGGTGCGTCTACCTGTCGTCGTTTCCTCCCTCTTAGACCGGCTCCGCCACACGGAAGTCTGACTAAGCATCATCATAGAGGCGACAAGGACAAAGCAACTGACCAAAACAAAAAAAAATATTGATAATAAAATCTTATTTGACTTCAACCAATCTAAAGAAAATATATGTGATATATTTCTTCCCTTAAAGTCTAAATAAGTAACCCATTATCAATGTGTATTGTAAAATACTTCACAGTATTATAACTCCAGTGAATCTGAAAACAAGACGCGGGTGACGTTTCCAGTTTTTGTTTAAGACGGACATTTTGAGTGCGTCTCAAGGACGGGGTCAAGAGGCTACACCAGATGTTGAGACGGTGGGTTGACCCAGGTGGCAACTCAGCCGGTGGTGGGTTGGCTGAACTGGCAACCCGTCCTCCTAAGATATCCCAACGTCAAGGAAACTGTATTACTAAAGTGCCCTTATCCTAACCTACCAGAGGACCCAAAACAGAAAACGGGACAGTATGTCAATTTCGCGAGCCGCTACCATTTTCTAGTACGAACAATTTTGCCCTTAGGTAAAGTATACGTCAAAATGCGACGTTCTATTAGGAGGACATTTTGGAACTAGTGAACACCACTCTGAAGAACACTGGAGAACACAGCATGTCACAGCTTTACATTTCTCGGCCGTATATGTACCGAGAACGCGTGCATTAGCTTTCTGACACATCATAAAAACATTATAACAAGATGTACCAACTTTGTAACATGTCGTAACAATAGTGACCACTGTGTTGTGTGTTTGCAGGGCGTGTAATGGGTAAAAGAACACAATTGATCTGGTCATTTTGACACTAACAACACCTCACTGGATGTCAGACAACAATGATGGCACCAGAGAAGGTCAAATGCCACCGCCTCCTACAGAACCTGTAGCTACCAGAAACCACATGAATATTGGTAAGAGAATCAGTCGTCTATAATTATATAATATAAATATACACATGTATGCGGAAAATCCACAGAGAAACGGAAAAGAACTTTTCTTTTTTTATGCAATACAATGTATGCGGAAAAGATTTTCAGCATTCAAATGATCAGTGTTTCGTGATCGTAAAGTACATATATACAATGCATACATACATACATATTATATATATATATATATATATATATATATATATATATATATATATATATATATATATATATATATATATATATATATATATACACACACACACACACACAGGTTAGAGGAACTTGTAATCAGGAACACGTATACCATATGACTGACCAAATTGAGTGGCGGGACCAAAGAGCTGAAGCTCAACACCCGGGGAGAGGGGAGGGAGAGGGCAAGAGAGTGTTAGGGGGGAGAGGGAGAGAGGGTGGGAGAGGGGGGGGGAGAGGGAGGAGGACGGATGTGTACACAGGGGCGAGGAGGGTGTTAACGAGGCACACAACAAAGAGGTGATGCAGCAACGTCCGCAACTACATGCAAATACAAAATCCACCACACACACACACACACACACACGCACACACACACACACACACACACACACACACACACACACACACACACACACAGCCAGAGCTCAACCCCCGCAAACACAACTAGGTGAGTACACACACACACACACACACACACACACACACACCACGACACCATTTCGTCGAACGAGGTTGTTCTGGTGCTTCCGTCGGAGGTTCGGTCATCCCCTCCCTCCCTTCCCCCTCCCATCATCCTCACCTCTTAAAGCATTCTTCTTCTCCCTTTTAAGTCATTTATCTTTAGCTCATTCGGCGCCTGAGCACAAAAATATTCGTACCACCAGAACTACGCAATATTAGCACTAAAACACCCAAATCTTTCAATCCCTATCTTTAAAACTGACTTACATTGGATAATACATCAAGTGAAGATTGATTATTCATTATTTCTATCTTTTTTTGTATATAAAAAGTTATTATTATTAATATTTTGTGTGGGTCGGGTAATTTGTTTTAGTCATGTTGTTTCGACTTGATCTCTGCATATTATTAATTGATTGCCAACAACATTTGCATCCTAAATTCTGCCGTTTCCGCTTAATTAAGTGGCGAAAAAAGGTGCCTTTTTGTTACTAACCATAAGAAAAGGTGCCTGATACTAGTCATAACAAAAGGTGCCTAATACTAACCATACCAAAAGGTGCCTGATACTAACCATAACAAAAGGTGCCTGATATTAACCATAACAAAAGGTGCCTGATACTAACCATAACAAAAGGTGCCTGATATTAACCATAACAAAAGGTGCCTGATACTAACCATAACAAAAGCAGTACAATATACGGAGACAAATTAAACAAAGTTCTCATATTGTTGGTGGAAAAAGTTACCTCATTGTTGGCTAACGTATATCATTGTCCTTATCTTTCAGGACGTGTCTTGCGACTGGGAGGATGGACACTGAGGGACGGGGTAGACAGAGAGGGGGTAGACAGAGAGGGGGTAGACAGAGAGGGGGTAGACAGAGAGGGGGTAGACAGGGGGGTAGACAGGGGGGTAGACAGAGAGGGCGGAGAGAGAGAGGGGGTAGACAGAGAGGGGGATAGACAGAGAGGGGGTAGACAGAGAGGGGGTAGACAGAAGGAGTTGGATAGACAGGGAGAGGGTGAATATTAGATAAGTTTACATCAACGATTTCAATATGGAAATTATTAATATTAATAATATAAATTGTCACATTACTATTAAAATAATAATAATAATAATAATAATAATAATAATAATAATAATAATAATAATAAATATTTTATTACGACAGCTGTTTACGTCATAATTATGATGAACTATATATGTCATTATGGCTATTACAATCACTACTGCATTTATTGCTGTTACAATCATATCCAACAAGCACAAATAGGTGAGTACACACACACACACACACACACACACGCCGGATTTCAAGACTTTGGTACCTAATATTTTTCCATTGAGAAGTTAAATACTATATCAAAGGGTCAACAGTTCTGCTGCTTCTATTAGTAGTCACTGTGAGATCTTGTTTATGCCAAGGACTTTCCTCACATCCAGTTCCTCTAGTTATTCTTCTGTATTTGGCTTCACATCAGTTTCAACGAACCCTTATTGCATAGGGTGCGGTTCTCTCAAGGATCCTAAATTTAGCATCTAGGATCCTAGATCCTAGTACTTGATGAAGGCCTTATCACTTTCATTGTATCCTTGCCTCTATTGTGCAACCTGCATCCCTTGGTTATTTGCAGACAGTTACCTCCTGATGAGATTGTGGAGGAGGGTAGGGTGGTCTATGCCTTTTGGTTGCTATGTAATTCTCATTCTCCTCTACTACCAATCTTCTAATTTTTATGCACTTGTGCCTCACTATTTTATTAAAGTATAATAAGGCTGTTCCGTTCTCCTTGTTTTTCTCTCGATATATTTGGCTTCCATTTTTCTGCAGATTATGTGTCTGTCTGTCAAGCAATGGGCTTAGTGTCCTTCTTGGCTTCTTTATTGTAAGTAAACTTAAAGAAATTACTGTATAGAGTCCCTCTATTTGCATGTGGTTTTTCCTACATATTATTTTTCACCACGTTTCTCTCCATATCTCTTTAGGAAATCCCTGACTATCTAAAACTCCCCCTGTTAGCTAATCTCGCACTCTGTCCTGGTGTTTCTATGTGTAGCTCTGTGCCAACATATTAATCCAGTGGTCACTGGCCCACCGCTGCATTTCATGTTGAAAGCTCACAATTTTCGTCTCAGCCTGCTCGATGACACAGTTCAACATAATAATTATTGAGAACACAGTAACTGATGCTGTCAGAGAGAGAGAGAGAGAGAGAGAGAGAGAGAGAGAGAGAGAGAGAGAGAGAGAGAGAGAGAGAGAGAGAGAGAGAGAGAGAGAGAGAGAGAGAGAGAGGGAGAGAGAGAGAGAGAGAGAGAGAGAGAGAGAGAGAGAGAGAGAGAGAGAGAGAGAGAGAGAGAGAGAGAGAGAGAGAGAGAGAGAGAGAGAGAGGGAGAGAGAGAGAGAGAGAGAGAGAGAGAGAGAGAGAGAGAGAGAGAAGAGGGGGGGGGGTGTTCCTTCCTCTGTATTCTAATCCACTTGACTGCGTGTGTGGCGGTGTTTTTGGGAAGAGGAATAAAGGGTAGGTGGATTGAAAAGAGGGGTGGGAGGAGATGAGTTTTCGTGGAGGTGGAGGGGGGTCGTGGGATCGGAGGATGGGCGTGGAGAAGGGGGGGGATTTGTTGGGGGGGGGGATTTTTTTTTGTGGGGGGGGTCGTGTACACTAACCAGGCGTGTATGTCCAGTGATCATCGCGCCCTGTGACCCTGATTCAGCATACATCGCCATACACACACACACACACACACATACACACACACAAACACACAAACACACATACACACACAAACACAAACACACATACATACACAAACACACACACACACACTCACGTCTGCCTTATTCCTCCATATCTGCCACTCTTTTCCCTCTTCCTCCCCATTTTTATTCCCCCCCTTTTCTCTAACCCCCCTCCCATCTCTCTTGTCTCCTTCTCCCGTCTCCATCCTCCCCCCTACCCATCCTTCACCCTCCTCTCCACAAGATGTTGAAACTACTGGGGATCTGCCTGCCAACTAGGCGTTATCTTTTACGGAAATGCGGTTTAATCTAGTTTTCGGAGCCAGTCCATATCTCCTCCGGCACGCGGTAAAACCCCAAATGTCCCTCCCCCCCCCCCCCCCTCTCTCTCTCTCTCTCTCTCTCTCTCTCTCTCTCTCTCTCTCTCTCTCTCTCTCTCTCTCTCTCTCTCTCTCTCTCTCTCTCTCTCTCTCACACACACACACACACATACACCTAGCGGAGATATACAAACCCTCCACCTTTGTGGAGTCCCACCTTCGGGGAGCCGGTCGGCCGAGCGGACAGCACGCTGGACTTGTGATCCTGTGGTCCTGGGTTCGATCCCAGGCGCCGGCGAGAAACAATGGGCAGAGTTTCTTTCACCCTATGCCCCTGTTATCTAGCAGTAAAATAGGTACCTGGGTGTTAGTCAGCTGTCACAGGCTGCTTCCTGGGGGTGGAGGCCTGGTCGAGGACCGGGCCGCGGGGACACTAAAAGCCCCGAAATCATCTCAAGATAACCTCATCTCATCTCAAGATAACCTCGCACGCTCTCTTATGTCTCCCTATCATAAGTCTTCCAAGTCCATTATCAGAGGAAGTAATATGTTAGCCACACTATCGCCATCCGATTGGACGTGTATCTTAGCGGACTTGTTGAGGATGGTAGGTGGGTCCCGGTGGGTCCCGGTGGTTCCTGGTGGGTCCCGGTGGGTCCCAGTGGATCCCCGTTGGTCCCGTTGGGTCCCGTTGGGTCCCAGTGGGTCCCGGTGGGTCCCGGTGGGTCCCGGTGGGTCCCAGTGGGTCCCGTTGGGTCCCAGTGGGTCCCGGTGGGTCCCAGTGGGTCCCGGTGGGTCCCGGTGGGTCCCAGTGGGTCCGTCTAATTACCCAAAGCTTCCTAGCATTGCCTAAACAATGAGGAAACGTGAGATATTTTCTCGCTATAATGTTGGAGCTGAATGTAGAACAGGTAAAAAAATTATTTCTACTCTGACATAATATAACTTTATAACGAAATTGGACGAAATTAAGTGGCAGGTGACCCCATAGGAAGTCGACGATCCAAGCGACAATGTTGTGGAGCGACTTATCCAAAATATATTGTTGCTTGGAGAATGTTTGTTGGCATATCAGCCTCCTGTGCCAAACCAACCCAAACCGAACCTAACCTCCAGGCGTCTTGTTCAAGTCGCCCCACAACATTGTCGCTTGGATAGTCGACTTCCTATGGCGTCACCTGCCTCTTAGTTTCGTCCAATTTCGTTATAAAATAATGACATTTCAGAGTTAAAACTTATTTTTTACGTGTTCTACATTCAGAACCAACATTATAGTGAGTAAATAAATCACGAGTCCTCATTACTTAGGTAATACTAGGATGCTTTGGGTAATTAGACGGACCGGGTCCCGACACTTTTCAATACATAGTTGTATGGGTGTTTCCGTATCTCTGGATGTTGTCGGTACCGCACTCAACTTTCCATTTTTTTTCACCTACTTCCACCAGAAGGCAAACCTGCCACAATCCGGTTCTATCCCCCATCAACGCGCCCCTTTCTAGAGGCGCTATAAGTTGGATTTTCCATTCTCGGTGTTTGGTCCGTATTGTTCTTCCCACACTCCCTCAATCAAAAATTTCTTGGCCAAAACTGCCCCTTTATCAACATGCGGAGCTTCAAGGCTGCTCTCGTCATCAATATACTCAGCCCCAAGCCTCACCCTCCCTCAACATACCCAGCCTCAAACCTTACCCTCCCTCAACATACTCAGCCCCAAGCCTTACCCTCCATCAACATACCCAGACCTAACTCTTACCCTCCATCAACATACCCAACACTACGCATGATGTTCAAGCGGCCTTCTCTTCAACAATAAGACCCCCCTCCCCCCCCTCCCACCACTAAATGTCTCTGTTCCTCCCCCTCTTCCTTGCCCCCCCCCCCTCTCCTTGCCCCCCCCCCTCCTTTGCAATAACCTTCCATCCAGCTGCTCCTCCTTCTCCCCCCTCCCCATCCAGAGGCGCGGGGAGCCCAACCATCCTGGCCTAGTGACCAACCTCACCACAAAAACTGGCCCTGGGAAAGACAGATCGTGCTCACAAGAGAATCCTCCTCCCACTCATACTCATCTTCCATCACATTTTCTCATCATGAAAAGCCTCTGTCTCCTAGGTTATTGAAATTCTGTTGGATTTTTGGTTTGATAAAAAAAATAAACGTTTTGATTTTACTGAAAATGTTGCAGAAATCGGCCACAAACAGGCATTGGAATAGGAGGAAAATGGAGAGATGTACAGAAGATAATAATCAAGCGGAGGTAGAGGAGGAGGAAGAGAGGGAGGAAGAAGGAGGAAGAGGCAGAGGAGACGGAAGAAGATAAATAAAGAGAAGCAGAATTAGCACACCAGGAAAGTATTAAAATAAAAAATTAAACCTGTGCTTTCTCACTTCATATCGCTAACTCCACTAATCAAGGCCAGGATTTATTAAACATTTACACATCCACTTACGAAACCTGTGCATCTTTCCTCACTATAGTGGCTTTGTTTATATGTATTAAACAAAGGAATTTATATATATAAATTCTAGGAGCAGAGAACTGTGCTTTATTCCCTCTTAAGAATCTATGTCAGCAGAGAAACATTGAAATGTCAAAGTCTGTATCAACCGTCAATTTTTTTAATCTGGTACAATTACCAATATATATTACTGTGGCGTAATCCGTCGTCTTTACCTGTCTGGCGTTATCGCTTAGCTTTATCCCGTCAAACTCACCTGGTTTTATCAAGTGGATTTATTACCTGGATTTTTCTCGTTTTAATCACCTGTCTACCATCCCTGTCCTCCTCACCCGCCTCTTCATCCCTCCCGGTAACACTGCTCCTGTCACAGTTGCCTCCCGTCTATTCTGCATGTCACCGTCTCTTGTGTTTCCTCACCTGTCAGTTCCATGTCCTTTACCGTTGTCATTCAATCCTTCACCTGTTGCCGGTAACCAGTCATTAATTATCAGATTTCCCCCGTACACCCAATCACCGCATGAGAGAGAGAGAGAGAGAGAGAGAGAGAGAGAGAGAGAGAGAGAGAGAGAGAGAGAGAGAGAGAGAGAGAGAGAGAGAGAGAGAGAGAGAGAGAGAGAGAGTGAGTGAGTGAGTCAACTGAGAAATAACTGAAAAGACCTGACAAACCCGTCGGGTCAGAGACTCCTCCCCCTAAATCACATGAACTAGCTTTTGCTTTCCTTTAACCAGCCACACCTCACCCCACCCCAGCCATAACTCAAGCACCGTGATATCTGTCACCCTGATTATTCCGACAATGTCAACAGGCTATCAAATCTGAGACGGCAATGCAATACATGCATACCTGGCCTCGAACGTGTGACCTGATACATGATCACCAGTTCGCCACACTGCCCACCCAACCATGGAGCCCACAACCTAGCCCCACAGTGCCTAAATCTTCGTTAAACAATAATATTAATCAATGTTACATACTATACCGTTTTGAGTACACTTCACATTGTGAAGTATTGATTAATACGTGTATGGGGTCGGTAGCAGCTTGGACAAACGTATAATGAGGGAATTCATAACATAAGTGAAAACTTTCAAACCCACCAAAGATTTTGCCAAACATTTACAAATTTCTATGATTCTTTAACCAAAATTTGGTCAAACTGGTTTATTTGTTCTCATGTTCGAATGAAACAGTGTAGTATGAATGAGTGAATTCGAACAAACATTATTATGCAATCTCGTATACGAGGCAGATACAATAATGTACATATGTGTGTATTCACCTATTTGTGTTTGCGGGGGTTGAGCTCTGGCTCTTTGGTCCCGCCTCTCAACTGTCAAACTAGTGAACAGGTTCACAGAGTTCATGTGTGTGTGTGTGTGTGTGTGTGTGTGTGTGTGTGTGTGTGTGTGTGTGTGTGTGTGTGTGTGTGTGTGTGTGTGTGTGTGTGTGCGTGTGTATGTGTACTCTGCTTTGTGGAGGCGGAACTCTAGCTTTTGACCCCCCATCCACCCCATCTTCTACGCAGTAATCGTCCAGTGAAACGCCTTCATGATTTTCATGGTTCTTTAATCATATTTATATTTGAACTCCACGACTTCCTCTCGTAATATTTTCATACGCTCCACCCCCCGACCCCCGCACACTGACCTTCCCAACACTCACACTGAAGAAGTTCCTCTCACTCAGCACCTTCACACTGAAGAAAGTCTTTCTCATATCTGGCCATTGTTTATTCAGCGTTCATCCAATGTATTTTTAATGCTGGAATTTAGGTCGAATACTATATCCGGTTAAACTAGAACCGGTTAAGTTATTCAGAGACGTGTTTTCCTCAAGACACGATCCATCAATCATTTTATACCCAGGTCCTCTATTACTGTTGGGTGAACAGTGGCGAACGGTGAAGAAACTGTGGCAAGTCGTCCCAAAAAATTCCAAGATTCAATACTCCTGGTTTCAGATGTATCAAAGAGCCAATCTTCACCTTGTCGATATCTTTAAGTAAACAAATCCACAAGGGCCGTGGCGAGGATTCGAACCTGCGTCCTGGAGCATCCCAGACACTGCCTTAATCGACTGAGCTACGACAGGTTCGAATCCTCGTCACGGCCCATGGATTTGTTCATATGATGCATCACGTTATTGTGATCTCTGTGTGTGATCTTTAAGTATTTTGTACGTAGTGCCCACGTACTCTCTATGTCCGATTCTCCTGTTTAGTGGGAATTCGTTATATCTGCGGACTTTTCCAAAGTTTCCTTATGTACTTCTGAAAGAGTTCACGCCGTGCTTGCCCTGCATACTTCAATACTGGTCTCACGTACGTGTCAACAGTATTCCGAATGATTCCTTAAGGATGACCTAATGTTACCGAGTGTGCTTCAGCCTCTTAGCTGGATTGTGTGTGATTACTGTTTAATTAAGGGCAGATTGACGACTGATGGATAACTGATTAAGTTAACATTTGACTGAAGGTTTTGTATTCAAGTATCTATTATGAAATGCATCAAAAGTCATAAAAAAAGGAGAAAAGTTCGCGACATTCACATTTGAAAGTGTTTGAAGACGATACAAAATAAATTATTCATATACAATTGGACTCTTAAAGCCAACTGAAAAGAAATTAATGCAATGTAAGCAATACAAATGTAATACACTAAAACAATATACACATGCCAATCAGGTGGTTACTTTGGTCAGTCAGGTTAAGCAGCACTGAGTGTGGACAGTAATTAGACCTGTGATCAAGTCTATTTACTGTCAAGTCAAGTCATCTCCCTCTATAGGTCTAGCAAGCGTTCTGACACCCTTGACACCCTCTTCCCCCCCTTCCTCCGTCAACTGTGTATAATACGTACAAGATCTCTTAGTACAGCTGCCTTCGTTCTCGACTCACAATCGGGGATCCCTAGTTCAATTCCCAAGGAGGGACAGAAATAGTTGGGCACGATTCCTTTCATCTAATGGTACTGTTCACCTAGCAGTAAATAGGCACCAGGGAGTTGGAAGACTGTTATAAGGGGAAGCATCCTGGGAAGGATCAGTAGTTCGACCTTAGGCCGGATGGGAACCTCGATACAAACCTAAAAAAAATATATATACACAGGCATCCTATCCGACGAATCGAATAAAGTATGATAAAGTAACAAAGGACGCGAGGAATAACTGGAAGGTGCCACCTGGCAACCCTTTCAGGAAACAAATGCCAAAACCGAGACATCGTGTATACCGTTTCCAAACAAGCTGAGCGTCACGTCGAGTCGTTTTGACCATGAAGCTTTTCTTGCGATTGTCATACGACAGAAGGATTCTACGTCCTATTGCAGTTTAAACCGGTGGAGACAACGCGATTCTTGCAGTTCTTGCGGCTTTGGCACACGGGATAATTTTGTCGTCGTTACCAGGTAATCTAATGGAAAATTCTTTTGTGTACCATTTAAGTTTGGTCGAGTGACACTAGGACATTGAAGACGCTTTCCTTTGAAATTCCCTTTCAAAGAAAATGAAAAATGACGCGTGTCAAGGATTCTCAATGGGTGACTATTATATAAATATATACGAGCTGTTATGCTTCTCGTACAGACTCTCAATACAACTCTTCGTACCACTTATTTTTATCAGCTTTCTCTTATATTGCTCCTGTATAACAAATCTCTAATTTCCACCACTTTCCCTCATCTGTATGCGTAACTTCTAAGACTTTACAAGCTATTCACTTTAATGACATACACCACTTTCTCCAGCACACACTTTATACGGCACTTCTACAGTACAATACTTAATAATACCGTTCATAAATATTAATTTCTTACGACTGCTTAATACTATTTTATATTTTTTCCTATAGTTTATCTGTTAATAATGCTGTATTCGTGCCCGCTGGTGTTATTTAATATATATAAAGAATCTGAATCTCAATATTGTTGGGGCCAAAATTCTAATTCTGTTTAGCCCCAGAATTATGCCCGTGTGTGTATACTAACCCTGAGAGGCGGAACGTTAATGGTTACCTGGGATGCCATTATGTCTGACCTTGGGTTCATCTGTGACTCAAGCTCTTCCGTGGATGAAATCCGGCCACGAACCTTCTCCTCCACCCCTCCCGCAGGGCGTGGATACCGTCACCCAGCAAGCCAAGTGTTGTAGAATGCAGAGTAATTTGGCGGAAACTTGAACTCGACTGTTTTGCAAGCGCATGGATGTGTGTGTGTGTGTGTGTGTGTGTGTGTGTGTGTGTGTGTGTGTACTCACCTAGTTGTACTCACCTAGTTGTGCTGGCGGGGGTTGAGCTCTGGCTCTTTGGTCCCGCCTCTCAACCGTCAATCAACAGGTGTACAGATTCCTGAGCCTATCGGGCTCTGTCATATCTACACTTGAAACTGTGTATGGAGTCAGCCTCCACCACATCACCCCCCTGTGTGTGTGTGTGTGTATTTACTGTTTGTGTCTGCAAAATCGAGCTATTAGCTTTTTAGACCCTATTTTTCCACAATTATGTCTACTACATGTATTTCTCTCTAACATACACACTTCCCCAAGAAGCAGCCCGTAGCAGCTAACTCCCAGGTACATATTTACTGTTAGGTGAACAGGGTGTGTGTGCGTGTGTGTATTCACCTAGTTGTGCTTGCGGGGGTGGAGCTCTGCTCTTTCGGCCCGCCTCTTAACTGTCAATCAACTGTTACTAACTACTATTTTTTTGTTCCCCCCCTCCCCCATACACCCCCAGGAAGCAGCCTGTAACAGCTGTCTAACTCCCAGGTACCTATTTACTGCTAGGTAACAGAGACATCAAGGTGAAAGAAATTCTGCCCATAGTTTCCCACCGGTGCCGGAAATCGAACCCAGGTCCACAGGACTACGTAACCAGCGTGCTGTCCACTCAGATATCGGCGACTCGAAGATGTGTGTGTGTGTATGATAGAGAGAGAGAGAGAGAGAGAGAGAGAGAGAGAGAGAGAGAGAGAGAGAGAGAGAGAGAGAGAGAGAGAGAGAGAGAGAGAGAGAGAGAGAGAGAGAGAGAGAGAGGAGAGAGAGAGAGAGACCTGACTTGCATGGGTCCACACCCCACACCTGGGAATGAGGGAGCGAGAGAGCGACCTTGAGGGATGCCATCCACGTCTGGTTCACTCCCTCAGCCTCTCGCCCTCACCGTCCCGTGCGACGCCCCGCTTGCAAAACGAATATGGAACACCGTGCCGCTTTGCAATCAAAGTAAGGCAAAGAGCATCCTAAGCAATTTCCCGTCTTAAAATAATATTATCCTGAACCTATAAATAATCTTGCTACAATAATAAAGGTTAATATATATACGTCACACACACACACACACACACACACACACACACACACACACACACACACACACACACACACACAGAGAGTTTACGAATGCTGGGTCCCAGGGGTGTTGGTGGGGGCTATGATGGAGGAGAATTGTTACCGTGAGGTCAAATTATTTGGCTTTAGAGATGATGCATAAGGAAAGATAATGTTGCCAGAGGAAAACACACTCATCAAAGCCTGATCATCAAATCATCAGAACGTTAATTCTCTGGGCTGAAGGAACCAAGGGTCAAATAATCGCGAAAAAAGGGTCAAATAATCGCGAAAAAAGGGTCAAATCCTCGTGATCAAACTGTGGCGAAATCAGGTTTTTGGGTCAAATTAACTTGTTAAGGGACTGAAGTAAATGTATTCAACAACCCAAGTTCTCGTCTTCGGGAGCTAATCATCGAGGTGAGAGGAGTGAACACCGGTCATGTTGTTGTTCTAGATTTAGTTACTCAGAACGAAGTGTCCATGTAGCACGGGCTATGGTGAGCCCGTAACGGGGTCATATTCTGAAGGTCAGCTATAGGAAGAGGGCGAGTTTCAGGCAGTCAGCGCTCATCAGCCTCGTACTTCACGATGCGGCAGAACACACACATTACAGAGGGAGGCGGATTACAGAGGGAGGCGGATCACAGAGGGACGCGGATTACAGAGGGCCGCGGATTACAGAGGGCCGCGGATTACAGAGGGACGCGGTACACAAAGAAATACGGACGAATATAAAGAAACTGATGGTTACAAATAATGAGCCAAAAACAGACAAACGGTGAACCACGTAAGAACACTATAGGTATGAGGAAGGAATGAAGAACACAACTGTATACTGATGAGCACGAAGGGAGAACACGGAAGAACACGGAGGGACACGGCTGACCTTCCTCACGGAGCACGTCACCATCCACACTACCATCCTCGGCTGTTCACCATCGTTCATTATTAGTTTAGCGCCGATTCTTTCTCTTAAACAGAAAATCACGAGAGATCACTTGACATTCCGTGACGCCAAACTCGGAGTGTCCTGGGCTAGGCCTAGGTGACGGGGAAGAACCTAGCAACTAGGTTCCTTCCTGTCTTGCCCCTCCAGACCGGGTTCTGTACCGTCCTCGTCACGAGAGGAAATATGAGCACACTGTACCATAGATTCCTTTGTTTTTCTCCTGTATAAAACTCTTCTTTCCTGATATCTGATCATCTAGGTACATATAAAAATACATGCATGTATACATTTATATATATATATATATATATATATATATATATATATATATATATATAAATATATATATATATATATATATATATATATATATATATATATATATATATATATATACACATATGTATAAGTATATATGCTTTATATATGTATGAGAGAGGCATACATGTATGGCAGTAATGTACCTGAATAGGGTAGGGTGGGGGGTCCTGGTTTAGAGCCACCATGGCGTCGAGAAGTGAACACAAGTGTCCAGAGGTAGCGTCTTTCACTGCCGGTACACAGTCGAGGACTGCAACAACACTAACACCGTTTACAGTGCCTGAGTGGACTGGAGTCCTTGCCACTCCACCATATTTATCTCCTTCGACCTGTGGCTCCTCCCCCCGGCGCGGCAGACTCCGCCCCCTTCGTGTGCCGGAAACACTTCAACTCGCTTTGTACCCACAAGAAATGTCCTTAAAGATATCCGTGTTGTTTATGGCTATATAGACACTCAATCAAGTGAATAATTGCTTAAATGTCTACTATTAAACGTCATATAGCTTAAGTAAAAGAACCGTGACGTCATCGCGCGTCACGGCTTACCTGGGAGCGAGGCATCCAATCACAAGTGACGTATCGTCAAATCGCGTTTTTGATTGGCCGGAAAGACTTGGGCCGCATTGCGGGTGAATGTTGAGTGAGGATAACAGGTGACAGCACTTGCGACCAGGCCAGCCCAGGTCGCGGACACGGCCAACAGATGCTCCTCTCTTGTCCTGTGAAACCCAGGCACGTGGGAGGCTCCAGGACCCGTTTATCGCTGACCCAGAGGGCGCCTTACTGTCCTACATCCTCTCCGGATATTACTCATGTTCTTATCTCCGTCGTAAATCCTGCAGTCTCGAAAAGAAGCTTTGGCGACGAGGGAGGTGTGAGCAGGGGTCCCAAGTGGCCTAGGTAGCCGGGCAGAAGGGATCCAGGTCCAGCTACCTGGGCAGGGTTCAGGACCCTACCCTTGCCCGTAGCCACACCCAACACCGGAAGTAGCCATCGAACGAGAACAAAAAACCGTGCAAACACTTTGCTGAAATCTTAACCCCAGTGTAAACAATTCGTCCTTCGCCGTTATAAGGAGAGACGTCTGAATGGGCTACCAAGTAGTCACAGTCACACTACAGCCACAGTTCTGTTACCTCTACCGAGTAAGTCTTGAGCCGATCAAGTAATCTGCCACTGCTGGGGCAAGCTGGTATTTGGGATGTTGTTGTTATAGATTCAGCTACTCGGAACAAGTTCCAAGAAGCACGGGTTATGGTGAGCCCGTAGCTTACCTGGCACAGGAGCGGGGCAAGTAGCACGGGCTATGATGAGCCCGTAGTGGACTTACCTGGCACGGGAGCGGTGCTCGTGAGGTATTTGGCCACTAACACAAGCAGTTATATTCCCAGGGGTGAGCACGTGGGGCCGGAGTTTCCCAAGAGCACGAATGTAGATGTAGTACTCACCTAGTGTATTCAAGTAGGTCGTAGGAGAATGTTGCTTGGCATTCCACTTGAATAAAGGCCATATGGAATTTGAGTAAAATTAAAAATAGTGGACATATTTTGTCTATCCAGTAAGTGTATTAATAGTGTGTGACGGGTGAGGTTGGTGTGTAAATGGGACTGGTGAGGTCTTAGTGGTCAAGTGGGCGTAGTGGTACACACCTAGTGGGTGGTAGGTGGGTTGTGGTGCCAGGTGTGTATGTGGGCCATGTATGGCTATGATGGGTATTGGGTTAGCAAGTGTTGGTGGGCCTAGAGTGGCGAGATACGTAGATAGGAACGATGGAGGTTGTAACAAGCGTGTCGGTGGGTGGAATAATGTAGGAAATACGGTTATAAGTGTGGTTATAGTGGAAGACTTCCTGTGTGGATGTGAATGTTGTGGAGGAAAGTGTACAGATGTGCTTGGTGGAGGCATCAGCATGTGTGTTAATAACCGAGGTCTCCCAACAAGGTACTGCAAAGACTTGCTAAATTCACCGCGTCACCCATTATTCCTCCCTGACCTGCTCAGCGCAGCTCAAGGTTACTTTAAAAAAAAAATCCTCCTCTCATGCGAAATTATCTCCGTTTTTCCTAGTCAGGTTAAGCCCCCTTTTTACCCCGACACTGAGATACTCGCGGCAGCATCCCCAAGCCAGCCTCTGCCGCCACATCTGGTGTGTGTGTGGAGGTGTGGTCGTCGTGGCGGTAGCACGGGGAGACGCCGCCGCCGCCAGGTGAGTGACCACCACCACCCGTCATAGGCAACCTGCTCCTTAAACTAGTTCCAGCCAGCTAGTGTGGCGGCAGGTATAGGCTTTCACGGGAGTTACCAGAGGCGCTCGCGCGATAACCCACACACACGCGCGCCCCCCCACGGAGTCTCAAATCTAGATACAAGAAGCATAAAGGGTCGAAAGCTATTTGCGACAGGCGACTAAAGAGCAAGATCCAAAAGCAAATTGCAGCATTGATGAGCTAGTTACAGAATTTCTCAATATACTCTATACAACAGCTCAATTGACTACGAACCTCGCATCTGCCGTGCGGACGGGCGAGGGACAGATTACAGTCACAAAAGATGTTCAGGAACTATACCCCTTATGTTCGTTTAGCTAGGCCGAAAGTTCTTGTGTTTAATCCTTGTGTTAAACTGGTTTCAGTAACCTTGCATTTGCCTATAACGAATCCTTCCAATGGACGGCGGTGGAAGGATAACAACTACACACTGAATTATACGCTATTTTACTATAGATAATCTTGAAATACTAGGATAAGATTTGGGGAATTATTAATTTTTGAGGCGAAATATTTACACATTTTAAAAAGGTTACTAAGAGAATTCTCTAAATTATTGAATTTCACGCCATGTTCACAGTCGTCAGACGGCTGTGGGCAGCGTCATGTTCACTACGAACATGTTCATTATGATCAAATTCATTATAGTTATATTCACTACGGTTTGGCCCCTGGTAGGCACAATGGGGTCTCGTGTTACCTAATACAATCCTGCATTTTGTAACATTTTCAATGACAAGTTCACTTTAAAATCAAAATATCTTTAATTTTACAAATATTGACCGACTACATCGAAGTGGACAAAATACACTGAACAAAATCAAACAATACTGTATTTCGTAGTGCAGGCGACATTTAGGCTGCCAGGGCAAGCAATCTTGTTTTTATAACCGCCCATCGTGCTCACATGAATAAAATATTTGAGATACCTCGCAACGCGATATATTTATCGAGAATTTAACATTTGAAAAGAGAATCAATTCTCGTTTCTGAGAAGGCAAAAACAAAGAGTATTAGCACTCAAAATGGCAGTAGGAAAACAGTTATTTATTGAGCAACTAATCAAGTGCGTCTTGCTGGCTCCTCCGCCGGCAGCGCCCCAATATTGCACTAAAAACAATGACGAAACTTGTCCAGCCTCTAGTCGGACCTAGAACCTCCTGTACTACACACACACACACCCCCATGGAGACAGCCCAGCCTAGCGACCTGTGTATTCCAGCTCCCTCGCGACGGCTGCATCTCACCAGCATGTCCCTCCCCCGTCACGCCTGTCGTCTTGGCCAGCCCCAGCTTGTTCGCAGCACCGAGTGCCTTCGGCTGCAGGTACAGTGGGCAACGCGGCCGTGTTTGGCGCGGGGGAGCAAGGCAGAGGGACCGACCACGTGGCGGGCTTGTGAGGACCCACTGCCTGACATGTGCTGGCCCGGTGCTCCTGCCTCCAGCATGTTGCTCCTGTGCGCTGGGAAGTGTAACCGTGACCAATGTTTATTATTTTGTCGAATAACGATAAAAAATGTATTTCGTGTCGTATTTTGTTTTTTAGGTGTGTGTGTTGCAACTAAATTATTATTATATGATAATGATTTAGGATATGATTTACATCCATGATATAAATTATATATCATGGATACTAGAATTCTAGAGGTGGATATAAACTCCACCATTTGGGGAGGGTACGAGGTAGTGAGCCTCGTGGGAGCATCATGGCACCGCACTATACCTGAAGGTTAGTCTATGCTTGGTCACCGAGTTTTGACACAAATTAATTATGTTTAACATTCCCCGGAGGTTATCAAAACAATGATAAGGCTTCCGAGCATTTTTACTGCGTATATACCCACGGTTCCACGACTACGGCAGAGATGAACGTGTATTAGATAATTTGAAGGGTGGAGCAGGCCAAATGATCAAGAGACACACTTGGAGCAAACTGAATGCTCAGTGCAATATTGCAACGACTTGTGCAACTGTGGTTATATAATAAGGTGTAATGAATAGTTTAAATACAACTATTATGAATAGTGTTTTTATTTGTGTAAAGGTGCAGGCGATGAGTCACAATAACGTGGCTGAAGTATGTTGACCAGACCACACACTAGAAGGTGAAGGGACGACAACGTTTCGGTCCGTCCTGGACCGTTCTCAAGTCGATGAGAATTGTTGTGTAATTATCATTAATTATCAGGAGAAGGCGCTAGGTTAGAAAGACTATAAAGCTTGAAAGGGATACGATTACAAGGAGCTGGGATAGGAAGAAGGGAAGGAACGGGGCTCATTCACTTGACCCATTGGGGGATCGAACGCCAATCTGTAAGAACCAGCCTCGCAGCCCTTACTATCCAGAGAATTTGAAAACACTGATCCACTTTCGTCTGATCGTTCAATTTTCAATTTCTTTTCTTTATTATGCACCCCATACCCATCTCTTGGGCGGTGGTGGAAAGGGCTACAGAGGCACATAATCGGCTCAGGTTCTCGCAGATTTATGACGACAAAATTCCCATAAATGAAGTAAGTGCATCTTGGTAGGCATACAAAATAAAAATATATTCTCAAACGACTTGAGAATGGTCCAGGACGGATCGAAACGTCGTCGTCCCTTTACTTTCTAGTGTGTGGTCTGGTTAACATACAAAATAATATATAAACCAAACTGATTCAAATTGGATTTTAGTGGTTGGTAATACTCTTAAGAGAGCTTGTTTAAGCGCCCTAGTTATTGTTGGCCTCAGGTGTCACAGTTCGTCTTCACTGTCACACAGGACAGGGGGACCATACCCATGACAGCAGGCCTAAAATACTGAAGCACCGGACTGGGTATTTATGTTTGACATCGAAGCTGTTTACAATATATACTAAAAGGTATAAACTATGTCTTGAAATAACTTTGGCAAAGTATACGTAGGTGAAACATTTGGAAACTTCACAGAGAGGGTATACGAACACCGAGAACCCTTATGGTCCATCACACACACACACACACACACACACACACACACACACACACACACACACACACACACACACACACACACACACACACACACACACACACACGCACACACACACACACACACACACACACACACACACCCGAACCAAACATCTCATGAACTTGATAAAGGCCATACCTATCATTAAATACAATTGGTAAACAATTCGTATTAAAAAATTAGAGTTCTATAACTGGATAAAACAAGAGGGAGGAATGAGCAGACTGTATATGGCTTGAGGGCGGCTGAAGGAGTGCCTCTCTGGAAGGAAACAAAGGGTTATAGTGAGAGCAAATATATAAGAGTGCACAGAGTTATAGATAAACGGATTATGCAGATGCTGCAACACTATTTCAGAAGAACCATAATGGTAGATTCCTAATGGTAATGGTAGTAAATAAATAAAAAACTGAACCTCACAACGCTGGAGAGATGAAGGAATATAGCAGACATGATAATGATGTACAAGATTCTTAAAGGAATTAACGAAGAAGACAGAGAAGCAATATTAAAATGAGTAGAACGATAATTTTGTTTATGTTTCCACGGCTCTACTCTAGAAAGTAACACATTTGGAGTACTTTCAGACACTCAACACTACTGGTACCTGTCCTCAAGTGCTACTCTTGGGTAGCTTGCAAGTACCTACCAGACATATTGCATAACTCTGGCCCAACATGTCTTCCTCTTGCGCAAACAGGAAACGATATTCTGAAGGATAAACATCGTCAGGCCTTCCTGTCTATCGTTCGCAAAACTAGCATGCAAATAATAAAAGATTCATCAACTGGAAGTTAGTAATCAATGCCTACAGCATTGATGAAAGAATATGAAAACGTTTCTGCTCAGAGCCGAGGAGAGTGTGTTATCAGGCAGCCGACGTTTGCCAGGGTAGCAAAAACCAGGTGAACCAGTATCTGTAGGGCTACGCAGCTGTCTCACTGCGCATAGCGTACTGCGCACAGCCAGCCTCTGCCTCTCTCAAGAATGCCAATTATAGTGAGAAAGCACCGAGCCAGTATGACTACATAGCACTTGGAACTTCTCGCTGAGGGGACCCCATATAGCTACCGTGTCCTAAACTCACCAGAAAGATCCAGTTTGATGAACTTAAGGCGGAAAAAAACATAAAAAAAACTTGTGTTACACAATGCATGTATTTCTCAATGTAGCCGCCAGAGAATGGTGAAGCTTTTTATTCTTTCATTTTGCACCACGGGTTTACACACATTACGTGACGTCAAGCATGACCCTGGTGATTAAGTCTCAGGGCCAGCGAGACCCTGATGAGCAAGATTCAGGGCCAACGAGACCCTGTTGATGAAGTCTCAGGGCCAACGAGACCCTGGTGATCAAGTCTCAGGGTCAGCAAAACCCTGGTGAGTAAATCTCAGGGCCAACGAGACCTTGGTGAGTAAGTCTCAGGGCCAGCGAGACCCTGGTGAGTAAGACACAGGGCCAGCAAGACCCTGATGAGTAAGACTCAGGGCCAACGAGACCCTGGTGAGTAAGTCTCAGGGCCAGCGAGACCCTGATGAGTAAGACTCAGGGCCAGCGAGACCCTGATGAGAAAGACTCAGGGTCAGCGAGACCCTGGAGATGAAGTATCAGGGCCAGCGAGACCCTGGTGAGTAAGACTCAAAGCCAGCGAGACCCTGACGAAGGTCACCCCCAAACATGTTACTGATGCTCTCAGTATTCTAGAATGTAAACATATTGAGGGAACAAAAATGGAAAACGAGAGCCAAGTGAGAAAAAGATAAAACCTCAAGAAATATGTTTGCCTCGCAAACCACAAACGACAAAGCCACTTTGCTAGCCGGCTTTGAAGTAACTAGCTATTTTCAACCTAGGTTACCTAGTTTAGTACGATGCTAGTCCGTTTAATTTACCTTGGAAATATATATATATATATATATATATATATATATATATATATATATATATATATATATATATATATATATATATATATATATATATATATATATATATATATATATATATATGAATGAAAACTCACACCCCAGAAGTGACTCGAACCCATACTCCCAGAAGCAACGCAACTGGTAACTACAGGGCGCCTTAATCCGCTTGACGGATTAAGGCGCCCTGTAGTTACCAGTTGCGTTGCTTCTGGGAGTATGGGTTCGAGTCACTTCTGGGGTGTGAGTTTTCATTCGCATATAGTCCTGGGGACCATTCAGGCTTGTTCGCATTTGTGTTCCTCACGTGTGCCCCAAAGAATGAGGTGATTTGGTGAAATGCTATGCCCAAGATTACCATCCGAGTTGCCGTCGGGGAAGTGGCTCAAATAGCCTCGGCTATCACTTCCTTTTGACGGCCGTGATGGTCAAGCGGATTAAGGCGCCCTGTAGTTACCAGTTGCGTTGCTTCTGGGAGTATGGGTTCGAGTCACTTCTGGGGTGTGAGTTTTCATTCGCATATAGTCCTGGGGACCATTCAGGCTTGTTCGCATATATATATATATATATATATATATATATATATATATATATATATATATATATATATATATATATATATATATATATATATATATATATATATATATATATACAAGTGATGTTAATGGTAAAGACATCTGAAAATTGCTCAAACGTAGGCAAACCATTCTTCTAAAACCTTCTAAATCCATAGGTTTCAGTAAGGAAATTTGTTCGTAAGATTCAGATATAATGATCGAAGCTCGAGGAATTTCATTTTTAATTGTCAGGGGAAAGCGCCAAGCCTTTACTTTATAGCACTGGGAAGGGGTCAGGATAAGGATTTGGGATGGGACGGGGGGGGGGGGGGTGGGAGGGGGGGAGAAATGGTGCCCAATCACCTTGAGGAGGAGGCAAGCTTCCTGTTTCACCTTCTCCTTCCTCGGCGTCAGAGCTTCCTCGCAACACTGTGCTTATTCAATATACAGAAAAACGAAACGAAAATGGAGCATCATGTTCTCTCGCAATGCCGGCGGACCGTGAATTAGTTAGTAAAATATTTATATTATTAACATAATACAATTAGCCAGGTCACTTCAAGGTTTAGGAGGCACAGTGTGTTTATAGTAAGAACTTATAATGAAAATTTATGTTTATATCTAGAAAACGTTATCAGATTTTAATTAAATTAATCTATAAAATTGATAGGAATGTATTTAAGTCAAGATTTGCCTATATTGCGAAGTGTGAAAAATATACATTTTAAGTTAGGTCAAGTTGCTAAATTAATTTTGGCTCAAACAAAAACGCATGCAAGGTATGTTAAAGTGAAAATATATATACATTCACAAAATAAAAAAAAATGTTTGCTAGGCAGCTATATATATATATATATATATATATATATATATATATATATATATATATATATATATATACATACATACACATACATACACACACACACAAGCACATTACATACTAAAATAGTTTGAAAGCGATCATTCTTACTGACATGTGAATATGAGCGGAAAGGTTCGTTCAATTTTTGTATCTTGATTCTACTGTATATTTCTGTTGCTTTTTTTGTTTTAACTTGAAAGGAAGTTTAAAAATTAACTATACAAACCTAATATTACCCTTTTATAAGCCCGATTCTAGTTGCTAGATAATGTATATCTTTAAAATACATACAAAGTTACGGGCTCACCATAGCCCGTGCTACTTGCCCCGCTCCTGTGCCAGGTAGGTTACGGGCTCACCATAGCCCGTGCTACTTGGAACTTGTTACGAGTAGCTGAATCTATAACAACAACATTTAAAATACACCTGGGTATCCGCGGGGGCAGTAGATATTTAGTTAACTGGTAATTCTCCCAACGTCTTGAAGATAATATGACGCAACTAGGTGCAAGATGCTGTTAATAATGGAATGAGAGCGCTTGAAGTGAAGTGCTTCGGCTATGTCTAATTCCTATTGTCTCAGTATCTGTCGATAATTTCGCTTCTTAGGACACTGGTGATGCTGTTGTGTAACTAGCCTCACAACATTGTCACTTACTTAGCTAAACGAACTATGGGTTCAGTTCTTGAACCGATTATGTGCCTCTGTGACCCCATCGCCCACGGGATGGGTATGAGGTGCATAATAAAGAAATGAAGTGAACGATGTGGATGCGAATATGATATGTGACGGTGGGTTTAATAGAGATGTTTTGCTAAATATTGAGATATCTGGGGATATCATCGACTTGAGAATGGTCCAGAACGGACTGAAACGTCGTCGTCCCTTCACCTGCTAGTGTGTGGTTTGGTCAACATACTTCAGCCACGTTATTGTGACTCATCGCCTGCATATGGGCATGTAAAGGCATAGACAATTATTCGTGTAGAAAGAGTTCTTCAAGAGCAAGGTGGAAGTCTTTTCACCCTTAGTATAACGGTGAGTTGCTTCTTCTGTTCTGTGTTGATAGGAGTAATGTTTCAGGACTCTTATCCTCAGTCCTGTTAGCCGTTAAGCAAAGTTCCTGTTCTAGAAGTTAATAGGTGGGACAAGCTCTGTGGTGTTGAACTTTGCTTGGCGGCTCACCATCTTTTTGATGATGTCATCCACATGACCTTCAAGGTATTCGTTGCTGACAAGAGTCTGACTGACTACTGACCTTCCAACTGGAGCTGTGTCAAAGAGTTGACTTCGCCGAATTATAATTGTTCTTCGACTCACTGTTATTAAAAGAAAATATCTCCGAACCTATACAATAAGATTAAACAGTCAATTTTTAATCTAGAAGGGATGAAGAATTAATATTATTACATAAGCGTACCAGGATATTCCCTGTGGTTTAATAATTATGCAAACAAACTCACTGATCGTCAATATTAAATGCTGTAGAAGCATTGATACCGACCGCTAATATATCACTCCCTCGCGACACATAACGTGAACGGTCAGCACGCTGGACTTGTGATCCTGTGGTCCTGAGTTCGATCCCAGGCGCCGGCGAGAAAGGGCAGAGTTTCTTCCAACCTATGCCCCTGTTACCTAGCAGTAAAATAGGTACCTGGGTGTTAGTCAGCTGTCACGGACTGCTTCCTGGGGGTGGAGGACTGGTCGAGGACCGGGCCGCGGGGACACTAAAAAGCCCCGAAATCATCTCAAGATAACCTGAAGATAACGTTGAAAAGTTTCCGTGGCCATTGCTAATGACCTTTTAGTTAGCAAAATTGGATAAAGAAGTTCTGCAGTTTGGAAACTGAAACTAACAGAAAAATCCGAAATATAGGTAACTAACGAGATTAGAGAATCTAGTTGTTAAAAGATTGGCTGGTCGTGATCCAGAGCACACTAGTAGTAGTAGTAGGCATCCATCAGTCTCAGGAGACTATGGAGTTGCGCTCTGGTTGTCGGTCTGGAGTGGCCTCTCCAGGGCGCAAAGCCAGGGTAGGTTGATTCGGGGGAGAAGCTGTTCTGAAACCAGAGCACACTAGTAGCACGAGGCTTACCTTCAGCAATAGATAAGGCGAGCACTAAGCCTGCTAGCTGGAGTCAGAAGCCGTCTACTCCTGCACCAACCTAAGAAAAAAATACATTGTGCCCTCTACTTTTATTCCTCAAAATCTTTGCAGTCCGCTTTACCAAGTCAGAGACACACACGAGCTATTTACCTCGGTGCTTCTTGCTCACTTTTTCCCCCACTTATCGCCGAGTGATATTTGTTTTCCAGCTAGTGTTTCGCCTCACGCTCAGAAAGGGGTCTTATGTTCTCTTCCAGGACCCGCCCTGGAGCGGTGACGTCAGGGGAAGGAGCGTGTATGTATTGCGTTGTCTTGACATTTAGCGAGTTTGGTGTTATCAACACTCGCCTTCCTGGTCGCCAGGGCCTTGTGCATGTTGCAATGAAAAACATCGTAGAGCAGAAGAGTGCAGCGGTAACGACCCGCCAAACACACACCGAAACTACGACGTTGGTACAACGTTCGAACAAGTTTTAACACCTCCTAACCAGTTATAACAACCAATATAGCAAGTTGTAACAACGTTCTAATACGTCATAAACAAGTTAAGCCAAGATGTAACAACTTTATTACAAGTTGTAACAAGCGGAAAATAGAGACAGTTACAGTTTGTGTTTCCAGGGGAAGCACTGCAGTGAAATCCAATACAATGGAATCAAATACAACACAATTACATACAACAGAACAAAGTACAACACAGTGTGGTACAGGATAACACAATAAAACACACTGCAGTATACCTTACCTTGCGGCTACCTTGCGTTAATTCCGGGGGTCAAGGTCCCTGCGGCCCGGTCTCGGACCAGGTCTCCTGGTTGATGGTCTGGTCAACCAGGAGTTATACCCACTTGACAAATGGACTACACCAGGTCCAAGATCAAAGGGTAAAGGATTATGTTTGAAATAGGTTCCAGTCGCGTTAACATTAGTAAACACAAATTTGGAGTTCATCAGTGGAAAAGTTCGTCTCTGAATTATACGAAGTTCTTAACGTAATGATTCATAATACCAAATAATAATAGGGTAGGGATTCATAATAAGGTAGGGATTCCTAATAGGGTTGGGATTCATAATAGGGTAGGGATTCATAATAGGGTAGGGAGGGGGGGTAGAAATAGCCTAAGCTACTCTATCCCTTTGAGATGTATTTCTTTCTTGTCTCAATAAACATACTTGAACTTGAATAGGGTAGGGATTCACAATAGGGTAGGGATTCACAATAGGGTAGGGATTCATAATAGAGTAGGGATTCATAATAGGGTAGGGATTCATAATAGAGTAGGGATTCATAATAGGGTAGGGATTCATAATAGAGTAGGGATTCATAATAGGGTAGGGATTCATAATAATAGGGTAGGGATCGATTCATATTGTAAGAATGAGACTCGAGTTGAACAACTCCGAGTCCTCGACACACTGGTCATTTCAGTCTGTCCTCATAAACAAAGGCTAAAGTCCATTCCATGCACCCGCCAAACCCGCTATCTTGAGATATCTTGAGATGATTTCGGGGCTTAGCGTCCCCACGGCTCGGTCCTCGACCAGGCCTCCTTTTTGTTACACACCCTCCAGGAAGCAGACCGTAGTAGCTGTCTGACTCCCAGGAACGTATTTACTGCAAGGTGAACAGGAGCAGCAGGGTGAAAGAAACTCTTCCCATTTGTTTCCGTCTCCACCGGAGATCGAACCCGGAACCTCACGACTACGAAGCCAGAGCGCTGTCCACTCAGCTGTCAGGGCCCTATTTATGAAGGAAAAACGGTTTACACACGACTCAACTGATGATGTCCGAACACGATGTCCGAACACTTCCGGGACAAGTGCTTCGCTGATAACTTTTGTTCGAACCACAACGCTGGAAATGCTTCACCAACGTACTACAAATACAAATAATCGCCAACAGAAGCTAAACACTAGCCTAACCTATGACTAAATATGTTCAATATGCAAATATAACAATATTAATTAATTTATTTTTTCCTTTACCTGGGACAAGGAAAAATAATTGTTTTTCCTTCACCTGGGTGCCCAACCACGTGAGTTGGACGGTAGAGCGAAGGTCTCGCTTCGTGCAGGTCGGCGTTCAATCCCCGACCGTCCAAGTGGCTGAGCACCATTCCTTCCTCCCGTTCCATCCCACATTATTATCCAGATACATTCCCAGTACTATATAGTCGTAATGGCTTGGCGCTTACCCCCGATAAATTCCCTGTTTCCTTCATCTGGGCTGTAGGAGACTCGAACCATGGACCCCACGCGTGCTAGGCAGAGGCACTATGCACACAGCTATGAGTAGTCTTAATAAGAAAAGATTCCAGAAGCAACTACTGCTGCTGTGCCGGACTTTCCAACTTCCCCCTGACTACTATTGAAGCTCAGAGGAATTAGTGATCCACGCCCCCCTCAGAGGAATTAGTGATCCACGCCCCCCTCAGAGGAATTAGTGATCCACGCCCCCCTCAGAGGAATTAGTGATCCACTCCCGCCTCATAGATTGTTATCCACACTTCCGTGATTGAAAAGATTAAAATATATTTGAGAAAATTCCTGTTTTGAATGAACAGCATATTCAAAATTGACGAATGCGTCTCTGGGGTCAACCGCTGGATAGAATCGACTTTTGTCCGGGTTGCCAACAGAACCTAATCGCCTAACCTAAAACCCACTGTTAACTATACACAGAACTTGAATATATAATATTAATATATAAATGAAAGCAAACTACCCTTAGTACAAAATACTTTAAAGTTTGATGAATGGGGTCTTCGGAGTACGGTCCCCAGCTTTAACGAGCCGAGCCTGAGGACTATATATGAGGTTACTATACTGCCAACATACATTCATTCATGAGCACACGGGAGACATCTCCCGTCACGCAGGGTGCAGTCGCACCTCCGCAGAACTCCAGTATCAGCGCTTGATACTGGTAATGGCTCAAAAGGGCCACCACTTACGGGCTATTCATGCCTGTGCCACCTTTTGGGTGGCTTAATCTTCATCAATCATCAATCAATTCATGAGCAGCACTGTGCCGCTCTTAGAGTCAACTGATCGCCTACAACACAGCATCAGATTTTTAGGTTGGGTTGGCTTGGGTTGCGTTAGGTCTGGCTCTGTTAGGTTGGATCTGCCAAGACAAATTGATTTCTTTGTTGCTGACGGTGAATTGATCACTGGCGCATCCGGAATAGACGATAGTCAATCAATCATCGTCGCTGATAGGATAATGTATTAAGGTATTATATCAGATTGATTATCCTCTGAACGGGTGAGAGAGAGATCTGAGTGAGAGATCTGAGTGAGTGATGTTTGTGGCCTTGATGGTGGTCATGAGTGGTAGTTGAGATGGTGGTAGATGTGGTTGTGATGTCAGTGAATTGGATTGTTGTGAAAGTTTGATGGTGACGACGAAGGGGATTGTGACAATGAGAAAGGTGTTGTAGGCCTATCGTCGGGTTGAATAGAAGTAAGAAAGTAGATCCTCACAAATATGGTCCTAGTTTGCCATTCACCTTAAACAGCAATACACTCAAGGCTGATAAGAAATAGGTACAACGGTACAATAGGTACAACGGTACAATAGGTACAACGGTACAATAGGTACCAGGGGTACACTTAGAGTGGTATATACTAAAGAGGTGACACCTTACATTCAGTTTCGTTTACAATAGGTACATTTTTTTATATATTTAAAAAAATACAATATAAACCCCATATACATAAGTTTTACAAGGCAATACTACATTATAATTCTCATTGGACTTGTACAAGATTCCCTCAGCGATGTACTCAGACTGACACAAATGCCGCAGTGCTGTAAACTGTTTACACGATAGTCATTACAATAACAAATAGACCGATATACGATAGATAGTCTGGGACTATCGCCCTATTTCGCGATCATTTCAGCGATTTCCCCAGAGCAGACCGATTCACAATGGGTTCTGTGATACCCCCAAACTGACAGACGATAGGCTCTACGATACCCCCATAGAGAGGGTACATGATAGTATCTGTGATAAGCCCAGTCAAGTATTGTACATCGCCTTTTTCTGGACTTTGTGTCCTAATATATTTCCTTAATAAAATTCAACCAAAAACAACAAAACAAACTTTTAATAAAGAATCTGGATTTTTTTCTTTAAACCTCAGATTACAAAAAAATGACATATTGTAAATTTCGCTGCGATACAGTTACATAAAGAGTGATTGCGCTTCCATCCGCCATCGTCGAAATATGTTGTAATAATCGGTATATCAAATGGCGTCATTAAGTGCATATTGCAGATGTTATCTGGGTAAGGATCAAATGATCGGTTATTGCACGTTCCAGTTACGGAGTAGAGGGGAAGGATGGGGGAATGGGGTTGGCGTGAGAAAGGATGAATGTGTGGGGATGATGTGATTTGGTGTGTGGGGGTTATGTGGGTGGGCATGTGGGGGTGACGTGGGTGGGCATGTGGGGGTTATGTGGGTGGGCATGTGGGGGTGACGTGGGTGGGCGTGTGGGGGTGACGTGGGTGGGCGTGTGGGGGTGAAGTGAATGGGTGTGTGGGGGCGTGAGGTGAATGTGCATGTAGGAACGAGGTGTATGGGCGTGTCCCCCATTTGGTCACCATTTGGTCCGGGAGACATCTCCCGTCACGCAGGGTGCAGTTGCGCCTCCACAGATCTCCAGTATCATCTTTTGATACTGGTAATGGCTCAAAAGGGCCTTGGGACTTACTCCCAAGGCCCTCAAAAGTCCTCAAAAAGTCCTTAGTCCTCAAAAGGGACTTACGGGCTATTCATGCCCGTGCCACCTCTTGGGTGGCTTAATCTTCATCAATCAATGGGCGTGTGTTGGGGCACTGCCTATCAGTACTTACCTACTAGCCTTGTACCTGTTGTGCTGTAATTTACCTATTTCTGACGTTCGAATTCATTTTTTGAATCTGGCCTTAAAGTTGAGGATGGAGGTGGCTTCCACAACTTCCTTTAGTACATTCCACTTATTGACCACCCAAACAGGGTATGGGAATTTCCTAATAATTTTTCGACTCATTTGTGTTTCTAACTTCCACTTAGGTTCTATCGTCTTACTTTCTCTAAATTTAAAAAAGGTGGACAAGGAGATCCTCATCTGTTCCCCTCAGTATCTTTAATGTTGCGATCATGCCCCCTACCCCTGTTTCTTCTATCTTCTAGGGTTATGAGATCCAGTTCTATTAACCTAACTTCATAGCTTAGTTCTGTCACGAATCTTGTTTCAAACTTCCGTACTTTTTAATTTTGGGTTTATGCTTCATAAGTGGAGGATTCCAGGCCGGTGCTGCATACTCCAGTATTAGTCAAACAGAAGTTGTGTAGGTTTCAGTGAAAAAAAAAGAGTCCTTATTTAGGTTTCTAAACGATGTTCTGATGCTTGTCAGCGTTCCATATGCTGCTGTTATTACCTTGTTTGAGTGTGCCTCTGGTGTTTGCATTGGAATTATAGCCACACCCAAATGTTTATCCCTTTCCAAGTTCTTTAGTTACCTTTTCCTTATTTAGTAGATACATTCTGATCTCCTTGCTCCCTTTCCGCTATCTTCAATGTCTTGTAAATTAGAATTAAAGATTTCAACTGGGTCTGGCCTCACGTGGTGATCTCCACAACCCGTCCTCTCAACTAAATGGTTATATTTGTTTACGTTATCGTGTCTAACGTTACAAGTGCAACATATTATGAAAAGTAACGTCTCTCACGTAATCACGTTTTCTATACAACAGCCTCGATTGGTTAGGCGAGTTGCTTGGGTTCGTTCGTTTCAGGTGGAGTTAGAAGGGTTTTTTTTTACAGAGTAGCAAATCAAGAGGCTGTGTATAGGGCACACACAGCCTCTTGGTAGGCCCTACACACAGTGTTGGAGGCTGTGTGTAGGGCCTCCAACACTGCACAGTTGGAAGCTCTGTGTCGGACCTCCAACACTGCACAGTTGGAAGCTGTGTGTCGGGCTTCCAACACTGCACAGTTGGAAGCTGTGTGTCGGGCCTCCAACACTGCCACGCTGCGCTAATGACAGGCTGCAGACGTGACAGTACCGTCGTGACAGCCGCCGGCCTCCGCAACACACTGGGACTCTTGTCGTCGACGACAACACCGCTCCACTTCGGTAATGAGCGTGACTACAGCAATTAACCTTTCTGCTGTTCTCCCAGCCCGTTTTCTTGATTTGCCACAACGTTCAAAATACAGGGTTCTATCCTATCGAGAAACGTGCCAATCCAAGCAGCCCACCTAAGCTGCATAGAAGTGGATCTTCGTGAGCCCCTACTGTTCATAGTGCTTTGTAATTTGTACTTTGGGGACGATAACGTCCGAAACGAGACGAATTGATAGAGAGGACGGGTTGATATCCAGCACCATCAACCTCCGTCCATATCAACCGTCTCCCACCACACTATGCCCCAACGCCCCAACTAATCTTCCCTCAACACCCCTATCAATTCCCACCCAGCCCAATAATCTCCGACCCCCCGCACCCCTCTCAGTACCCCCAGAGGGGGTAACAGGTACCCCTCTGTTACCTCAACCTCTCCCCTGCAAGATGGGTCACTAAACACGGTGACCTAGTTTACCAACCCCGCCACCAGTTCTCATCCTGAGTATAACATTGAAATCAAAACCTGCCCCAGACAAAATAAGTTTGTAGTGACTTGCGTAGTATGATGTCAGTCGATGGGGGAAATAATAGTGTTATTAAAAGGGGGTCATGTTCACTTAAGGCTCTGACACACACACACACACACACACGCACACACACACACACACAGGTTGCAAGGCGAGAAAGAGAAACTGGACGTAGTCTGAACACATCACACTCTTAGCACATCACTGTGTCACAATTTATAGCAATATCAATACATCAAACTCAGCACACATTGTACTCTCAGCACATTGTACTTGCTACAATCAAAATGTAACAAGTCAAGAGAGATAAGACAGCAACTTTGGTAAAACGTCACCCCTAAGGTGGGAAAACCTGGCCAATCTAAGCACTTTTTTTGCCTATAGTAAGTAAACAAAAAATGATATCGACATTCTGGCTGAGTGAGAGGAATGGGCGTGGTCAGGAGTCGTGACCAATCACAAGTCTCCATCACGAAAACTCCCTTCATCATTTATTATGAACAATTCGTGGATTGATCTTGTATTTGTGTTCATCTAAATGATCTCGCAGGGTCGAATGTCAGCTCTGAAGCTGAAGCTTTCGGATCATCTATAGGTTTCTTTTTTCAGGGATATTCTGCACGAGCTTCAAGCCTCTGGCTTACTTAGGCTGTGGAAAAGTGTATATTACTCGTATGTAAGTTTCAGTAAGATGTGTTTAGCAATCTCTTCTGCGCTGTTAAATTTCAGAGGAAACTATATTTGATTATCTAACACAGTGCAGTTATAAATGTTCTAATAGTCTACTTGATATTTCTCAACAATGCAAAAAAATAAAATCTCTTACCCAAAGAAATCACAATAACGTGATACATCAATAAACACCTTTTACCGTGTCGTGGTACAGTTGACTAGAGCGCGTCTGGGAACATCCAGTGCCATAGGTTCGAATCCTCATCACCTATGAATTTGTTAATTTTTTCTCTTCTTCTGGAACCTGTAAGCCCATGCTCATAGTTATCCCAGCCTGATGCAGTGTATGTGCACTTCAGTTTTTCTGGTGATCCCTCTCATCAAAATAAGTACTTTAGTTGGTTGACATTGAAATTGAAATTGAAATAAGTTTATTGAGGTAAAATACACACAAAGGGATGAGGTAGCTCAAGCTATTCTCACCCCCTTCAGTACATCATGTTAATACATACATATACACACATCACACACAATAAACATATTACCAAACATTCTGAGAGATAAACATCTACATTTCCTTTTAGTTCGTTAAATTCTTGTACCAACTTGCAGGTCCTGATGGTTGGCATGGCCTTTGGTCTTTGGTCTAGTGGTTATAGTACTCTATACGCCAAGGGGTGATTCTGGGCAGCAGGGGTTCGAAGCGTGGTCGGGTCAATAGCGTTCTTAGTGATTATATATAATACATATATCACGGTGGTCAGGGGGTACTGTGTACGCTTGGGGGTCATCCTGGATGTCATGGGGTCGATTCCAGGTCGGTTCATTTAGAGGTCTTAGTGATCTATGGCTTACGTGTTCCTGCAGTCTGTCATACACATACACACACATATTTGGTGGGCTTCGTGGCTGAGTGAACAGCGCTCGTCCTAAGGGTCCGGGTTCGATTTTCGCCGGAGGCGGAAACAAATGGGCAGAGTTTTTTTTCTCACCTTGATGCACCTGTTCACCTAGCAGTAAATAGGTACCTGGGAGTTAGCCAGCTGCTACGGGCTTCTTTCTGGAGGTGTGTGTGTGTGTGTGTGTGTGTGTGTGTGTGTGCTTGTGTTAGAAGGAAATATAGAATTACATAGATAAATATATGTAGTAGATATAATAGAAAAAATAAATTGATTAGAAAAGCGGGGTCCAAGAGCTCATAGCTCGATTCTGCAGACACAAATACTAATAAATACACATACATATTATATTGTCGTTACATATATACGTAACGAGTTTTGTACCGTGACAGATCACGGTAGATCTCATATGTCATTTAGAACACGTCTGTCCTTTCCGGGAAAGGCGAGTTCAGACGTCGACAAGGATATCAGACCTTCACTTCTCCATATCCCACCGTGTCCGTCTCGCATACTGAGTGTGGTGTTCGGAACATATTTAAGTAGAAGTGGCGGCTCTTATCCTGCTTCGGTTTATCTGATATTAATACACTGCTCCTTCAGTCTCTCTCACGAAACCTTCTGGGAAGAGCTCGATACTCAGTATTTCAGATTGCTCGAAAAGTATTATTTTATCCTCAGGCTCCGGATGACCCTCTCTGTAGTTGATATATGCCGCGAGAAGTTTCTGACCTACGAAGCTGGCTTCGGACATGGCACGTTATTTATCCTAATACAAGTTTATCTTACTTCACGGATCTACGATAAGCATAAACTCTATTGAACTGACATGGTAAAACATCCATTTACATTCTATTTGTGATCTTCAATCAGGAGCCGCCTGCCCGTCATCCTGTCAATAGCGCATATGCTGAAACGACAAGCACCTTGAACCTCCGCAGTTTCGCCCGACATGCTCAGCGTCCACAGGAAATGTGCGACGCAGGAACGAACAAAGGGTTGTTCTGTATTCAGGCTGTTTGCCGTGAATGTAAAACAACGAATGGGAGCGCTGGAGTGAAGGTGCAGTGGTTAAGGCTGACGAGGGACGAATAACGGGGATGGAAGATTGTTGTTTGAGGTCTGGGAACGCCCAGAGGAGCACAGCCAGATGAACGTAACTATCAAGGGAACGCAAACTACGGCGCTGCGTACGGACCGGAAGAGGTTGAGAAGAAATAGAAGCTGAAGACACTGAATTGAAGGCTATGGCAAACTGGACGGTTTATGTAAGGAGGAAGAGATAGGGCAAAGTTAGAGATGGAGAAGGTTAGAAGGAAAGAATAGGGCTTGAGGGAGGAGGATGTAGAGTAAGAACAGCTTCAGAGGGCGGGAAATGGAACAGATAAGTGCAGAGTTAACAGCAACAATGAAGGAACGTGATAATGCAGGTGAGAGAGAGAGAGAACCTCCCGACCCCAGCCTGCCAAGGAGAGTCAAGGAGAGACTAAGCAATATTCCTCACCACGTCCTCAAGGGCCGCGCTCTCTATACCACCTCTCCTTTCTGAGTCATCTTTATATTGCCTTTATTATTTGCTCATATATCCGTGGCGTTAAAAATGCTTTTCATATCCACCCGAAAATCCTTATTCATGTGCACAGCAAGGGAAGGGTAAGTTTGAGAGACAGCCCTAAGCCAGAACAACTTTATAGCACTTGGAAGGGTTAGAAGGACAGGGATGTGGGAAAGGGCAAAGGGAAGAATGATGACCGAAAGGTTAAAATAATTTAAATCCTTGCACTATAGGAATGTTTCGCTTCTAAAAGATAAATGACATGAGACCAAGGAACAAGCAATGTGAATAATAATAATAATAATAATAATAATAATAATAATAATAATAATAATAATTATTATTATTATAAGAAGAAGAAGAAACGGCAGCTTTTCTGTGACCCTGTAATACTTCTTTAGCTAAAACAGTCAAGTATTTGCGAAAAGACCTACCATCAATGAAAACGATGAATTGCAAAAACATAGCTTTTGAAATGAAAAAAAATCTGTAACTAGCTGACATAACTATAATGTATGCCGGACAGATTTAACTGTTAATGTAATATTCTGTTTATGGACTCTGTAATCTTTTTTGCGCTCCCGCTCACAGGATGAGAATGGGGGGTGCACAATAAACAAGTTGCCTCCGGTGGTAACAATAAAATAAAACCACAAATTTGGACCGGCGGGGGTCGAACGCCGACCTGCAAAAAGCGAGCACGACTCTGAACCCATTTCAAGTGGTATTGGGTTCAAACGCTGCCAGTTTGATAACCAAATGAAGGCATTGTATAGGCTGCCTGACATGTCCTGGTAGGAATACATTAAGCTTGCTAACGTGATTCTTGGCAAGTTCGCTGCGCAGGACCTGCTGCTTCATAGCTTGTGACGGATAAATTCATGGAGTTTGTTAATTTTTTCAGAATTTTTTTTTCTGAGAAGAGTCGTGAGCGACTTATTTATCGTGTTGCAAATCATAACGTTGCTCTGGAAATGATTGCAAGTTTCCTTGTCATAAAAACAAAATTTCTTGGAATTCCAGCACCTTTCTGTGACTCGAATTTTGAGCTGTAAAGATGGTTCAGAGTTTGGGTTATATTCAAGATTCAAGAAAATTAAAGGATAAGAAATTCAATATATAATTTAACTCAGGAAGAAATGGACATTGCAGTAGGGCTATTAATCTAGAGGTTTGAAGAACACTATAATATCGGGTAGGCCTCTGGCTCAAAAGTTATAGGAACACAGTAGGCCTACTGGTTTTCACCAAAATATTAGCACTCGTGTTTCCGTCCATACCATTTTGAAAACTTCAGTATTTGCTATAAAGGCAATCCTTTAGCAGTTTGCTCCATTTTAAAAATAAATTTGTCTGCGTTAAATCCATTGTTACGAGATCCTTATAGACTGAATATTCTAACAACTAAGTAACATCATCCCTGTTAAGAGTTTTGTTATTTTTTTTAACAGGGATATAAATATAAAATCTTAAATTTTGTCATCCACTGTTCTACTACTTTCCAGAGAACGTTTCTTCAGTGTTCTTTACCTATCTGCGTAAAAAAATTCTTTATGATAATGATTTACTTACTAATTTAACATTGCACGTTTTCAAGAGACCGTTTGTGTATTCTGAAGTGTAGTGGCCACAACTGTATACCATGATCCACGTGAAGTCTCACTATGGCACAATGTAAAGGTTTAGAAAACATTGTGTTGTCACTTCTAGATACAAAAAGAAGTATATTTAGTTGCCACTTCTAGATATAAAACCAATGTATCATGTTAACCTTATTGTATGCATTCATGTACTTATATTTTGATTTCAGGTTTTTATTAAAGTTTATTTCGAAATTGCTTTTTTATTGGCCTGTTAGTGTCACATTGTTTTGCAAGCTTCAACGTGTTCACTTATTTAGACTGACTTGAACCTGCCAGAGAGAGAGAGAGAGAGAGAGAGAGAGAGAGAGAGAGAGAGAGAGAGAGAGAGAGAGAGAGAGAGAGAGAGAGAGAGAGAGAGAGAGAGAGAGAGAGAGTGACAGAGACAGAGACAGAGAGAGAGAGAGAGAGAGAGAGAGAGAGAGAGAGAGAGAGAGAGAGAGAGAGAGAGAGAGAGAGAGAGAGAGAGAGAGGCAGAGAGAGACAGAGAGAGACAGAGAGAGAGAGAGAGAGAGAGAGAGAGAGAGAGAGAGAGAGAGAGAGAGAGAGAGAGAGAGAGAGAGAGAGAGAGAGAGAGAGAGAGAGAGAGAGGGAGAGGGAGAGAGAGAGAGAGAGAGAGAGAGAGAGAGAGAGAGAGAGAGAGAGAGAGAGAGAGAGAGAGAGAGAGAGAGAGAGAGAGAGAGAGAGGGAGAGAGAGAGAGAGAGAGAGGGGGGGGGGGAGAAACACACACACGAAGGTATGTAAAGAGTGAACAGAGAGTGAGGCCAAGCACAACATAGTTCTTGAGTCGTTAAGATGTGTTATTGTGGCTGACAATACTGACTCCGGACACTACTGGTGCTTTGCTTCCCTCACGTTGATTTTCTAACAGCTGACTTCCTACTTTTCTAACTTCTAACACAGTTAACTATTGTGGTTGTGATTCTTGCAGTGGTGTTGATGGTGGAGGTGGTGCCTGTGGCGGTGACGGTGAATGTGGCTGAGAAATTGATTACGAACTGTGATAGTGGTTGTGGCAGTGCCAACGATTGTAACAGTGACAGATTGTGATTGAGGTTGTGACATTTTGTGACAGTGATTGTTGCGTAGACCGTCGTGTTATTGACGGGGTTAACGCTGCTGTTGCATCATCGACCATGGCGTGAGATCACGATAAGGACCAACAGCAGCAGCAGCAGCAGCAGCAGCAGCAGCTGCTGCTGCTGATGATGATGGACAAGAAATCAGTTTATATCCCTGGCGAAGGTTCTCTTTTGAACAAGTCTGTTCAATTGTTACGTGTTTCACGTGATCTTTTGTAAAACATCTTCACGTGCAAACACCGCAAAATCAGTTCAATAAATAGCTAATTAGTTTATATCAATCAGTAAATTCCTGTTATTACTGAGTAATGGTTGCATTACTCAGACTGCGTTAGAGATATTTAATGGTTGATGATATCTTTAATTGTTTCTTAACTAAGCGATATAATAGCCGCGACGGTCTCGCTTCAAGCATGTCGGCGTTCAATCCCCAATTCTTATCCACATCCCTTCCAAGTGCTCTATAGTCGTAATGGCTTGGCGCTTTCCCATGATAATTCCTTCCCTTCTAGACGAAGAACATTGTCTGAAGAAGAACATTTTCCAGAAATACCACAGAAAAAATAATCACAAAAAAATTATTGTCTAACCTTCAAAGAGGATGTTTGTGTATGCGAGGGCTGACAGTGTGAATGTTGAATAATGCAGTGATGGTAGGTGTCTCCTGACCTGTATGATATCATACAACTTGTCTGACTAAGAGACTTGTGTCAGCAAGCTTCTCTAACACTACTTTGCATTCTTTCTGAATGAGTAAATGATATCAGATTCTGGCCTGGGGGATGCCTTGGTAAAACGAGATTAAGTTTTATGTTGAAAATAAATTTGACTTACTGGGATATTCACTGGGTTATTCATCGTGATGCCGATATATTCAATGGAAATTTATCTGGGCTATTTAATGGAATATTCACTAGGATACTGAAATGATCAATAAGATACTCATTGGTATATAGACTAAGATACTTAGTGAGGTTTTTCAGCGAGTTTCTCAGTAAGTTATTCGCTGATAAACTCACTAATACACTGAGAAACACTAATTTACTCTCTAATACACTCACTGAAATAATCACCAAGGTACTCACTGATATACTCATCGAGATCCACAAACGAGAAATTCACCAGCATACACACTTCAATAACGAGATATTTGATGCGATACTCACTGGAACACTCCTTGAGACATTCACGTACTCACTGGAACACTCACCATTGTCAACACAGCAGCGTGCTTGCTGTAGGTAACAAAGGACTATTTGTTGACATTATCAGCTGGCTTACTGTTATTGTCGCTGGAGATTTAAAGATGGCCGCTGTGTTTTAGTACCAGCGGTTAGGAATACTGAAAAGCTGTGCAGGCATTAACTGAAGGAGGATCGGTAAAGGAAGGAGGGGGGGGGGGGGGATCAGTAACTGTGGGGTCAGTAACTGAGATCAGCAACGGAGGGGAGGGGGGGGGGGTGAAGTCAGATTTATGAACTGCGCTAAGACTGCTCTGGGCGTCTACCAATAAATTCGCATATAAATTGTATTTTGTAAATGATTCAGAAGGGTATAAATGTTCGTGTTATATAAATGTAGGAAAAAACACACACACACCCACACACACCCCGCCATCCCTCCCACACACCGGACGATGACCCTGAACGGTAAAATTTTAGTCATTTCTGACAGAGCTCTGCCAGATCTGCTGTCATACACGTACCACTGTCTCGTGGGTCTCCGCCTCGTGGCACGGATGTTTTGGACCAGTGTCCTGCCAGTCCCGCACGTTGTCAGGCGACCTCGGTCATCCTAGGCCATTATGTCGAGTCCCGACGAGCTTCAACAAGACGATCTAAGTGGTTAAGGGTGTGCTGGGTGAAGAAGGGTGGTCTAAGGTCTGTTGGATGATGACAGATGGGCATTTGGGGTGAAGGGTGTGACGGGTGATTTAAGGTGTGAAAGAGGTAAAGGAAATGGAGTGTAGATATCTTTTTCCTACTTATCCCTTACTGTTAGCTGAAGATATCGTGTAAGAAGGTGGGACTACCCTTACAGGGCACAGGAGAGGGTGTCGCCCACTTTAGCGGATAAAGAAGATGAAGTCTTCTTTCATGAGCTTGAACTCTTCACGAGTGGCAGGGGGAGGGGGAGAGGGAGGGTAGCACTTCTCACAGATGTCAATAGAGAGTATCGCCACCTACTCCCAGTACAGGATGCCGGATAGAGTGAAGCCTTTCATAGTGGCAGGTGGGATTCCTTTCAAGCGCCAGGAGAAAGTAGGTCCACTATGAATCCACAATGACTGTTGGCAAAGCCTCTATCACACTAATCAACCCAATTTGTTACAGTTCCATTTCCGCTGAGGGTAATGTTGTCAACGCTAATGTAAAGAACTTCTGATTCACAAATGTCACTTCAAAAGCTGGAAATATTATAGGAAATTATTATAATATGCCCTCTGCGGTAGTGACCCAAGACTGTCGGCCGGAGAGTGTGACCCTCTGGTCATGAAGGGTCGGACGGGAGACTACTCCAACAGGGTCACTGAGAACTTCCATCGTCGTGTTAAAGCAGAAGCCTCAGCGCTCCCGTCATGAACCTGTCAGACGAACATCTTAATTACCTCTGAACAGCAACACAGTTTGAGAGAATAACATAATAGTTCCAGACTTGTAAAACTTGTACAGTCTTTCAAATTTATCGGGCACAAAGCCATATAATTTCATTAAAATAAAATAAACACCTTTATTGCAGCTTGTGACTGAAGCTACAAACCTGTTGCTGGCGCAGATGTGTTCCTACTAAAGTGTAGCGCTATCCCCGTCAGTTAACGTAAAGTTAAGTGCTCAATAGAGCAAAACAATAATACATTCATAATGAAGGCGTTCAGAAGGGAATAGAACGCGAATTTTAGAGTATGAAAACTGCAGAAACTGCCTGAAAAGAAAGAGCTTTGGAAACATTTTTACTGGCAATCATTAAAGCAAACATTGATGCAGCAGTGTCAAGCTTTGAGGAGAGTTCTTAAAGAAGAGATCTAAAAAAATCCTCCCCAGAGTTTTTTCCCCTCGAGCGAATCGCCAAGTGACAGCTGATGGCCTCAGAGGATTGACACACTTATCACGGAGTGTTTGTGCTGGGTGGCGCCCACTTCCATAACACAACCTGTCTCGAATATTACCAACAGATATTATTTTGACTTTAAGAAAGGTTTCATTTGCTTCTGACTGCAAATACTAACAAAATATTACTCCGTAGCATTAATCCGTAATATACCGATATATTTTTTAAGATGTTCAGGATGCGATAAAAACTTGTTAATACGATTTATTATTATTATTTTTTAAAGAGTCTATAGAGTATTAACTCGGTGATATATATTGGAGTGTGTGAGGGAGTTTGAGGAGGCTGTGGCCGCCGGTAAAATTTACATGTTTGTCTTCAGTTGAGAGAATATCAAGCTCTTCGAATTATTTTTTTACGAGTCAACATGACTGATGCATCCTTTTTATTTCATCTTGGTTGAGTCAATTTGCCTTATGCATATTGCTGGAGTCGTCCGGAAATACTTAAAGCACAAGGCAAAGAACTCATAACAATTTAGCAGTTGTGACAAAGTATAAAAGGTGATACAGAGAAACGTGGACACGATGATTTACAGCCACAAGTGTGCCACCTTCCTCACTAGCACCAGCAACACTAGTATCACGCACAGGAGTCACCAGCAACACAGTACCATCGAAAAGAAAGAAAATTCAAGAGTGTTACTCTTCTTCTTAGTAAATACTTCATAAATATAATTGTAACACACAACCCCTTCAGTCTCCCACTTCCGACTCACTGACCTCATTCTTCCCCAGTTTAACCCTCTTTATAAGTACTAGTTCTGTGCACCTCTTATAACAAAGCCAATAAATCCATTATAAGCGAAAAGCTATCGCTTAATATATAAACATATTTATATATGGGGATATTATAGGATCGTAGAACTGTTGTTTATTGTTATTAGACTTGACACAACACAGCCCATTCATAATTTCATATGTCATTTATTTACTAGAAGTGAAACATTAATAGTGTGCAAGAATTTAAGATATTTTATTATTTGTAATTAGTTTGTTTGCCATTTCATGAAGCGTGAGTTTAGACATCTCTAAATGACTATTTTTTTGCACGGTCTAAGATGTAATGTGCTCTAGTGTCTTCGTTCACAAACTTAATCTTGTTTACATCTGACTTCATCTAAATTCCCAATACAATCTGAAGTGCCAACTTGAGGTTGTCACTCCAGCCGGGAGGTAGCTACGCTCTCACTTTCTGCCAGGCATTAATGAACGGACATGAGCGCCCTTCACAGCAGGTCTTCCGTATATTCACGTGCCAAATAAACTTAAATTTATCCTCACTGACTCTATAAACATACATATTGCGCAGTGACTTAAATGTGCGCAGTTAGTCTGGTTCGCAATGAAATGTGCATGTTCTTTTTAGGTGGATGTTTTTGTTATAGTTTTGGTTCATGTAGCTCTCGTGGTGTGTGTGAGGGCGTCACGTGGTGGTCTCCTGTTGTCTCCCTGAACCTCGATTCCTCTTTACTTGACCCTGGAAGGCCCGCCACTAGCAGCCTGCTGTCACGCTGCCGCAGGTCGCCAGACGCCCTGCAGGAGGTACTGGACGAGGGTGAAGCTACAGGATGAGACAGGGACTTGGACGGGGAATTCGAGACGGGGGTTCGTTATATCGGAGCTGTTGAGTTGATGGTTCACCCTCCCCACTGTCCTCTTCCCCCGAATCAAACCTGCCCCTGTTCCACGCCTTCAGATTAGCTCTCACTTTCGTACTCTTAGGTCCTTTAAGTCTATCATTCCTACATGTTTCCCCGTTCTATATTGTCTTCCCTTAGATCTATTTTTTCGCGTATGTTCTATTTCCTCAACATTATTAACTCATTTACCCCCGAAGTATATTTTTTCCGGCCGACGCCCTACACAAGCACGTGAGTCGAACCCCAGCCAGTTTTTGCAGTGGTATCCCGAGGCGGCTGCTTGGTGTGTGTGTGTGTGTGTGTGTGTGTGTGTGTGTGTGTGTGTGTGTGTGTGTGTGTGTGTGTGTGTGTGTGTGTGTGTGTGTGTGTGTGCGTGCGTGTGCGTGTGCTAGCAACCTTTACAAACACCACGGAAGGTCGCCTTGTTGCGGCCCTCTCGCCTGATGGGCGACAGTCTGGACTCGTCTGGTTTTCATTAGCGTTTTTGTATACTCTTTCTGTTTTGTTTTGTCCTTTCCTCCCTTCCTATAATTTGTATATTTCTATCCATCATTCAGGTTTTTTTATTCTTATTGTTTTTATTCTTATTTAAGTTATTCAAGATGTTTCAGTTTTCTATTTTTGTGCGAGTTATTCTTGATCGCCTCTTAGATCCAAGATTCACTCTGTAATATTTCACAGAGAAATAAATGACCTTTCAAGATGCCTTCATCCTATACTTATGGTGAGGGCCATGTATGATGGGGACTATGTATGATGGGGGATCATGTATTGCGTGAATCATGTATCACCAGGTGTTCTGAGGACCCTTAATGATGAGGACCACGTATGGGACCACAGGGACCATGCATAACAGGGACCATATGTAGTGAAAACCATGAGTAACGAGGAATTTTTTTTAATCACGACGACCATGACCCATAAGGACCGTTAATAGCGAGCACCATACATAAAAATGGCCATTTATGACAGGGAGTATGTATGACTAGAATCATGTATCATGAAGACCATATTTTTATGTATAATGACCATTTATTACGAGGGCCATATATTGCGTTAACCTTATACGAGGACGACCACGTTTCCCTTGAGTCATATAGATGAGCATACATAACAAGGACCATGAATACTGAGAACCATGTATCATATGGACCACATATTACCAATCTCTTCCCCTCAAAGACCTACACTATAATGAAAGACTCCGTAGACAGGCGAATCATGTATTGGACCACTTGAGAATGGTCCAGGACGGACCGAAACGTCGTCGTCCCTTCAACTTCTAGTGTGTGGTCTGGTCAACAGAAAGGCTCCGTATATATTACTCTTAAACAGGCCCCCCAATTCTGTGTATACACATTAAATAACACTTGCAGGTGCCGTTTGGGGTACGTATCAACATTGGGCAACACCCGCTGGAGTTACGCAATGTTTGCCTTCTACTGACTTACGTAGGCAAAAGGGTACCCAACATAAGAACGCGTCCCACAAAACCCTCCAGCCAGGCTTAAACGGGAAATAATAAGTGAACTCGCCTCTTCAGAGTCCTGTGTTTATCGGGAGGTCATTTCCTGCACCCAGGAATGACTGGTTGATTTTGAGTGTTCTGCTCTTGCTGTCTGGCCCGGGCCAGGCTTTTCTGGTCTTAACAGGAGTTGTGAGGCTCTTGGTTGAAGCAGCGTCAATATCCATTGTAAGCTGGTTGAACACTATGCATATGAACTTAAATCTCGTCGATGTACGGATTTCAGGAGTGAAGTTTTGCAGAAAAGAGATTATTTTCGTTAAATTTTATTGTAACAATTCAATTGAAATTCAAAAACTTTAAATCTAGAATCAAAATTAATAGAGATTACTCTGTCGTGGAATTCATAAAATTTGTTTGATCATCGTTAAAATGCTTACAAACCTGCTCCACAGGGTGAAATGAACATCAAAATAAAATTTGACAAGCATTTCCAGTTTATGAAGAAGAGTCAACTGACACTTTCGCTTATGGCTGTATTTTTGTTATTAACATATTTAAGTCCAAGGTCATTTATGTAGCAACTCTAAACTGTATGAAGGGTAACATAGTCTGTGTTAAGAGTTAGCTATTTGATACTAAATTGTTCTCCCATCTCGCTGGGTGGTTAGTCATACAGGGCCATGTGATTACTATTCTGAACTGCCAAAAGTAACATGGAGACTGTTCCTCTCCTCTGTTTAGTTTAAAGCGGCTTTGGTTTATGGAAGGCCTTCAGGGATACTGAACGCCATACGTTTCCTTATCTCACCACACCATTTCCTATGCTATTATATCCTAGCTCGACCCACTTCCTTGCTGTATTAAATTCCCTGTTAACTGACCTTCCTGTATTTGTGTAGTGCTTGTGCTGTTATCTGGTCTCCTGGAGATATTTACTCACTTTTCATCTGGTTTTCTTTGCTTCTGCTATCTTCATCTCACATATCCTGGGTAATGAATACCTAATAGTAATGACCTCTATTTCACTCAATTAATATTCTGAAAGATCACTTTCACAGGTCGAATACATTATATTTGAAACTTTCCTAGCTGATAATAATGTTCAGTTTCCATGGTTGCCTTACTCATCTATTTTTGTTTTGAATTTCTGCAAGGTGTGGTGACAGACATGTAGTGGTGGAGGTGGGGTGGAGGAGATGGGGTGCACAAGGTGGGGTTTATAATGTGCGGTGGAGTGGCTGGTGTTGGGGATACTGGGTAGGGGAGAGAGGATAAATGTGGTGTGCAAGGGGGGGAGGATGGGGAGTGGGGGACTACCTGCTGTTGAGCGTAAACAGCGACCCTGAGTGCGTCTGGAACCTCCTACTCAGCACAATAAAGCAACTCCATGTTTCAACATCAATCAACTTGTCCTCCTTCCCCACAGGCCACCGAGATGATGACACACACTCAAGCCTCGTCCATGTACTCCAACCCTTCTGATGCCATAACAAATAGTGACAACATAGCGCGGGTGTGGATGATAACATGGAGCGGGGTGTGGATGATAACATGGAGCGGGGTGTGGATGAACGTATTTCTCAACTGACACTGACCAAGGTTACTGGATGTCAGCGTCGGTTATGAAAATCTGACAGTTAAAAGCGCGTTCGAGGAGCCGGTCTCTGCAGGACTGTGGGCGGTCTTCAAAAATAGCAAAAGAACCAGTTTAGTTCTTTGGAGGGATTCTATCTAATAAAAAGAAGTTTTCATTATTCCACGATCAGTCTTCTACGTAGATGAGTATGAAGTGCGTGTGTAGGAGTGAGCAGAATGTATTGTATGGAAAACATAAACATTTGAGTAATTAAAAAATGTAGTAAATCTTGAGACTCACTCTCTCTCTCTCTCTCTCTCTCTCTCTCTCTCTCTCTCTCTCTCTCTCTCTCTCTCTCTCTCTCTCTCTCTCTCTCTCTCTCTCTCTCTCTCATCACAGACACATACTCACACAATTAGTGCTAGCTTACCTTGTGTTAATTTCGAAATCTTTACATCAGGATTTGTGTTTAAGTTCTAATAATAGGAACACACATGCACACAGGGGTCGAGCTGACTCTACCCCGCAAGCACATTAATGTGAGCACATCTGGGTGATTGCACATGCACTCATAAGCATGATTAAATGCACCACTAATCCCTTCAAACCCACACGTCGTGGAATCTTATCTCAACACCTATGGCCCCCAACTTAGCCCCCCTTTCTGATTCCAACTCCACCATCTACCACCAGTGCTTTATCAACTCACTCCACCTACCTCCATTCCTTTTCTAGCCCTCAATCCACACATTACGGGCTGTGATGCCCATGCATCACATGTGGCATCACACGATGCACTCAACAGGTGCCATGCTGGTGCCACCTGTTGTCTGCCTTAATCTTCATAAATCAATCATTCACACTATATCATCGTCCCACAGAACCAGAGCCACTCAACCACAAACCCCACTCAAATCTCAACCCTCATATCCTATTCTACCCCACATGTCTCCCGAACACGTCCGTCGCAAAACCTACTCTACTTTTTTGTAACTACCGTCTTTTTAACTTTTTGTAATTTGTAGGTAGTTTTGTAACTACCGTTAGGAGGCATGACCTCGGTTTCGGAAAAGTTGTTCAGTGTCAACCAATATTTTTTGACTAGTTGTATATGAAAAGGGCTGCAATTGTTCCAAGTTTCAGTACTGCAGCGTAAATAGAAAGGGATATATATATATATTTTTTTTTTTTCAATTTTTTTTACACATTTTCAAGTGTGAATAAAAAAAAACTTCAGATGTAATCATTCTATGACACTTTTCTAACACATTAACATATAATAAAGGTTCGTAACTTATGGAGTTTCCAAAACATCTTTAGTTTCCTAATACAAATATTCAAAGTTCCCCCCAAAAATTATGCAAATATGTCATGTTTATTGCTAATATAAAATCAATAGATATACTTATGAAAACACGATAAGTTGGGGGTTTAGAGACATACACTTTACATATAAGGTGTAAGTTTCATCCGAAACCGAGGTCATGCCTCCTAAGCTATGCAAGTCTGGATGAAAATGTTTTGTTAGTGTTTTATGGAAGCCTTGCAGAGATACACACAGAAATCCCCATAACGTGATATATCAAAATGACCAAATTCACAAGGGCCTTGATTAAGATTTGATTCGACTAGAACGTGTCTGGGAACATCCAACGTCTAGGTTCGAATCCTGATTAAGGCCCCCTGTGAATTTGTTCATTGCAGAGATTTTTGTAAAGTTTGCCATTTTGGTATGCATGGTAAAATGTTCATCGGGTAGTCTGAAGGAATGTGTATTAAATGAACAAATCCACAAGGGCCGTGACGAGGGTTCGAATCTACGTCCGGAATTATCCCTTGTGGATTTGTTCATTTGATAAATCACGCTATTGTGATTTCTGTGTGTATGGAATGTGCATTAGATAATTATGGCTGCTCCTGCGACCTGTGTGCTGGTCCACACATATCTCAAGGCTGAATTAGTAGTATTTCCTCTTTAGGGTCACTGAGAATGTTTATTGATCAGAGTTTGTCACCACACACGCCTGCCGTGGCTAAAAATACGGACACATACTGTGCCATGGTCGTCTCAAAGGTCAGTTGCAATTCTGTAGGTTGCAGGCACCTTTCTTATTTTCTCTCAATCCTCCCTCCCTCTCTCTCTCTCTCTCTCGTGACATTAGTGGTGATGGTGGTGGTGGATTTATAGACCAAAGTGGTAGAGGAACAGTGGAGGACGAAATATTGCTATATAGGCCCATCTACCTCTGGGCTTGAAGGGATTGATTGCCGTGATGCTGATATTGGGTTAGTCGCCATCTTAGGAGTTCAGATCATTGACTTGCCCTGTACACAATTCAAAGATGTTCGGTTTTCGACAGTGGGATCTGCTCGAAGCATGGCGTGACCGACTGTCCTATATAGCGCAAATTAAAGTGAACATGCTACTGCTTTAAATTAATGTAATGTTCTTAAGGGACATCTATAGTATAGCTTAGTACATTATGGATCATGAAGCAATGGCGCCGATATTTTGCGTATATAAGAGACTATTAGGAAATAGACTATTATTCACATAAAAGATATTTGTATAATAGCTCCATTCATCAGTAATTATGATTTATAAGTAAAACTCCCCTGACAGGGCTGATATATTCAAAATATTTTTAAAGTTATGGCGCTATGATTTCTCCCATTGTTAGGATCAGAATGTCACAATTTTCATCTAGTAGGCCATTACGAAGGTAATGTTTGTTATTCAGTAGTTCAGAGCCTGAAATGTAAATAAACATCAGCTGACCTCTAGGAGAAAACATGTATGGCTAGAGGCGTCAGGAGAGACAAGGTGGTAGTTTGTTTCCAAATATTGGTTCTGGAGAAAGGACCAACTTGATTCTCTATTCCCGACTCTTTATTTATTTTAGCAGTAGCCCGGACGAACAGGTTCTGACCAGTTTAATGCACTTATTGATGGTGGGAAGCGGATCCTGGATGTGCTCTTAACTCTGGGTCACCCAGTACAGATACAGCTGGATAATTTGGTAATAATTGTGTGTGTGTGTGTGTGTGTGTGTGTGTGTACTCACCTAATTGTACTCACCTAATTGTGCTTGCGGGGGTTGAGCTCTGGCTCTTTGGTCCCGCCTCTCAACCGTCAATCAACTGGTGTACAGATTCCTGAGCCTATTGGGCTCTATCATATCTACATTTGAAACTGTGAATGGAGTCAGCCTCCACCACATCACTTCCTAATGCATTCCATTTGCTAACTACTCTGACACTGAAAAAGTTCTTTCTAACGTCTCTGTGGCTCATTTGGGTACTCAGCTTCCACCTGTGTCCCCTTGTTCGCGTCCCACCAGTGTTGAAAAGTTCATCCTTGTTTACCCGGTCGATTCCCCTGAGGATTTTGTAGGTTGTGATCATGTCCCCCCTTACTCTTCTGTCTTCCAGTGTCGTGAGGTGCATTTCCCGCAGCCTTTCCTCATAACTCATGCCTCTTAGTTCTGGGACTAGTCTAGTAGCATACCTTTGGACTTTTTCCAGCTTCGTCTTGTGCTTGACAAGGTACGGGCTCCATGCTGGGGCCGCATACTCCAGGATTGGTCTTACATATGTGGTGTGTGTGTGTGTGTGTGTGTGTGTGTGTGTGTGTGTGTGTGTGTGTGTGTGTGTGTGTGTGTGTGTGTGTGTATAATAACACTTTTAAGATTTTGATACACCATTTCCAGTATTGCCACTAACCATTGCACAGAGACTTAGATAAAGCATTCATTTAATTCGCCACCAAATGGTGACCCTCCATCCTATTTTTCTTGTATTGTCACTTCTTTTCCTCCCTCCCTCTCTCCCTGCCTCTTACCCTCCCTCCATCTCTGTTTTCCTCTGTCCATTCCTCCCTCTTTTTCTCTCCCTCCCACGTGCTTCCTTCTACAAGGCACGGTACACCAATCATTGATAACATGATAACCGTATCAGATGTTGTGCAATCACGTGGCGTGCGTAATACGTCCCATATTACTGGCTCCACGTGACTGCTCAACATGGGAGCTGGATGTGACCACGTCGCCAGCTGTAACTCGTGCTCACAGGAGGCGATGTGTTCATTGGATCACTATATGTTCCTCTTTACATTTCTGTTACTTCATTATTTGACAGGATTTCTTCAGGTGCTGAGCCTGTTCTCTCATTTTTGATTGCGTTATCCAACAGATATCGGACGATTAAGGATATACTGAAAAGGAGAGAGACTTGACAGGTCACAGAGTACAAGTGGTAATGATTGGGATTGAACTCGCGTTTCTGGATACTACAGGGGGAGTTATTCTAACTGTGACTGTAGAGAGTTGTGGCAGTGATTGTAAGGAGTTTTAGTGATTGGTTGTAGAGGGTTCTAGTGATGGTTGTAGGAAGTTGTGATGATGGTTACAAAGGTTGTTGGTGAAGAATATCATATTGTGTCTTATTCCCGCTCTCAAAAAAGGATTTCATTTGTTAAGAATATATTAATAAAGTGTCTTGGCTACAGCTTGAAAGCTCTCACGTAGTGGGTTCAGCCTAATGGCGTAATTCCGCAAAGTGTTTTGCTTGTAAATCTAACTGGAATTAGACTATCCGGTCGACTTATCCATCTATAGCACGATATAAATGGCCTTATTGCGAAATGTAAATAAATCCGCTAGTATTGAACTGGTAAGTACAGATCCCCATTTTGTCCCGCTTCCTGTATCCAGAACTACTCACCACGTCAATATAATACCTTTTTTTTTTAATAAATTAAAAGTTAAGGTCGGACACGCCTACATCTGAAGCCATGTGGACATTTCACAATTTTTTTTAAGGTAATAGGACACGATCCTCAAGCGGAAGCCGGCTCACTATCACAGATGACTCGAGGCTGAAAAGATTGACCGAGGAAGACGGGAATAATAGCGATTCATATAAAAAAAAAAGTATGTCAAGGTTCTCTAATGACATCGCAGTGACTATTTTCAAGGATCGTCATCCCCTCCTCCCCCTTCCCCTCGCCATTATATTAAAAAAGGGCTGATGGGTCAGTGCGACTCTTCGGTCTTATATGGGCGTGGCAGAAGTGGCAGAAAATGTAATTTATTTCCACAAGGTAATTCAATTAAATTTTTTCTCGGTATACTGATGTTACTTCCTGATCACTCGGGTCATCACCTTATTGAAACCCTTGGCTGTAGTGTTGTATGGGAGCCCCAACTTGCCTGTGAATATCGTTGATTACACACCTGTAATACACACCTTTAACGCCGACGGTAAATGATGTTGATTAAATCCACCTCCCGTGCCCAAGTGTAATAAATCCCTATTATCTATGTGATAGACCCCCCTCTCCCTCCCTCCCCCTCCTGTAATAATCTCCCCCTCCCCTCCTCCATGCCTTCTCATGCCTTATCTGGGATTTTTGGTGTTTATAAATAATCTACCGTACAGCGATAGGCGATACAGTATTTCAGATAATCTTATCCTGAAACGTGGCCTCAGGTATGGCTTGGACTGTAAAGTGTAATTGGCTATATCAGCATACCTCTGCTTACCTGCTGGCCTTCCCAGTCTGCCTGCTTGACGGTCGGTCAGTCTGACTGCTTATCTGCAGGTCTTACTACCTTCCTACTAAATTTTATGCATTTTACGACTGAATGTTTGTCTACCATGCCTGCCTTCCTGAGTGCCTGCTTGCTGGTATGGCATCTTAATGTTTCCTCGTTCTCTATTGTTACTTAATTCTATGGCTTGGACTGTAATCTGGTGGGACTGCATTTTTGTGTTCGTGATCTTGCATGTGCTGATTTTGTTTGTATTCATGTGTCGATTTAGTTGTCTTCAAGAAGTGCCGGACCAACTGGGGTATGGTGGATATGTGGGCCTGCGGGCCGCTCCAAACAACAGCCTGTTGGGCCAAGCTCTCACAAGTCAAGCCTGGGCCTCGGGCCGGGCTTAGGGAGTAGAAGAATTCCCAGAACCCCATCAAGCAGATTTATTCCAATTTTAATTCGGGCTTTCGGTTTTTCCATTTTCTGTTCATTTATGTTTATTATACTCACAGAGCAAAATAATTGACAAAAGTGAATATTTTGTGCTGAATAGATTAGTTTTAAGTCGATTGTGACTTAAAATCAACAATTTCGATGACACAATCGACTTGAGAATGGTCCAGGATAGACCGAAACGTCGTCGTCCCTTCACTTTCTAGTGTGTGGTCTGGTCAACATACTTCAGCCACGTTATTGTGACTCTTCGCCTGCAGATTAGTTTTAATTCTTATATCCAAAGAGACTGTGAATGAATCAGGAGTGAAAGTGTAAAAACTTAGATATAATAGTTAGTGATCAAGAGCCAACGAGTAAAGACCTTACAAACCAATGGGACTAGAAATAAAGCTGTGATTAGCCGTTTCATGAGGCTAGCTTGAAGCGTCTGTCTTCCAGCATCAGACTAGTAGAAAGACATTCTCTCTCTTGTAAAGATAACCTACATAAGACAACCCTCGAGTATGCAGCTATGGCCTGAAATACTCACGAAAGAAAAAAAAAATCAAGCCAGAGATTTGCGAGTGGTGAAGAGCCTTAATTAAACATACCGAACGTCTGCCAAAACTCAACCTCATCACACTGGAGAAAAAGTAAGGCAGGGGAAGATATGATAACGTACACACGTAACGTAACACGTAAAGACCTCGCAAACTTGCCTGAAGAATAAAGAGTAATTCAGATTAACCACAAAATATGCCGTATAATACCGAGTGGGTGCACCGAATGCTTCCCTGGTGCTTGTACTTGCGTACTTACGTTCGCGAGTAAGTGCTTCGTAGTGATTTCAGTCATCAGTCAAGAGTGTGAAGGAAATTGTTGGCTCACCATACTAGAAGGTCGAGAGAGTGCAATTATCGGCCAAGATATAAACAGTCGAGTGAACGTAATTCGTTCATACCCTGCTCATCCTCCTCCCTCTCGTTTATCCACGTGTTCAGTGACTCGCTGGCTCGTATCAGCCGAGCTTCTCATCATCAGGTCACACTCGACTCCTCTGGCGACGCTGCGTTTCTCGTCTCGTTTAGACGTTATTTCCTTGCGTGCAGTTCGTGTGTATGTGTGTGTGTGTGTGTGTTTCCTCTATGTTTACATGCGAGAGCTCTTTCTGCGTCTATGGGTGGGCACGTTTTGCGACCGTGTGATTGGATTAACAACAGTGTGATATCACCGCTTTCACATTCAAGGATATTCTGCGGTCATCAATGTGCCGTCTTCCTGGATCGATGTGAGTGAAACTCCAGCGTCCACGTGTGCATTTCCTACGGCCATGTTTATCACGTCGAACGGACGTGGCACGGAAGGCCGAACAGAGAACACGTATCTCGCATATATAGTCGAGGAGATACGTGGCAATTCACTCGCTGCCAAAGTTGATTCTCATTCCTTCACAACCAGTTTTCCCTTCTTGAGCCTACCAACGTCCAATTCCCTGAGGCTATACTTGCATTTATTTCCTCCTCATCTTGAGCCTATAATGTAATACTAAAACCGTTCGCGTCTGTAGGCAAGTCTAGGGAACTGGGCGTTCATGGTGCTTAATTGCCACCTTGTGTGATCGTGTAACAGTTTTAATGGGTCCTTAGCTCTTAAAGCAATGTTATTCCATTGTTTCACAGTTTCTATTTTCTGTCTTATGCGTGTCGCGGTATACAACAGCGTGTTTGTATTTGAATACATTGTACAAAAATGCTAGCCTTTGCAATATATGCTAGTAGGGTAATTAAGGTGGTTTTAACATTCACCGGATTGTGTTTGATGACTGTCTGCAATCTCCTCCGATACCCAGGTTGGATGGATGGATGGATGGATGGATGGACGGATAGCCTTGCCTAACCTATAGTAGATTAGGTACGACTAGACTAAGTTAGGGTGTGTGTGTATATTATGTCAGGCTAGATTTATCTAGGGAAGAACCAGTGTTTACAGAACTAGTATTGTAGCTTTTAAGCAAGTCTGAATATCTAATAAGAACTGAATGACCTCCTAAACATGTCTGAATATTTAATGTTTTAACCTTCAATCATGACAATGACAATTGTTATGGCTCCAAAACATGCCTGTGATTGATTGATGTTGCTGCCTTCACTCATACCTGAATAGCTAATGTTGTAGCTTAAAATCGTACCCAGAATGATCAATGTTGTGACCTCACACAGAGAGAGAGTGAGGTCACAATGTTGTGACCTCACAACATTGTCCTCACAATGTTGTGGCCAATGTTGTGATCAATGTTGTGACCTCACACAGAGAGAGTGAGGTCACAATGTTGTGACCTCACAACATTGACCTCACAATGTTGTGGCCAATGTTGTGATCAATGTTGTGACCTCACACAAATATATAAATAAATATAAAAATCTAAATAGTGCTGGACCATTCTCAAGTCGATTGTGTGAGAATCAACTTGAGTGAAATCGACGAGAAATCGACAATCGACTTGAGAATGGTCCAGGACGGACCGAAACGTCGTCGTCCCTTTACCTTCTAGTGTGTGGTCTAGTCAATCGAAAGATTGCTAAATGAGGTCTTCAATCAAGCATGAATAAGTGCTGTAATGCTGGCTTCTGTCACACACTTGCATGGCTACCGTTAGGGAATTAAAATATATATGAATGGCTACTCTTGTGGTCTTTTATCGATTGAATGACCTCTTGAATATCCGGTGCAGCGTTGTTTCAGCCCTCATTGTTTTGTGCTCCGTGAGAACTGTTCCGCACCAGGAGTCCTATGCCAGTGTTCCCCTCACTATCGCTGTTTATGTGTCATGATGCAATACTGCTCTGTTTAGACATGTGTGAAAAATCGTTGATGACTTCGAGGCGTTAGTTAGGAACACTCATACGTTTCGAGATCAATTTAAAGAAAAGTTGCTTTGCTTAGACACTGACTGGGAACATTTTATTTAGTTTTTTTTGTTTTTAAAGGGCATTGTCGTGTTCAGTAAGAAACGTTGCTGAGGTCATTCAGTCAATGCTGTTGATCTGCTTTGTTACTGAGAAGAAACACAGAATTTGAGATCACAACGTATCTACAGACGACCTAACCAGTTTCAAAATTGGACAACGAAAGCTGTTAGCCACTCGTCTCGTCATTTTCGGCCATTACTTCCAGTTCTGGTGAAAGCTGCTGTCTAATCTGCGTGGCCATGACCCGATGGTGCGTCAGCAACCATCGGGTCTGTGCTGGCCACGCGCCAGAAAAGCCATTCACCGTTTGCACCCGATTCTTGACCTCTGTAGTGTTGGTAACAATGGCTAGCAGCGTTCTCTATAACCTACCACGACTGGAGCCTGCAGGCGGAGCCAGGGAGATCCGTCTCACGCTGGTTCTTGGTATCTTGCTGCCTCGGTGCAGCTGCTCTGTCTACCTCGAGTTCAGGTGTGATAATAACGCCAGGGTTGGGGGGGTGGGAGGGAGAACTGCGAAGGTCGACTCGTCCACCTTGAGGTTTTACGGCAGGGATGGCGGAGTAGGTCAAGGTCGTCTGCCAAACCGGAGTCTAGCCGCCTCCAGTTCCTCGCAAATTCCAAGATCAACCACTCTGCATAATCTGCGGTATACAGTTATATATGTTCGATGTGGATGATGTTATCAACTGTTAATCATCTAGCTCTGTCATCACAATAATTAAGGCAACTGCAGAAAGCCAGTTGACCTATACGAGGCAGCGCCTATTTATATCCACTCAAATTCATTCATATATATGTGTAACCTACGCCTAAAACAATCCAGCGATCCCACGTCTATTATGTTACCTGGTAAACTGTTCCACAAATCAACAACCCCTTTTCCAAACCAGTATTTACCTAGGCTATTCCGAAATCCAAACTTTACGCCAAGATGCGTTCCACAGAGTAACCAGCATTATGAGAGTTCAAGAGCTTGGTTTTAATCTCAGCTCTTCAAGCACTTAGTCACCTGGCGGCCAGTTACCTGTGAGGCTCGTCCGAACACTGATGCAGCGTCTGCCTTCCCGTCGTCTTCCATCCTTCGTGATGGGCGAGTGCTAACTTTAACCGTGTTGCAATAGAAGTTATTAGTAAACAAGCAACAGTGGTCATTTGTTTTCGTTGGAATTGAATTGGAAAGCTAATTTTTGTGTCCTCTTTGTTGAGTTGCTATTGTTTTGTTTAGGAAATACTTGTAGAGGCAAAACCTGCAGAAGAGAGACCTATAGAGACGGGACAGGTACAGGCAAGGCCTGTACAACCAAGACGTGTAGCGGCAAGGCTTGTAGATACAAGAAGTGTAGTAGGCGACCAGGAAGTTCCACCTTGCCTTACGGAAATGTGAAGAATGCTGTTCCACAGGTACTGGACCTCCCCTCATAGTAGGAAAGACTATGGGAACTGACCAAGTAGACAGAGAAAAGTGTTCAGACTGAGACGTTAACCGAAGGAAGAAAAATGAAAAAGGGACAAATCAGAGATATGTCAATAGGAACTTCATCAGCTAAAATGCTATAGGAAGATAGAGGGTTAATGGTGTACTGGGGGGTATTAGGATGATGAAAGCTGGAATAGAGTAATTATTGGTCTTTCCTGGGGATATTGTGATGACAAAGGCTGCAAGGGGGTGGGCATTATGGTGTTCCAGGAGCACCAAGATGATGAGAACTGGGTACAAAGGGAAGAGTGTGGGGAGCACTGATAGTGTTCCAGGAGCGCCAAGATGATGAGAACTGGGTACAAAGGGAAGAGTGTGGGGAGCACTGGGAAGATCAGCACCACCATCCCAACCTTAGCGACCTGACCGTGAATGTCAGACCAAGGCACGAAAACAGCAACGGTGATAATACTGACATTGGAATGGCCACTGGAAGTGCCTTTCCACCTTTCCAGTACTGGCCAGGAAGCGACGACAGAGATATTCGTGTCTAAATCTGACCTCCCCTGGTATAAGAGAGAGAAAGAGAGAGAGAGAGGGAGGGAGAGAGAGAGAGAGAGAGAGAGAGAGAGAGAGAGAGAGAGAGAGAGAGAGAGAGAGAGAGAGAGAGAGAGAGAGAGAGAGAGAGAGAGAGAGAGAGAGAGAGAGGCAAAACGAGACACAAGTGATATATATTTCTCATGAAGGGTGGAAAACTATTCAACTAGATAAAGAAAACTGAAAGGGTAGTCACACCTGGATGTCATTAGCTCTACATACTTGCTCATCTCTGTGCAGGAAAAAGACTAGTAAACTACCATTAACACAAATATATAAATACATATAAAAATCTAAATAGTGATGATCTTTATAAAAAAATCAAGCAGGAACTAGCTTTGGGTTCTATTGATTATATTTGGCGACGGTGAGCAGATGACAGGAGTTATATTTTTAGCGATCTCCAAGAGGGTGCGGACGGCCTTGGCCTGGACAGAACTGTGAGGGCAGCAGTTGGGCGGAGACGGAAACTGACGGAAGTGAGACGCGCCCTGTACACAGCAACACTTCTGCGATGTGTGTGTGAGGATGAACGCGCCTAATGCTCATCTGTTGACCGCTTTCTCCGTGACGTAATGCGATCATTTGTTGGGTCAAATGACGCCGTGTCCGTATTATGTATTGAAAGTCAGATCTGAATAAGATTAAGGGGTTAATCAGTTGACTGGTTGACAGTTGAGAAACAGGCCCAAAGAGCCAGAGCTCAACCCCCGCAAGCACAACTAGGTGAGTACAACTAGGTAAGCGCGCACACACACACACACACTGACTGTAAGAAAAGTACTCTCACAGATTTCAAAGTAATGTTACAATAATTTAATATTTCAATTTTTGTTAGAAGATGCGTCCTTTCTATGACATCAGTCTGTGTCTTAAACCTCGTACTATTAGCAGTTCAAAACAGACATGATAGACAATTGGGGAAATATTGGACATAACTTTGACCAATCTCAGAACATGGTTTGATATGTGAATCAATATTAAAGATGCTAAATTAAAAAAAAAACTTGAATTACCATAAATACAAAACTAAACCAAATAATATATATTTATTTTCCCTATGAAAAGGATCTTGCGCTACAGGCAGTGAATATTATATTATATTATAATATATATATATATATATATATATATATATATATATATATATATATATATATATATATATATATATATATATATATATATATATATATATATACAATGTTTTCAATTATGTTTTGAGGTGAAGGCGCTCCAGAACAACAAGGTGGAGTGTTATGAGTGGGCGGCGGCCTGGAGAAGACCATCACGTGACCAGCAGGAAGGCTGCTCGTGTCCTCCCTGCACAATTCCTCTTATACAGCCCGTACGAGAGCCTCAGTGTGCCGCTGGGGGCTTGGTGAGCAGGACTAGCGGTACAGGCTGCCGAACCCTGGTGGCTGCTGTTACATGTGATGTAAATGAGGAGTTACACGCAGAAATCACAATAGCGTGACGAATCAAATGAACGAATCCACACGGGAGTTCAGTCGATTAAGGCAGTGTCTGGGATGCTCTCGGACGTAGGTTCGAATCCTCGTCACGGCCCTTGTGGGTTTGTTTAAATGAGGAGTGTTGCTGGTGAACAGGGAAGAGGAGGAGCCTGCAGGATGGCGTCAGCATCATAAACAAACATTGACGTTTGAAACTTACATGTTCTCAAATACGATAGTTTTGAAGACATCCTGCAGTCGTCTTTTGGGCCTCTTAACACCTTATTGTTCCGTATCTTGACAAGTTTCCTTACAAATAATAAGTGATTATGCACTTGTTGAGAGGACCCCGGGAGGAGGGAGATGCTGGTGCTGTGAGAGTGGAGATGGGTCGCTGGTGTTCACGTGTGCTCCACGCTGTTTTTCTCCAGCTGGCCTTCGGTGTTAGTGACCTTATGCTGTTGCAGGTGCATAGTGCAACTACACACTGACCCTCATATCCCACTACCGAGATTGTACTAAGTGGTGATGGATCATTCAGGAATTTTGTTCTTCAGTTATATATATTGCTCTTGTTAGGTTATGCAGCTCAGTTTTGGTCGCCATACTATACAATGGATATAAGTTTACTAGAACACGTCCAGCGTCAATCTTTCTTAATGACAGGTTTCTAATTTAGGGGATTAACTTTGTCATTCTACGCTGGACGCGTTCTAGGGAATTAATATCCATTGTCTAGTAGGACGACCAAAACTGAACTGTATAATCTAAATGGGGCCTAATCACAGCAAGATATAACTGAAGAACAACACCATTTTGGAAAGACCTGGTTAAATACTAGTTCGGTAAGAGGATTGTTGATTTGTGGAACCAATTCCCGAGTAACATAATAGAAGTAGGATCCCTTGATTGTTTCAAGCGTTGGTTAGACATATATATATGAATAAGATTGGGTGGATATAAATATGAGCTGCCAATAGACCATCTGCAGTTACCTTCATTCTTATGTTCTTAATTTTATGACGATATCGTATCAGTTATAGTCTGCCTAAGTGCGTAGGAAGAGATAAGGAACCGCCAGAAGGCTAGCTTGAGGCAGTACGCAGTGCCTCGGACGGCTGGCTCTGACGGGGCACCGAGGGCATGATTACGTAAAATCCGTGCAGGTCCCTATAGTGATACGGGGTCTCCATGGTGCCCTGTGCGTCGTAATATATTTTATTTTGTTCAATCCACAACGCTCTTATTGCGCAATTATTATTTTGCCTCAAAGAGTAAAGTCCTTCACTAGGTATAATGTTTACCTTGCCATACCCAGCACTGAGCACCACTGTGCTCAGTGCTGGGAATGTCATCATTAATCACCACGGCCACCATTACTCCTATCTTCTCCCATCATCACTACCAACACAAAAATCACCACGAGCATAACTACCATCATTATTAGCAAGATTAGGCAAGGTTAAGCTAGGCTAGGCTAGGTTAGGTTAGATTAGCTTTCCTAAAGTTTTTGAGGTGTTACTCCTCGTTTCTTTGTCACATAACAACGACTGTCACACAGGGACTTGGAACAATAAGAACCTGTACCAACAGGGACATGGACCAACAGGGACCTGGAACAACAGGGGACCTGGAACAACAGAAACCTGGAACAACAGGGACGGTAACCTCCATCTGGTGTTGTTTCCCTCGGAGATGATAGGCTATATCTGACATTATTCTGGTGCCCAATTTTGTCACTCCAATTATTCAGTACAAAGTATACGATTAAAATAAATTAAGTAGTTCTTAGAGAGCTTGTTGTATTGATATGTGGAGTGAGGAGGAAGGCCTAGACGGCCCATTACACTCCTGAAAGGAAAGGCGACTGAAAAACGACTTGTACAGGATCAGCCGACACTACGCAGCCATAGCTAAAGTTTTATGATCTGCACGACTACGAAATCTGGTCGTGCCCGCCTCAGACGACAGTCGTAGCTACGTGACACCCAGTTCTTTCCTGGTGTATAGATATTGTGGCCATAGATTACATGTATGGGGGAACACAATCAATGGATGAGTGTGGTTACCGGGCAAGACAAAAATATCTCACGTAAGAATAAACTTATTATCACATATTAAGCGAGATAATTTGCATAAATTAAATATAAATTTGATTCCAATCTAATAACGACATTGCCGGCAGGCAATTCCACAAGCTCTCTTATAAAGTGGACACGAGAGCAGCCTCGACCACATGTTGAGGCCAGCTCACTCTACTAGCTAACTAAGCACTCAATATCTAAATTACTAATTATAATTTAGATGGCCCAGGGATTACTAATAAATTAAACAAGTTTGACCAAAGTAATAAACCTAATATCTAAATCAAATCAAAACTCAACGACACTCTGGATGATCTAAATATTAATTAATTATTGAAATTAAACTTAACCAAGGGTGGTATGGGAGCCAAATTAAATCATTCGTCACAAAGTCAACTCTCTAACAACAGCCTAAGCTTTCCCCTCCCTCTAGTGTACTTGCACTAACGCACATTCTGATCCATCCCACGCTACTTATCCAAATTGTTATGTTCTGAATGTCAAACTTGCCCTTCAGGGAGTTGCAGGGCACCGTGTTTCATCGTTGACCAGACCACACACTAGAAGGTGAAGGGACGACGACGTTTCGGTCCGTCCTGGACCATTCTCAAGTCGATGGACCATTCTCAATCGACTTGAGAATGGTCCAGGACGGACCGAAACGTCGTCGTCCCTTCACCTTCTAGTGTGTGGTCTGGTCAACATACTTTAGCCACGTTATTGTGACTCATCGCCTGCACCGTGTTTCATCACTCGACCATAGTTGGAATTTTCTCCTTTTTAATGCGGGGGTCACTGGGGCTCTTAGATGAGTCAGGGTCATCAAGGGTACAATGTAGCCAGGTGTTTCCAGTACACCTGAAATCGACGATTGTGATATCTAGTGTTGTATTTGTATTTTTTTATTAGGCATTGTGTACATAAATCATCTGTACAAGACATCCGTAGATGCAATTACAGTAGCAACAGCATTTTGTTGGGATCAATGGAAGTTGAATATTTTAAATATCTATCTTATTTCTTAGAATGAAAGTCAATTTGGGTAAAAGGCAAAATATCTTTGTTCTCTTTTATAACAAATTTTCCTTATAAAAGACAATTTCAAACTTCAAATACGTGCAATGTCAATTAATTACGCTCAAAAAGCAGTCTAGCAGAATATTTCGAATATCGATAGTATTTTTAAAACTAGGTCAGTTTCAGTAAAATGCAGAAATTTTCCATTTTCTCTATTGATCAAATTTCTTTATAAAAGAGCGAAATTTTAAACTTCAAATGTGTGCAGTCACCTCCAATTACTCTAAAAAAAAAGTAGGATTCAAGCATAATATTTTAAGACACTTTCGTATCTCTTGAACTGCACGTGAATTTAGATAAAATGCGAAAAATCAACGTTTTCCCTTCTCGTCAAATTTCCTCTAAAGAGATAACAAATTGGTCGTAGTTGCCAATGTTTTCATTACATCGATACCTAAAGCATTCTCAAAACATCTATACACTTTCAGTTAGTCTTAATTTAGTACCACGAACCAGACGTTAGTTTAGAAAACCTAAGTGTTTCTTTTCCATCAGAAGTCTGTTCTGTATAACTCAGCACAATCCCCAACTATAAGAGTTGAAATTTATCAGTAACGTGAAATCGGCCATTTCCTGCCTGATTAGGAATATGGTCTAGTTTTCCTGTTGAGTAAATCTGAGGGGTACGTACCTGCCTTCCCCGGAAATTTCCCATCTCATGTTCTATTTTATTCCTCTTAAATTAGGAAAACTCGAGACGGTCTGAAGTTTCCGGTGGAATGAGAGTACTTTCTATTGATTTTTGTTCAGATCTGAATTGAATTGAAATTGAAATTGAAATAAGTTTATTGAGGTAAAATACTCACAAAGGGATGAGGTAGCTCAAGCTATTCTCACCCCGTTCAGTACATCGTCTTAATACATCCATATACACACATCACAAACAATAAACATATTACCAAACATTCTGAGATCAGTTCTGAAGTTCTGTCAAAGATTAATTCATTGTCATCGTCTACAGCGAGAGAGAAAGAGAGAGTGTAATGAGTGCAAATGTATGATGGGTGGGGAGTGATGCGCATTAAGGAGTGAGAGGCAGACGTGCCTTCACACAGTAACCCGCTACTGTGTGACGAGACGTTACTGGGTCTCGGTAACCCCGTCTTTTGCCCTCGCCTTTGGACCCTTGTGTTTTGTCCTCCTCCTCCTTTGGCGAGGTGATAAAGAGGAGATGATAGAGGAAAAGTCGATGATAAATAGGGAATTAGAGAAACCCCATGCTGCAGCATCCACTTCCAGTTGATTGATTGACAGTTGAGAGGCCGGCCGAAAGAGCAGAGCTCAACCCCCGCAAGCACAGCTAGGTAAATATACACATACTCTTATCCGAGTTGCTGACACACACACACGCACACACACACACACACACACACACACACACACACACACACACACACACACACACACACACACACACTTTCATAATAAAAAATCAGAATATACGGAACATACATATGTAGAAATACCATTTTGGAGCCTAGGAAATAGAGGCCTCGGGTGCTATATTACTTTACATGGCACATGTAAGATATATTAGATGAGTATACTGACCCTGGGGACCTGGGGGCCTCGTAGCCTGGTGGATAGCGCGCAGGACTCGTAATTCTGTGGCGCGGGTTCGATTCCCGCACGAGGCAGAAACAAATGGGCAAAGTTTCTTTCACCCTGAATGCCCCTGTTACCTAGCAGTAAATAGGTACCTGGGAGTTAGTCAGTTGTCACGGGCTGCTTCCTGGGGGTTGAGGCCTGGTCGAGGACCGGGCCGCGGGGCTTGTCCACAAGAACCCTCCATTGAACCCACACTTAAAGAAACGCAACACTAAACTGGAACAGTCAAGAGATGTACAACAAGGATCGTGCCAGAACTATGAGGATTAAATTAGGAGAAACTGACCTAAACCTTACCACACTTGTATACAAACAATTCTAGGAGACATGATAACGACATAAAGGATTTTTGGGGAGTTGATAAAGGGCAAATGTTTAGGTTAATACAGGGGTAGAACAAGGGGTGTCTGTGTTATCATTTCAGGTTGTCATTAGGGCGTCTGCGAGTGTTATCGCTCCAGGCCATATGTGAGGCTTATCGCTGTTACTTGAGTGTTATCGCTCCAGGTTGTCCGCGTGTTATCGTGCCAGACCGCCTGTGTGTGTGTGTGTGTACTCTGTTGTTCATTGAAACGCGGAAAGTTTTACTGGGTATGACTAATGACCGCCAGTGCCGCTGATAAACGCAGATGACTCATACTAATCTATGTTTATGATCGGGGTTCAAACAAAGAAACGCTAACAGCAGCAAAAATAATAATAATATGAACGAGAAAATCTACTGGGATTTTCTCGCGGTCATTTTCTGGTCACAGATAATCCTATGACCAAGGCATTGCCAGCCTCGTACTGTACAACTGTACCAGCGCTGACTTAAATCTTTCAACCAGATTTCTGCTGAAATCATAGGATGGTCTGGCTTCAGGAGGGCCTCCAGACCTGTGGAGGCCCTCCACAGGTCTGGAGGGCCTGTAAGACTTATCAAGTGTGGGATGGTACAATAGTATGGTAAGCGAGCCCCGGTGGACTCTCATTGACGTTTATCACGTTAGTGTGATTTTCTGTGTATAAATAATACGAATACACAAAGAAATCACATTAACGTGATATATTTTGTATCTGAAACTGGAGCATAACAGTTGATGAACTACTTTACCCGCGCCAGAGGGCACGAGAGGTGTGTGTGTGTGGGAAACTTTGATTAGCTTCAGGAGAAGCCTCCTCCCCTTCCCCAAACTTTTTGTGAATTCAGTGCAATCCCAGGTTGTGTAACTTATACCAAGTTGTGGTGCAAAGTTAAGGTGCTCGACTGCAAGTACCTTGAATGCTGGTTCGAGTCACTTCAGTGCTCAAACTAATTTTCTCAATATAAATAATAAGCAACATTAATTATATTTCTAATCAACATCAATTAGAATAACATAAAAGAGCGCAAAATTGAATTATGAAAATATTTTGGAATTCTCAGGCGATCAAAAGCTGGAGTTACAGATGCGCAATATATGGGCAAGGATAACAATAATACTGGAATTGTATTGCGAATTGTCATTCGCTGAATAATATAATATTACTATAGTCGTTTCACGCAACGTCTATAGTAATATCCATTTGATTTTTCTCGTCCTCTTCCCCTTCCAATTACTCGAATCCTCTTCCCCCTCTCCTTTAATCGGATCCTCTTCCTCCCGCTCCTACTACCCCCTAATGCATCATAAGCAGTTAAATGTACGTAATTAGTGTCTGCAGTAAAAACAGAAGCAGTTTGTGGCGTGTGGACCGGCGTGGCTAGTAGCTCCTCCTGTGATTTCATGCTTGGAGTCTTTCGGATGTAACAAAAACTTTCATTGGTTGGTTCATTCATTGGTTCAATGGACTTGAGAATGGTCCAGGACGGACCGAAACGTCGTCGTCCCTTCACCTTCTAGTGTGTGGTCTTTTCAACACTTTCATTGGTTCATGCTAACTGCTAGGCTGAGTTCGCTATGATAGACGATTGTGAGTGTTCGCTAAACTGTATCGGCTAATTTAGATATTCACACAGTCACGAGCCATAGATTCTTTAACCCACTCCCCCTCCTTTCCACCGTCCTAAAAGGAAGTCGAAGTCAAGATCGATGAAAGGCCAAGTGAAGACTAGAATACTAGAACCGGCCAAAGGTCAACATTGGCCGGTTCTAGTGCGAAGCTTTCTGACATCATGAAGCATTAGCAGATTACTGGACAAGCTAATGTTCGGCTACCTCACCCCCAGGTTGGGTGTGTGTGTGGGGGGGGGGGGGGGAAGGGTAAGAGGGGCTCGGTCAGGGTGATGGGGCCAGGGTGGGGGGAGACGGGATGGGTAGGTCAGGGGTGTTGGGGCCAGGGTGCGGGGAGACGGGATGGTTAGGTCAGGGTGTTGAAGGTAGCACGAGGGTGTAGAAGGATATGGAGGATTATGGGTTAAGTGAAATGAGAATGTTTGGGGAAAGGGCATTAGCACCACACACACGGACAACACCCTCCGGGAGACCCCAGACACGGACAACACCCTCCGGGAGACATCAGACACGGACAACACCCTTCCGGGAGACATCAGTCACGGACAACACCCTCCGGGAGACATCAGACACGGACAACACCCTCCGGGCGACATCAGACACGGACAACACCCTCCGGGAGACATCAGACACGGACAACACCCTCCGGGAGACATCAGACACGGACAACACCCTTCCGGGAGACCTCAGACACGGACAACACCCTACCGGGAGACATCAGACACGGACAACACCCCACCGGGAGACCTCAGACACGGACAACACCCTCCGGGAGACATCAGACACGGACAACACCCTTCCGGGAGACATCAGACACGGACAACACCCCACCGGGAGACATCAGACACGGACAACACCCCACCGGGAGACCTCAGACACGGACAACACCCTACCGGGAGACCTCAGACACGGACAACACCCCACCGGGAGACATCAGACACGGACAACACCCCACCGGGAGACCTCAGACACGGACAACACCCCACCGGGAGACATCAGCCATGGACAATACCTCTTCAGACACCAACGAACGAGAAGATAAATTATCAAGTTAATGAGGCCATCGAGGAAAATTACAGGTGTGTCGACTGATGACCGAACAAACGAGTCGAGTGCTAACTCGCCCTGAGGCACTCGCGCCGGAGAGACCTAGAGTGAATTTTCCTTTTATGATTTTCTTGTTGGTATCTTAAGCACTATACTCCTGCTTGTAAGTGCTTATTGCGAGTTCTGGCTGTGGTTAGAATAATTGTAAATTTCGAAGCTTCGTGGTGTCTTTTGTTACATTTTTTGTAACATGAGGTGAGAGGGAAGGAGGGGGGGGGGAGTGGGAGGGAGGGGGGGTCTTTAGGACGTCGAAGGGCGAGTTCAGAGTTGCTTATTGGAGGCGAGAGAGAGAGAGAGAGAGAGAGAGAGAGAGAGAGAGAGAGAGAGAGAGAGAGAGAGAGAGAGAGAGAGAGAGAGAGAGAGAGAGAGAGAGAGAGAGACAGAGAGAGAGACAGAGAGAGAGACAGAGAGAGAGAGAGAGAGAGAGAGAGAGAGACAGAGAGAGAGACAGAGAGAGAGAGAGAGAGAGAGAGAGAGAGACAGAGAGAGAGACAGAGAGAGAGAGAGAGAGAGAGAGAGAGAGAGAGAGAGAGAGAGAGACAGACACAGACAGACAGACAGACAGAGACCCCCCTAACTTAACGTCACGTATAAGCTTAGTTAATAATTAAGGCCATTAGCGGATGCAGACAGCACCACCAGCAACAGAGCCTGTAAAAACAAAATGCAGCAGAACCTGCAACAACTACAACAGCCTGAAAAGTTGCAGCAGCAGTGCTAAGAGCAGTTACAGCGGCGTCACTGTTATCGTGTTGTTGCTGTAACACCGACTGGTATAGATGGCCCCCATCCATTGCTCATTCTGGTGCGACGCCTCAAACATGTTACTAATTTGCCTTCTTAATCATCCTCGCAACTCTGGGTGATATGGAGCAGCTGGTAGACTAAACAAACCCAACAGCAGACGCTGGCAATCACTCCTGTGTAGACGTCGGGTGATCATAGTGGAGGTAGTGGTGGGGCTTGGAGAGAGCACACCTGTGGTGAACCCATGCTGATGTTGTTATACAAAGTTCTTCCGCTCCAGCGAGCGAGTGTATAGTGTAGTGATGTATAGATGTAACTAGTGCATAGGGTTAGATACAGTATAATGTAGCTAGTGTATAGTGTTAGATACAGTATAGTATAGCGAGTGTATAGTGTTAGATACAATATGATGTATAGAATATATTGTGTTAGATGTATTAGAATATATTGTGTGGTGGTGGAGGTGATAGCAGAGAGCACACCCTGTGGTGGTGGAGCGTACGCCCTGTGATGGCATTACAGTAGGGGTGGTGGTGATGATACATACAAAGAACACTCATATAGTGACTACTATTTCCAAGAACACAATCCATTAATATTTACACTTCAGCATGATCACCTGAAGTGAATTTAATGATGCCCCAGCGAGCGGCGGGGCGACGCTTTCTTCACTCTCTCGTCTCCATGATCTGGCAACAGTTTGTTTACACAGGAATATCTTTATGAATCACAATGTACTTGTATTTACAATCCTCAATATGAAGACTTTCTACTTAAGATTATTCTCGTTAGGAGACAAGACGGGTGATGATGAATCTAACTTTGCCACATCTCGTCGTCACAGATCGAAGGAGGGATTGTCTGTTCTTTACTTGATATAGCGAACAGGACTTTTTTTTTTGTTAGGAAAGCTTCCCATTTAATTGTGGTTTTCTGCACTGGGATGTCCAAATGTCGTATAATTTGGTCTCCCGATGCAGCACATACCCTTTTGATCTCCCAATGGAGACCAAAAAGAGGGTCAACGGAGACCTTTTGACCTTCGCTAAGCGCCGATGTATCACTCTCTTGCTTTTAATTTTAAATGCGACCAAAAAAATAAAATAAAATAAAACCCATTAGCCTGGCTACATTTAAAGGCCTGAAGACTGGTGTGGCATGCAGCTGAATAATGCTGAAGCGGCAGGCTTAGTGGCCTTTTTTTTTGTAAATCTGAAAGTCGTAGGTCATAACCGCAATCGTTCCTACTTTTGTTTTTGTCGTGCATAAATTTGTAAAAAAAAAAGGGGTGAATTAGCGAACATTGGTGCAGTCTTTGGGATTTGAAAGTTGCCAGTGGTGGAATATTTGTAATTGTTTGTAAATGCCGGGGTTGGAGGGATGATTGAGTTAAGAGAGATTGGTTGCTCAAGTGACCCTAAGTGATCTTGGGTGACCTCAAGTACTCGCAGATGATCCTAAGTGGTCTCGTGTAACTTTAAATGATTTTAGGTGGCTTTAAGTGGTTTTGGGCTACTTCAGGTACTCGCAGGTGGCCTTAAGTGATCTCAGGTGAGCTAATGTGGTTTCAGGTGGCCTTAGAGTCTTAAGACCACAATTACTAGCAGATCGCCCTTTCCATTATGGATAATTACTTACGGTCGCGTTGAAGTCGCCAATTTATATACGCTTAAACCTCCTATAAGGCCTCGTCCCTTTTCTCCGTTATTTGGAAATTTGTCTAATTTGTTAAATTAGGAGGATCGATGAAGTAGAAATCAGTAGAGTCTGGAGACAAGATATCTATTTTTAGAAAACTCGCCGTTCATGTTAGCTGATGAAGAGTATTATCTTATGACAGTTCACCAGTTATCAGTTGTGAAAAAAATATGGCATCTATAAAACCTTGTATGACTGCCGCTGAACCCCGAACGACCAGTCAAGAAGTGGACGGCGTTGAGAATGCGTTGAAGTAAAATTACCAGATTAAAGAGCGGGGAAAAGGTACACCTGCCCAATAGCGTTCTGTTATCGATGCTTAGAAATGCGATCAAACTTATTTTACTCCTCTCTCTCTCTCTCTCTCTCTCTCTCTCTCTCTCTCTCTCTCTCTCTCTCTCTCTCTCTCTCTCTCTCTCTCTCTCTCACACACACACACACCGAGGTCTGAAGCCTTGTGTAAATCTCTTGTGACAAAAGCTTCAGCTACCGGCTAGAAATCAGAGAATTGCCTGAACTTTGGAGAACAGCCACCGTACTCCCGATATGCGACAGATTAAGACAGGAGGCACTAACCTTCAGAATATAAGAGCGACTAATTAGAAGACTCGTCAACATTTGGAAACAATGAATCATTTCCCAACATCAGTATGGAATTGATTGAGGAATATCGTATCTGATAAACCGCCCTCACCAGTTTTTCCTCCTGTTGGCAATTACACAGAAGAGTTAGGGCAGAATGCCTCTCTGGACGCATTTAAAGGCATTTAAAACCATTCCACACCAAATACTCTGGACTAAGCTTGAGAATGTGCAACAAAGGCAATAGGTGCAAGAAGCTGTTGCACCTCGATAGGTGGTGAGTTTAGTAAGATAAGGTAATACTGGCAAAATGTTCTCCTGATAACTCTAGCACTTGGAAGGGATAAGAATTCCTTGTGTAGAAACGGTTATTTTGAGGTTATCTTGAGTGCTCAACCATTTAGACAATTGGGGATTGAACATCGACCCTGTAGGAAACGCGGTTCTCGCTCTGCCGACCAAAGTCAATGTGCTCTTTGAGTTAATGACCGAAGGGTCTAAGTTAGAAGGTATACATAAAAGTGGAAATAACAATTAAGGCTCAGTACTATGGCCCATACTGTTCCGTGTGTATATATAAATGACTTGCCAAAGGAAACTGGATCAGACAAATGTTTGCGAACAAATTACAACTACTTTCATCAACAGAGTAGGACTGTACGTCAACTGCAAAAGAACCTAGATACTTTCCAGAAATTGTAATAATGCCTCTAGATTTCCAAATCCAATATATGAAAGTAAATGCGGAATGGTATAGGCGCAAGGCGACTCAAACCCCACTTGAAAATGAAGGAATATAAAGTTTTAGGATCAGAATAGAGAATGCTCTGAGTTATAACCTAAAACGTGACCACGGATGCACATATGTGCATTATGACGTGAGGGACATTCGCCAAACTGCTAAGCGTCAGGTCAGCCTTCAGAATGCAGTACACTACATATGCAACACTTGTTCTTGAGTATGCAGGTAAGGTATACAATCGTCACTTAGATAAATGTAGACACAACAGTGGAGAAAACAAATCAACAGAAATGTACCAGGATACATTTACAGAGGCCGACGAACGAAAATTAACAGAGAAAATTGTGCATAACCCAATGTCGGAAAGAAAGAATAGGGGAGACATGATTACGACGTATAATATTCTAAAAGGGAATGACGGGGAAGGGGGGGTGTAGTAAGGGATGAACAACACGAGTATTGGCGTATTAGCGTAAAAATAGTAATTAAATAAAAAGATACCAGACAAATTGAAAAGGTCAATGCATTAAAACAAAAAGGAGCGGCTCAAAAAAGTTAAGCTCGATAGCCAGAGCTTGACCCTAAAAAGTAATTTAAGTAAGCATTTAAAGCACACACACACGCGAATAATACGACCAGATCCCCGTATCTAAATATTAATAAAGACCTTTGTACACATACGCCGCAGGATTTCCCCGTTTTCTGTATTCATATTGATTTGGTCTCACCTGACAACAACTGTCGTCACCTCATTTCCTTTATTACCTCACATGTCACCTCGTCTCCTATTGTCACTTGTTCTTAAATCTGTTTGGCATGATCTATACGACTCGCCTACAGATCTGTCAGCCCGTCTTATATGACAGTAAGATCACGGGCAGCTGTGATTTAACTCGTCACGTGTTGACGAAGGAAAAATGTTTTACGGATACGACCTCAGACGTCGACTGGAAGAACGTCTGGCCACCGGTAAATGCTAATCTAAATTAAACCTCTTGCATCAAAACATAATTGAGTGTACCCTGAAACGTTTTCTTTAATTATTTTTGTAATAAGATAAACATCTCTGCTATTGATTATTGGCCGATTTAATTGTTTCTGTGGCAGATTTTGTTACTGTTATGTTGGTTTATTATAAAAAACTTTATTTATCCTCTATAATATAAATGATTATTAAATAATTTTGCAAAGGGCTTTGTTCATGTCTCAGTTCAGACAGGGTTTTCAGAGGGATATATACACATACCGAGGAGTGAACCTCACTTCTGTGTGTATGTACAGAGAGTGTTTTAGATTTTTTAGATTTAGACTTTTTTTTTTTGATGAGGTGATTTCGGAGCTTAGCGTCCCCGCGGCCCGGTCCTCGACCAGGCCTCCAATTTGCTACACATCCCCAGGAAGCAACCCGTAAGCAGCTGTCAAACTCCCAGGTACCTATTTACTGCTAGGTAACAGGGGCATCAGAGTGAAAAACAATATTTTGCCCATTTGTCTCCGCCTCCACCGGGGATCGAACCCGGAACCTTAGGACTACGAATCAGAAGCGCTGTCCACTCAGCTGTCAGGCGCCAGATATCAGGCAGAGCTGTCAGGCAACTAAAGTATACTTCCTGGCTGATCCGTAAATTATTGTCGTGGGCTCAGTTCTACGACTGATAGGACTGAAACCCAACTCCAGACCAATTGGTGGTGGAAGCGGTGATGGTATTAGTAGTGATAGTGATGTTTTTAATTGTGGTAATGGTGGTAGTAGTTATAATGATAGTAGTTGTGGTGGTGTGCATGTGTTAGCCAATCATTACCTAGCATATTTTGGCAGTGGGTGCCTCCACAGTGTGCTAGTGACCTTCACCGTGGAGGCACCCACTGTGCTCTGGCTTTATGGGGATGTGACCTCTATTGTTGCTGTGACCTTTTTACTGGGTTATGAGCCGCAAGAAAACTGTTTAGTAAATAGTAATTAATTTATTGAGGTGTAAATTAAACGAAATATTTAGAGTTTGCGTGTATGTTATGATAGTATTTGCGCATGCGCACGTTGGAGTGCTTGTGTGTGTGTGTGTGTGTGTGTGTGTGTGTGTGTGTGTGTGTGTGTGTGTGTGTGTGTGTGCGTGTGTGTGTGTGTGTGTAGTGTGTGTGTGTGTGTGTGTGTGTGTGTGTGTGTGTGTGTGTGTGTGTGTGTGTGTGTGTGTGTGTGTGTGTGTGTGTGTGTGTGTGTGTGTATGTGTGTGTATACGAACTTACTATTTCCGCTCATCTTAAATCATCTCTGGAACATAGGCCTACCGAACACGAAATTGCTATTCCGGATTATAAATTGCACAGGAAATCTGCTATTAATGTCTCAATCACAGCGGTCACGTTTCGGGTTCATTAAGGTTGAAAGCGTTACAGATCTGTTATTGACTCGGCATTACACCATATCCAACAACCAAACATCAGAAAAAGCAATCATGAATCAATTTAATTAGATAAAAAGTCCCACACCTGTATATTTGTGGAATTTATGTAAGGAATTTACACCAAGTCTTTCGCATTCTTCTGAGTGCTTTATCAAAGTCTGAGTGTGTGATTGGGACGAGACTTACATCTCAACGTCTAAACTAGCTTAAAACATCTAAACACACTAGTTTAGTCTGGGTGTTTATCCTGTGTTATTATGTCTGAGAGAAGACATTACTATTACTAATCAATTTAATTTTGAGAATGTGTGTGTGTCTAGCCAATATATTTAGGTCTAAATGTTTTTTTATACAATTGGTAATTTAGAGCCAGATGGCCATGACCGAAAAAAGGGGTCAGAGAGAGGGTGATAACAGGTCCGAGTTGCTCCTCCTTCCATGACAGTAGTTAGCCCGTCTGTCTGCTACTTTTGTAAGAGAATAATCCAGCCGATTCCTTCCAGAAAGGCGAAAATATTCATACTGTCTCCCTGTGTAATATTCCCTCCGGGGTATCATATTCCCTTCTGATACTACGGGCTCACCATAGCCCGTGCTACTTGGAACTTTTTGTTCCAGGTAGCGAATCTTAAACAACAACAAATCCTGATCGGAGGTCATTAAGGCGGGAGTATTATTAAGACCATGCAGAATGTGTATCTTGAGAGGGTCTCTTAGTGGAGATCTCGATGGCTTTTTTATGTGTATTAATTTACTAGTTTTGTGGTAGTGAGACTCGGCAGCCCTGAAAGGGCCGAAGAAGTGCCTCGGGAACATTTTAAGTGTTAAAGGTCATTCTTATAGTGAAGTGCTCCCTGGTGCATTCTCCTTTGCTCTTTAGAATTAAAACTTTTTTTCACACACACACACACACACACACACACACACACACACACACACACACACACACACACACACACACACACACACACACACACACACACTCACACACACACACCTCGGGGCCTCGTAGCCTGGTGGATAGCGCGCAGGACTCGTAATTCTGTGGCGCGGGTTCGATTCCCGCACGAGGCAGAAACAAATGGGCAAAGTTTCTTTCACCCTAAGTGCCCCTGTTACCTAGCAGTAAATAGGTACCTGGGAGTTAGTCAGCTGTCACGGGCTGCTTCCTGGGTGTGTGTGTGTGGTGTGTGGGAAAAAAAAAATAGTTAGTAAACAGTTGATTGACAGTTGAGAGGCGGGCCGAAAGAGCAAAGCTCAACCCCCGCAAAACACAACTAGTAAACACACACACACACACACACACACACACACACACACACACACACACACACACTCACACTCCCTCTGGATAGGTATGCAACACTAGAATATTATTTATTATTAAAACATCTGGGGAATCATAGGAACATCAATATAGAGATTTCAGAAAAGTCACACTGGGGATCTAACGGAGTGCAGTGAGGACCAACGCAACACAAACACGACCATTTGGAACCAGAAGAACCCCAGGTGAACCAATACTGGGACACCGGTAGTTATAAGTACAGCATTACTAGTATACCAGTAGAGGGCTAACAGGCCTTAATGCACCACCAGAGCCCCTATCCGGAGCGTCATGAGAACAGCCAGCAAAAATTCCTGTACAGCATCACAGGAACACCAGAGTACATTACGGATCATCCCCGGCCGGTGACTAAAGTAACAGTCAGGGTGATTCTGGAAGACCAAGACCCAGAATGGTCTTGGGGTCTTCCCCAAGACCATTAACTGAATCACTGGAAGAGTAATGGCAGGTTAGATAACGCTGGCTGCCGCTGTACTTGTGAACCGACATACAACTGCCCCTGTGTGTCCTACACACATCTGCCCTTTGTTACCTACACACACCTGCCAACAGCTGCCAACAAGAGGAGAAGAATGCAGAGTCCTCGGGACGTTGACCTTCACACTGGCTGTCACCGTCCGCAGCGCCCTTGGCAGATCAAAACAAACCAAGAATGTCCTGCCCCCTCAAGAGTTTTCCGCCAACACCGCTGCCTCCAAGACTCTCCCGCCAACACCGCTGCCTCCAAGACTCCCCCGCCAACACCGCTGCCTCCAAGACTCCCCCGCCAACACCGCTGCCTCCAAGACTCTCCCGCCAACACCGCGGTCATGCAACAGCGTATATTAAATTATAACTTCAAAAGAAAGGTAAATTCCTGTGAAACTCTCTGAAAGACATCTTGGTCATAATATATCTAAGGAACTACTAACTTTGCCCGATGCTACATGACTGAATAATCTGAAACGTGTCAGACTGTGATCTTGGTCATCTTGACCGCTAGGCATAAGTTCAGACGTTTAAGATATATGGATTATTAAATACGTAAGGCGGTAGCATGCACCTGTCTAATCTAAGCTAATGTAACCTACCCAAACTATACACCTGCTGCTTGACCTCATGTTCATACCTGCACCTGTTGCCTGATATCGTGCCCACACTACAGTCTGACCTCATTTTTACACCTACACCTGCAGAATACTTTAAATATTTGTAGTCGCAATATTTCGCTTGTTAAATATGACCGGCTTTCAAAGTAGCAGTTGATCTAGGCATGTAACTGGACTCTGATGCATAATATGTGACTATAATATTTCTGAGAGACATTATACATAATCTTTTAATTATTACAAATTTTATGTATTTAAAAAATATGTAATCTTTAATTTGAGAGAGAGAGAGAGAGAGAGAGAGAGAGAGAGAGAGAGAGAGAGAGAGAGAGAGAGAGAGAGAGAGAGAGAGAGAGAGAGAGAGAGAGAGAGAGAGAGAGTTGGCTCAAGAACCAGCATATTTACCAAACCAGCAACACCGTTAATGGCAAGTATATTTTTTGTTGTAGAGAAGGTATTGCTTTCTGAACAACTGTACCGTTTTAGAACAGGAGGTTTGACGCCTTGTCCCCGGTGCAAAAACTCTTTGCTATCCATAAACTCCTCGTTTCGCCACGTCATTGTTGACAGAAAATGCAAAACCCATGTTATTTTTGGCACCGAATTTGAAGTGTAAAACATGTTTGGTTAAAATTAAACCGAGAAAGTCAAGGTGTATTTTTAAAGAAATATTAAAGAACCTGCTTTTTGAAAACCAAGCGTAAAAAAAGCAGTTACCGCTTGTTAACAGTCGATACAGGCATGCTAGAAGCCTCAATTGAAGATATTAGTTTAGGAAGTGCTGAGTGATCTAGTGGAAGACTTCAGTTGGGGGAGGGGTTGAGGGAGGATTGAAGAGGAGGGAGGGAGGGAAGAGGCATTTGGAGAGTAGGGGCAGGCATAGGGGATGGGTCGGGGGTGGGGGGGGCAACCACACTTGAAGGGGGAAGTGAATTATCAGGAGAAAGTGCCAAGCCATTAGCCTATATAGCACTTGGAAGGGGTGCTATATAGCATAAGGTATAAGGACTTGGGATGGGACGGCACCACCCTTGAGAAGACGCCCATCCTCCGCACCTCTCACTGAAACCTCCACAGCAGAGTGACAGATGTTGGATTGTACTAGTTGACACGTGTACCTCCATTTAGTGCAGCCTCGGGCTGGCTGTTATCGGATGTTATCTTAGAAACAGCATGTTGGTGGAGCAGCAGCACACTATAAGGTCTCGCTTCATGCAGGTCGGCGCTCAATCCTCGACCGTTCAAGTGGTTGGGTACCTATTCCTTCCCCAAGTTCCATAAGTTTATCTGTAAACTTAACCGCTACTACATTAAATTAAAGTTAAGCTCTGTCATGCAAATTTAATTAGATCCGAGGGAAATGTGGCAGTTCAACTGAAGGGTAAATACCTCCAGTAAAAAACAGCCTCATTTAACACTAATGACCATCCAATTACTCAATACTGCTTCTTAATCACTATAACAATTACAAGGGACACATGGATCGCCACACTGATGCTCGGGTTTTCAACATGGCACGAGAAATCAATCGATACACAGCAATGTTAGACTTCTTCAAAAATGAAATATGGTTTGAATGAAATATATTTGTCGACAAATATAAACCTGTGTGTGTGGTTTATGTAGCTACTTCCAAGTCCGTGCCACAGCCGAGTCAGGTACGATGTGAGCTTCCTATCAAGCGAGTCACATCTACATACACGTCCTTGTACTGCTAATCCCCCACCTGTTGTAGGTGTTTCACTGTGCAAGTACTAATGTCCGACCATGTACCTAGCTGCCCATATGTTCCTGCAACACGTATGCACACGCCTTCCCATCTGTACCTGCACACGCCTCCCCTCTTTACCTGCAAACGCCTGCACACGCCTCACCTTTGTACCTGCGCACAATCTGCTATTAAGAGGAGAATATGAGGCGATCGAGTCCTTGTGCGTTGACCTCTGTGGCTGGCTGTCATCGTCCTCAGCGCCCTCAGTCAATCAAAACAATTAAGACTTTCCGTATACACTACAACGCCACGACAAGTTCATAGTGTCTGTGTTCCCGCTAACGGTACACGATGCCCACTAGCTTCCACCTCCTTCATACAAAACGGAATGATCCATTTTTTTTCCTTCACCCTTCACTACAACCTCCATCACTCAGCTCATCCATCCATTCATCCCTCCCTCTTTCATCTCTGTCCAATCTCTCTCTCTCTCTCTCTCATATGGGACGTATTGTAGTGTACCTTTTCTATATGCTAAAGGTCTCCAGCTACTAATTTGCATGGAAGCTGGACGCGGCTGCACCTTGCGTCTTATTCAGGCTCACCACGGGTTCAATTATTTTAAATATCAAATTGAGCCTCACTTGACAGTATAACCCAGTAATTTCAAAGTCAAATCGAAGAGTACAGGTGTAGCCAGAGTCCCTTCATTAAGATGTCAAGGAAACTTACTTTTTGTTTATAGATTCAAAATGGTATACAACTCCATTAGCAGGCTTATGATATTAAATATATTTAACTGAACAGAATTTCTTGTGAGAGTATTTGCAATCTGCAGTCTATGTGCCAGGCTAAGTAGGCTCTTGGCTTGGTAAAATCTGTATTTGAGTTAGGTCAGGATATTAAGGCTAATCAAGAGGTGGATAAATACAAGATGGGTTAGGATATGTTATGGAGGTGGGATTGGATAAGAGATTGGCGAGAGTTAGGGTTGGAAAAGATATTAATCTAACTTATAGTTATCTTGGATAATCTAACTATAGTTATCTTGGAATAGGCCGTATTTTAGTTGGAGTTAATTCGGATGAGGATTTGCTAGATTGGATTAGAGATTGCCGTGATCTTAGTTATGTTGGATAAGGATTTCTGTAGTTTATCTTAAACTGGATCACTGACGCGATACTTTAATCAAATTGAACCACTGTTTAACGTAGGCTGAATCAATACTGCATTACTTCACATAAACGGAATCAGTGCTTAATGTAAGCTGAATCAACGCTGCAAATGCTTAAAATAGACTGGATAAATGCCACGATGTTTAAGAAAGGCTGACGTTGGGTCAGATAAGATTTATACTCGGCGAAACTAGTTCGAATTGTGGCCAACTTGCTCAGACCGGTTGGGTTGGGCCAGGAAGCAAATACCAGTAGTTGGCGAGGGCCGAAGCTCGTGCGTCATTGGCTGGGTTGAAGTTGTCCGAACTCATGCACATCTTCCGCAAGGACGAAGGATACCGTGGCATTAGTCAACTAAATTGGAGTTGTCTGATGTTCACTGCTCGGCTGTGATCTATAATGCACTTTGATCATAAATAACTGATAACTAAATTCTTCGGTCTCCAGGTCGAAGAATCTGAAAGGGTTGTTCATGAGGGGGGGAAAAAAAAGCAGGGAATGCCTGAGACTTTAGAAAGTTTGCTTAACGATGTCCTTTCACTGGTAGCTGTGGTCATTGGGTCCACCATTGGGTACTGACTATTGCTAGTAACAAAAACAAAAATAAAAATTTTCGCTTGTGATGTTAATTGTTTATGCATTAGGAATGGAATGCATTAGGAAGTGATGTGGTGGAGGCTGACTCCATACACAGTTTCAAGTGTAGATATGATAGAGCCCAGTAGGCTCAGGAACCTGTACACCTGTTGATTGACAGTTGAGAGGCGGAACCAAAGAGCCAGAGCTCAACCCCTGCAAGCACAACTAGGTGAGTACATAGGTTATTAAATTAGGGAAAAACTCCCTCATTGGCTGTCTTAGAATGTCAACAGTCCATATATTAGCCCATCCTCCTAAAATAATCTATATAAATAAAAATGTAAATGTCCGTTTGTTCAAAATCGCTAATCTCCGAAAGTTCTTCACCGATTGCCTTGAAATTTTGAAAACGTTCCATTCGAATACGTGCATGTTTTCATATACCTACTATATAGATGCTACACCTGTGACAGGTAAAAACATGTTTTTTTTTTTAAACAATGCCATCTGTTGCACGAAAAAGCAACACACGCTATTCTAAATATGTTGCGATTCCATTTCAGTGTTTTCTATTGCATTGATAAACTGAATTTTCATAGATTTCGATTTATTTTCATTTTTATTTAATTATTTTGTGTTGTACTGCATTGGAAGTGAGCTATGTTTACCATATCGTTCATTTCGTGAGAATAGTTTATGTTTTAATTTTTAAATTTTTTCATGTCGTTTTTTAACTGTTCTTATTTTTCAGTGATGGGAACATCAGATATTTTGGGAACGTATCGGACGAGGGAGTGGGGAATGGTGGGGAGGACGAGGGGATGGGAGTAGGGGGATTGTGGGGAAGATGAGGGGAGGAGAGTGAGGGTTGGTTTGGGAGGACGAGGAGACAGGGGAGTGGGGAATGGTGGGGAGGACCAGGGGACGGAGGATGGGGGCGGAGAATGATGGGGAGGACGAAGGAATGGGGGACGGTGGGAAGGACGAGGGGACAGGTGAGGGGGGAATGGTGGGGAGGACGGGGGGACAGGGAAGGGTTACTGAACCACAGCAACGCATGGCCGAGTACAGCTAGTAGTACTTATAATAACTATTTGGTCGAAAGTAATATTATGTAACGATTGACCACAAAAATATTAACGTTTTACAAGACTGAATTTGGACAAATGGAGAAAATATGCGACTAGCACCGTCTGGCGCCAACGCAACTAACAACGTCCGGCGCCAACGTGACTAGCATTACCCAACGCCAACGCGGACGTTACTAGTGTGAAGGTATTGCGAGCGCTGTCATCCGAAGACCCCCAACCTGGAAGATTCAACTAATGTTAAGTGGTATTGGTCACTCATTAAGAAACCAGAAGTTTGTTGATACATCCATGCTAGGGGTCAATGGGATGCTGGAGACAAGTGAGAGAAGAGGGAGTTTCATCTCCTTGTATGGAACCATTTGGCAACGTGTCACTCACTGTCATAGGAAGAGCTTTACAGTCTTCCTTACCTTAAATCTTTCCCAAGCTGAAATGTGTTCATAAAGGCAAAACAATTTTATAGAATATAAAATAAATATGATCAACGTTGGTTTGTGTGAACCTTTGGTTAATGTCAACGTGTTTGTGTGAGGTAGGCCAATCATCTGGGCAACATTTCTTTTGTAAAAACTAGCCCCGTCTCTCTTCTCCTCCTCTCCCTCTCACACACCTTTTATTAATTATAGTATAGTTGCTTCTAATGGGAGTGGGAGGATGGGGCTTTGGGGTTACTTAAAAATAGTGAGCAGGAATATATTTCCCACACTGAAGGCACAAGGAAGACTTGCCTACAAGGCTAGTGGGTATTGTAACAGCTAACAACTGCGGGTTGGCGAACACTGAGCCGTCTATGAGGGAGAGAGGAGGGAGTGGAGGGAATGGAAGGGACCAATGGGAGGGAATGGAAGGGAAGAAGGGAAGGGTTTCTCATTGCGGTATCAGAAGAATTGAGAGATCTCTTTGCACTATCGTGGATATTACTTCTGCCTAAAGAGGCAGAAGTAATTTTACCAGATTAGTTTTATGCACTCTCAGTCTCACTCACAGCCTAGCAATTTAGCGTTTTGTTAAGGGCCACTTATTTAGATCGGCATTTAAGAATTAAGTAACCGAGGCCACAAAGTCTTAGGGAACACAAAGGAAAACTCTGTACCAGGTGACACTGCATCTCCTTTCTGCAATATATTTATGTACTTTTTCCAGTGAATTTTTATTTAGAGTTCTGAAGAGAATGTTCATTGTGTGTTGACACCTGTATGCACGAGGCCCAGATGGATCTGTTTTCTCACATGCTGGCTAGATTAAGTTATGTCATGCCTGCATGACCGTTCGTATTTTTCAATGAAACACCTTTTAACTCTTTGTTACTCGAGCTTTGATACAGATGTTATCATCCAGGAAAAATATATAAAAAGTGTTATTTTGGTCATAGGGGAGGGAACTATTAGGAGAAGCACCAAGCCATGACGACTATATAGCACTTGGAAAGGGTCAGGATAAGGATTTGGGATGGGACGGGGGGCGGGGTTGAGTAATGGTACCCAACCATCTGTACGGTTGGGGATTGAACGCAGACCTGCATAAACTGAGACCGTCGCTCTACCGTCCAGCCCAAGTGATTGGGTTATTTTGGTCAGAGAGCTTGAATATAGGTATTAGCTGCTCAATTTAAAAAATGATAATGAATATAGGTATTAGCTGCTTAATTAAATATTTTTTTATAAATCAAGGCTTCATATAAAGACATTTTGATGTCTTTATTGCAGCTCTTACGTATTACTGAAATAGTGAAAGTGTTGTTCTGAGCAACTGAGGATTTTTCTTTCCAATATAGTACCTATAAGGGAGAGGGAAGGGGTTTCAGAGTGGAATTTTCTCTAGTGCTGCGAGTTCCTTGAAGGGTAATATCTTCAATGAGTATTAATCTAGTCTCCTGAACTGCTATTTGTTCTAAGGAGAATTCGTATTTGTTCATAAGGTCAAAAGATCAGTTGATAAAGTAAACAAATAATATATATCTGTATAAACAATATATAGCTATACACCTTTCGAAAGAGGCGTCTTGTTGTCAAACGCTGTTTGCGTATTTACATGGCAAAATTTTAGACATATGTATAAGTTGAATGAATAGTCCGTTCTCTTGACATGCCACTCTGTAAAAAATGTAAAAAATCCAACCCTTTAGCTTAACCAGAAACTAAAGAACAACAAAAACCACCTAATCTATCGAGGCAGATGCATACAAAACGCAAGTATTTGCAAGTCGTTACTTAATATATGCCATTTGTAACGTTGGTTACGATAACGTAAAAAAAAACGCGACCTATTAGTTAAGAGGACGAGTTGCTTCAGACATGAGGCTGTCCTCCACCTGCTGCTCCCACATCTCTGATTTACCTCTGGTGACCCATAACCTAATAACGAAGATACAGCACTAACACTCCGACCCGTCCTCACAAACGTCCCCCGTCAATAAAATGATGTACTAAATTGCCCGAATCTAACCTGACGGAAGGGGATTTATCAGGGGGAAAGCGCCAAGCCATTAGAATAGTTGAATATTAAACAACATTTAAAGAAATCGACTTGACCGCAGGGACATGGAGATTTAAGGCTATTGTTGAAAATAAAAACGATGCATAAGAGAGTAATGGATGAAGAAAATGGTCTAATCAGCTCTACTATATGAATATAAATAAAAGAAACTGAAGGCTGCTTGCTGGCCCATGTGGAACAGCTCACATTTATACCCAAACTACCAAACTATCATACAATTGTCTAACCAATTAAACGCGCTTTATAAATCCTTACGACACGACATTTTCAACGTGGTTCACCTTATAACTGGTAACGTTATACTCAGAACCCCACAAATGACAGTATTAAACTATATCTGCAATCTTTGGTACATTATTCCCGTCCAAATAGTCCTATAACGAATTTCAGTCTTCGTTTGAAAACATTTTTCTATCTTGTGTCATTGGGAAATCTTCTAATGCTGCTGTTTACTCAGGTATCTAAGTCGTTTATATATATAAATTGTAAACAACAAGGGTCCCCAAGACAGAGCCCTGGGGCACGCCACTTGCGGAAGCCTCTTAGATCTCCACCCTCTCCGATCTCCGAGATAGACATTCCCCAAACCCTATTTAAAAGGTTGTTAAATAGAATTAATGCCTCTGACTTCTTGGTATGTCTCGTGTTGACCAATAGTAATGACCTCGCTAATGTATTGATATAAAATGTCGTAATATCTTCCACAATCGATTGATTCACACTTTTAATAGAATGTATGTAGATCTATTAAATAAGAAATACCCTTAGTAAAGGTATGGGTTGGATTCTATGACATACCGTGTTTTTCTAAATGAACAAAACAGCATTTGTGGATAGAGATTTAATAAATTTTTCCCGTGAGTTACGCCACATAAACATAGTTCGATTCCAGAGTTGAGACAGATATAAGTACATTGAAGCTGTCAACAGCTTACACACCTCGTGTACACCTGCCACCAGGCAAGTCGATTACTGGGAACCTCTTCACTACACAATTATTAGATGCCCAAGACATCCCCCAATGACTCGCTTGAAGAATGAATAAATTCAAGATTAGTGAATCTCTAATCTTAAGTGAGCTATACAATGTTCATCTTCCACCACAAGTAATCTCTCAATGAAAAGTCTGCAACAACTACATAAAATATAATAAAACTCCATGAAAACTTTGATGAGTTGTTACGAAGAGCCTAATTACACACATTTTCAGAATGTCTTAGTGTGTAAGCGTGCATTATAACGAGCTGTTCGCAAGGTGAAGCTGCAAAAACGGTTCGCCATACTTTAGGGAACCTGAGCAACCGAACCGGTCACTCGTCTGGCCATGTCCGGCGTCTCTCCTGGGACCCTCCACATCCCCCCATCTCAGAGGCCCCTGAAGGTGCTGCATGGGACACCCCCACAGCGGCCTCTGGGGGTGCTGCATAGTATATCCCCCCTCCCCAGCGACCTCTGGGGGTACTGCATGGGACCGTGGACATGTAGGATAGTGGGCCACACCCTGGGCCCACGTCGAGGACAGAGGTTATGGGAGAGTGGGCAGGGAAGGAGAGGGACCAGTCGCCGGCAGGTTAGGCAACTACACCCTTTGTGGGCCTCACAGCTCCTTGACCACCACCTCTCTCTCTCTCTCTACCTCTGACGTAGCTGCTGCCTCGCGGGGCCTCTCGACCTAGTCTGACCTAGAGAGCGCTGACCCAGCCTGGCTCGCCCCGCCTGCGTCGCAACCGTCCGGGAAAGTATACAAAATATTGGCAGTTCTGTACGGGTCCGTATAATTACCCAAATCCACAACATTGTCGCTTGGATCGTCGACTTCCTGTGGCGTCACCTGCCACTTAGTTTCGTCTAATTTCGTTATAAAATGATGTTATTTCAGAGTAAAAATAAGTTTTTTCATCTTCAACAATCAGCAGCAAGATTATTGTGAGTAAATATATCATAGCTCTTCATTACTTAGGTAATGCTAGGAATCTTTGAGTAACTGAGTATTTAAACGGAATACTCTGGGGTGATGTGGCCGGTTATCATATGCTGGCGGGTCCATGTTGGTGTGGCCGGTTATCATATGCTGGCGGGTCCATGTTGGTGTGGCCGGTTATCATATGCTGGCGGGTCCATGTTGGTGTGGCCGGTTATCATATGCTGGCGGGTCCATGTTGGTGTGGCCGGTTATCATATGCTGGCGGGTCCATGTTGGTGTGGCCGGTTATCATATGCTGGCGGGTCCATGTTGGTGTGGCCGGTTATCATAATGTCACATTCTCTTTATATTCGTTGTGGTTTTGCGACCGGTTTTCTCTTAGTGTCTCTCTCTAACCCCCTACATGGTCTTCTTGAGGTTATCTTGAGATGATTTCGGGGCTTTTTTAGTGTCCCCGCGGCCCGGTCCTCGACCAGGCCTCCCCCCCCCCCCCAGGAAGCAGCCCGTGACAGCTGACTAACACCCAGGCACCTAATTTACTGCTAGGTAACAGGGGCATAGGACAAAAGAAATTCTGCCCATTGTTTCTCGCCGGCGCTTGGGATCGAACCCAGGACCACAGGATCACAAGTCCCGCGTGCTGTCCGCTCGGCCGACCGGCTCCCATAGGTATATCAGAAAAAAAAATCAACAAAATTACCTCCAAAACCCCCAATATATAACTCACACCAGAAGATGTTAATTGAGATGATTTAGTATTAGTTCTGTAATATGATTGGTATCGACCTTTAGGGAAAACTTAAGGATCATCACCTTGCCTCGCCCTCTCTTGCTTCCCCCATAACCTTTCCCTGTTATCCGGGTTTTCAACTTTCCTTGTCTAGTGAATTTTAGCCTCCACTCTTGCCTTTGCTGGTTTTATCGTTAGACTAATATATGCATATTAATATATTGTGCGCAAACAAAAATTAAAACTTCAAAGTCTTCTGAACAAATCCACAAGGGCTGTGACGAGGGTTCGAATCTACGTCCGAGAGCATCCCACACGCTGCCTTAATCGACTGCGCTACGACATGGCTAAAATAATTGCAACCAGAATTGTTTCAAAGTCTTCTTTTTTTACACCCAAATGGTCCAAATTACACCCAAATGGTCCAAATTACACCCAAATGGTCCAAATTACACCCAAATGGTCCAAATTACACCCAAATGGTCCAAATTACACCCAAATGATCCAAATTACACCCAAATGATCCAAATTACACCCAAATGATCCAAATTACACCCAAATGATCCAAATTACACCCAAATGGTCCAAATTACACCCAAGTGGTACACTTTTATTCAAAAGATCTAGCAAGGTGTTGAACTCCCGTGGCACAGATGCTGTTTCAACGTGATCTATGTTATCAACCCGGCCTCTTAACTAATAGATAGGGCTTTTTCTTACGTGATAATGACCAACGTTACAAATGCAGCCTACTATGAAAAAGTAACGGCTCACAAATAACTTTTTTATGCATGGGACTCTACAGATTAGGTTAGGATATTTGGGTTGGTTCGTTTATGGCAAATCAAGGGAACTGGTTGATACCTCTGGTACTGGTTGACTCTGAGACAGAGGGGCGGAGGTGGTGACCGTGTGCTCAGACTCTCTCCGTGAAGTGTGGGTGGAGAGGTGGAGTTGAAAGCCTGATAGATTAACACTGCCCTCAGTAGCTACCGGCAGGAGTGCCCGTCTGTGTTTTTGTTAAAAACGCGTTTTCATGTTAATGTTCTATATTGTTAAAGCATGATTGTTTGGGTGCACTTCTCAATTAATGCGAAAATGTTTTGGGCAATTTCTCAATACAAGGAATATATGCAGTTTTGTCATAGTTGCTTTCATTAATTTGTGTTGGCTTAGTCAAGGTCAGAGAGAATTAAAGGCAGCCGGTGACAGAAATAGACAGATGATAACGCAATATACTTATTGTCTGTCTTTACACGTATACACACAACTAGGAGCTATTCCATTTGCCTTTATAAATTTAGATAAAGCCTTTTTACAATACAATAAGCCACCAGACCCCGTTCCTCTCGCTCATTGTACCCAGAAACAGAGGTCGCGTCAAGCCTTCAGTAGCTGGTGGCGATCATAGCAGCCTGGCCAAGATGATGAAAATTGGTGCATAAAAACCCAGATTATATAGTCTGGCCTGACTGGAGTTACACCACCGCCCCACCATTCATGTCTCGCCTTTCATTCACAAGTGGTCGTGTCGAGCGTGTCTTGGCACTGCCCTCCAGTGACGGGCGGGGCTCCATGCCCGTTATTGGAGGGCGTCATTACCTGTTCAACACATGTTCAACGCCATGTGTTGAACAGGTAATGATGATGATGGTGGGGGAAGGAGGAGGAGGAAGGGGATAGAAAGAGGATCTATATTGGGGTGCAGTGGCAAGGTTAATGATATTACACACAGAAAATTGACCATGTCGTAGCTTAGTCGATTAAGGCAGCGTCTGGGATGCTTCCGCACGTAGGTTCGAATCCTCGTCGCGGCCCTTCTGGATTTGTTCTAACGATATTGTTGTTGAGAGTGCCATTGTCCAGCGATGCATCTGTTCTGCTTCCGGCTGTTGTTCTGTTTCTTTTGTGTTGTGATATGTAAATACTCAGGCGAATAATTTATCTTTTAAGAGATCACAGCTGTGCGAAGAGCGGTGGTGACAAGAGTGAGTGAAACTGCATAAAGCTTATTGGTCCATGTAAGGCAGCTACCGAAACTCATTCATATACATGTCTAACCTACGCTTGAAACAAACTAGCAATCCTACGTCTATTATGGTAACCAGTAGTTTGTTCCATAAATCAACAACACTATTTCCAAACCAGTATTTATCCAGGTCTTTCCTGAATACAAAATGATCACATTTATATCTATTGTTCCGTATTCAAACACGCAGCACCTGGAAGACCTACAGACAAATGAATGAGCGGATGAATGGCAGGAAGCTGGAGATTACGAGAGAGAATATTGAAGACACAAATGAGGATTACCAGCGAGAGATTACTGATGTATGTAACTTCCTTGATGACTGAATGGGCTTTGTGTAACTATTTACACTACTATGGTGTAGAGGTATAACCAAAGGTCTCCCGGGTGCGAGCCCTTCTCTATCTATAACACTAGTGCCTACATGACAGACTTTTTCCACGAGACAGTAATATTATGAAAACCAGAAGTGATGAACATGTCTGAAAAAAATAGGATATTATGGACATTAATTCCCTTTCGTGATATAACAGTAGGCTGACACCTTACATCTCTTGCATGGTGGATGAGAAATATCACTCAAAATAATCTCTCCTATAGCTTAAATTTCGAGCAGGTGCAGAAACAGGCTGAACATCGATCCTAGAGGTATACATAGATCAGGTCAGTGTAGCCATCACCAGCCTGTGATGCCCTCGCGTGTTGCACGCTGAAGAGGCCACATAGGACTCGGTCGCTTCCGTGGGCATTTGTTGGCAACACTAAACACTCCTTCCTCTCCAGCTTTAACATCAAGTAGAACATGAGTAAAAGAAGACATGCCACTCTGCACGATGACACGGTGTGGGAACTTAACGACAAAGGAGGACACTTAATCTTACTACCAGTGCTCCAGTTACCACTATTGTTTCTCCAACTATTGCTACCACGACCGGCACTATTACCACTGTTAAATGGTCGATACAAATGACAATAAGCATTAATCAGCGGTGACTGACGATGGTAATGCATGAAACAGATCACAGTCTTCTGTATTGTCAGGACAATATGTTACACGCAGGACCCCAGGAGTGTGAATGAGTGCGAATGAGTGTGGGAATGTGAATAAGTGGAGGTTTTCCTTATTAGTGGTGAATGAGGGAAGTATCTTTTTCCTTATTGTTTTAAGTACTTTTCAAGTGCTTGTGAATGAAACCGTTCTATGAGTAGCACTTCGTCAGATATCTTATTTGTAAATTTGAGCCACATAGTTTCTTCCAGATGTTGGGCAATTCACCCTTTCTATTGTAATGCACTTCAGATCAATGCCAGAGTTGCTCAAAGGCCTCTGCAGCTTTCAACATACGTGTTATTACGTTTTCTGGTTTGTCATTCTTAGTTTCATTTATATATTTTATTAAATGTATAATGAAAGCATTGCCCCAGCATGGAGATATTAAGCTCTAGAGCATTATACAGTTTCACGTCATACGTTCTTAAGGCAACAATTCTGACCCCACCTACATTGCAGGAAATACATATATATATATATAGCGTTCCCAAGGCAGGTTGGAGAACGGTTATTGTGATGGCCTGCAAGTGCAATGCTCCCGGTTTTGAATCCCACTTAGCAGGCAGCGTTTCTAATTTTGTATAAGCAAGTTCCCGGAGAAAAACAATGTCCCCCATTAAGAAAATACAATGGTTTATTGAGCTGTATAAATACTTCATGGCTCTTAGAATTTTATACACCAATATAAGAGTAGAGGTCAAAAGAAAGGCATGATTCCGGAAAATATCTTCAATCCAGTTTTTGTTTCTCCTGTGACAATGAAGAAAACTGTTCTGCCCATTATCTGCAACTATATATAGCGCCATAAAATCGTGAATTCCAAGACAGAAATATCCCGACGTGTCGCAGACCGAGTAAATGAAATTCTGCACATGCTGGAGGTCTGGAAACGTTCACTATTAAATCGTTTCCAGTTGCGAAGAGGAAGAGTTAAGAGGACAGCAACGCCTGGCCAGACGGAGCACAAAAACCCCTGGTCGGGGACAAGCTCCCCCTTTCTACTGCACGACTACTGGCTAACTATCGTGCGTAAAGGCAAGGAGGACGTGATGCAGTATACGCAGAGTAAGAGTTGCGTCGCTGCGTCTTGTACGCAACGCGTTGGACCCAAGAGGTCAGGCCAGAACGCAGGAGGACGGGGCTAACGAAGTCAGACAGCGGGGGTGGTGGGTGACACACTCACATGTTCCTGGAGAGTGGGATCGTGAATTGGTCGTGAACAGCTTGGTGCTTAGAGACGAGGACTCGCCCCAGACACGTGCTGTTGCTGTGCGATTCATTCCCTCCCGGTACTGCTTGGAACAAAGACGGACTACAAAGGTAGCTCAAGCTATTCTGTACCCCGATGTACTGAACGGGGCGAGAATAGCTTGATATACCTCATCTCATTGTGTGTATTTATACCTCGATAAACTTATTTCAATTTCAAGGGGTGGTGGGAAGGAAGAGGGGTCGCGTGGGGTCCTAATCAACAGAAGTATCATGCCGGGTTAGGATTAATGGGCAATCCGGGTATTCCTAATCGATTAAATCTCTATCACGCGTCTAGAAACATTTTCAGTTACGGCACCCTAGATACGCGAGCGCGCGAGAGAGCGCAGTGATGCTGTTTCCCTCACCCTACCAGACGCTGCTATTGCTTACTGCCACACATAATAAGAGTCGATACGCAGCAGATGCACTCTAAATTACAGGATTTATAAAACACATGTGCAAGTGAATTTTAGGTAGAGTTAAAATGTCTTGCAAGATTCCAGATTTATGGAAATTAAGATTTTTTTTATATATACAAGAGTTCTTACATAGTTGATTGATTATACAGTGTAACAATTTTGGTTCCTGGGTAATAGTATCTTCCTATTACTTATGCTTTTATAGTAAAGAAAACCTGTATTATTCTCTTTAAACTTTATTTTTTACCTTTGCCTAAGACACCTTAGGGAAGAAGGTTTTAAGATACTTGAAGGCTGGCGGCTCACTATGTGGAGCTGTGATACATTGCTTCATAAGTCGGCAGCCTTCAGTTATCTTCAACACGTCCGTCCTAAGCTGTCTAAGGCTAAGGTCAAAACAAAGTTTGAGGGGAATTAATATCCATATTCTGTACTTTGAAGGCATAAACAATCGAAAAATAACATTACTTAGGAAAACACAAAAATTTTTGTAAAGTGTTGTACAGTAGGTCAGGAGGAAGGTGAGAGGGAGGAGGAATATGAGGAGAAGGAGGAAGATGATGATGATGATGATGATGATGATGATGATGATGAGGAGGAGGAGGAGGAGGAGGGAGTGGGGTCTAAACTCTACATTTTCACATTCAATAACACAGTGCTCCAGCTATTGTTTTAAATGATTAATAATAATAAAGTTTACCGGGCGAGTATTTTGGTAGTAAATGTGCCAGATGTGATTGTAGCTAAAGCTATTTCGGCAGCATCACATTGCCGAGACCACTTACTGTATTGCCCATATAATTATAAATTATTTCAAAAGTTGTCATACTGTTTATTGCTACTGCGTTCAAGCCTTTGGGAATTTCTTAATTCTTCTAAATCTAAATTAATTTGCTTTTACTAGAATGCTTTCAATAACATAATTAGAAAGTCCATAGTGAAAGTCTGATGTTTCGTTCTTGTAAGTCCCATTGGCCAATTGACTTACACAATTTAGCTTTCCACTTTCTATATGGGACGGACTTGACATTTTAATTATCCCTCTAATTATTATTTGCAAACAATCACATTTCGTTTAATACTATAACCGGCTTCCTACATTGATTGTGATGGTTTATTAAAGGACGGTAGTGCAATCTCGCAGGTGCAAAATATTGCAAGCTGGGCGATGCTTGCGAGGCGAATATAAATGACCAATCTCATTGTTGTTGATAAGAGTCGTTATCAAACCCATTGTTTATATACTATACATTAAGCAATAATTGGTTTATGAAGACTAACTTGCTTTGCTAAATGAATTTTAGGACTCAGTCTCCCGTGATTATATTGCTGGCCTCTCTAACCTTTTCCACTACCATCCACAGGATGGGGGCGTTTAATAGATGAACTAAACTAATTTTTAGTTGATGAACTAGCCAGGGCAGACAGTGTCCCTCCTCGAGAGTGCCTACAACCTTCACCTAAACCCCACGGCCGATGACTTACGGCTCCGGAACACCGTATCACTTTGTATCACACAGTGATACATAGTGAGTCACTGCCTGCAGGATGTGAATAGTGAGCCGCTGTTCAGTAGGACGAGGAGGTGCCCACTACAGCTAGAGCTGTGAGTTAATGTACCAAGTATTCGCAGACACGAAAATTGAGCACACGAAGGCTAAACACAACAGTTAGTATCTAAAATATATGTTATCTAATATATATTTAATATATAATTATCTAATATATATATATTATCTAATATATGTTACCTTATATTATCTAATATATAATATATTCCCTATATATATAAATATATAAGGGAGTGGTAGGAGAAGACAACATATGCCAGTGCACGTGGGAGTCCGACAAGGCTCTCCCGGGTGCTGCATATCGTCTTCGTTGAGGATTGAGGGTCCCTACAAACAACCAGAGTTGGTACCCCCTATATTTATATAATATAAATATTATATGATATATATATTATATAATATATATTATATAATATATATTTATATGTTTATTATATATGCACTTCACAAAACTTCCTGTCACTATCCAAGAACTCATTTGACTTGCGTTTGATCACTTAGTAATGATCGTTTCTATCTATTAACATAAATTGTTTGGCTCTGTTGGGGTCTTTAGCTGCTATCGATTTTAATTTCATCTTTGCTGCCCTACTAATTCTAAAATATTAATATCTGGTTCTCCCGTTCTAGTTTCTTTTTCTCGCCCGTCCCTCGTATGTCTGTCAGTGTCTGTAATTATTTTCTTTCGTTTTTTTTGTGTGTGGCGATGAATGAGTCTGGCGAGAGACCAGCCCGTGGCTGCAGGGACCTTCAGAACCACTAAAAAGTTCCCACAATGTTGGTAGCATTCCTGGGTGTTGAACTCCATCTTGTGAAGTGTCATTTAGTAAGGTTAAGTTATGCCTTTGGAACTTTTCATATTCCCACATATTCACCTCTTCGGTATGATTCTTTACCTCTTTTTCCCCCCTTTCTCTTGTCCGGTACCTTCGCCTCTACTATGTATCCCGTTTTCATTGTCCCCAGAGCGGCAGCTGATCTGATCTTCCACGGAAAATGAAAGCCTTTATTAATTAATCCCTGACACATTGCAATAAGAATGAGCTGCCAACTATCTTTTACCGATTGCAGCCTGAATACACATTAAGTTTCTCCAGCCCAAACATTCTCTCTCTCTCTGATACTCGCCCCTAGCGATAGTCTAAACCTCTCTGCTGGCATGTCCTCGTGTGTGTGTATATATAGCACAGCTCTTCGTATGCAGGTCACATAGGCACCTCAATGCTGGTCCTTTTATATTCTTGTCCAGTAGAAGGCCCGGGACCAGAGTTGCATGAGACGGAACATCTGTATGCGTGCATGTGCGTGTGTATTTACTATTTGTGCCTGCAGAATCGAGCTATTCGCTCTTGGACTCTCAGGTATCTATTTACTGCAAGGTTAACAGGTGCACCAGAGTGAAAGAAACTCTGCCCATTTGATTCTGACTTTGCCGGAGATCGAACGCGGACCCTTAGGACTACGACCCCAGAGCGCTGTCCTTCTTCGTGTGTGTATTCACCTAGTTGTATTAACCTAGTTGTGCTTGCGGGGGTTGAGCTCTGCTCTTTCGGCCCGCCTCTCAACTGTCAATCAACTGTTATTAACTACTATTGTTTTATTTATTTACTTTCCCCCACACCACACACACACACACACACACACACACACACACACACACACACACACACACACGCACACGCACACGCACACGCACACGCACACACACACACACACCAGGAAGCAGCCCGTGACAGCTGACTAGCTCCCAGGTACCTATTTACTGCTAGGTAACAGGTGCATTAGAGTGAAAGAAACTCTGCCCATTGTTTCTCGACGGCGCCCGGGATCAAACCCGGGACCACATGATCACGGGTTCAGCGTGCTGTCCGCTCAACTACCGGCCCTCCTGTGTGTGTGTGTGTGTGTGTGTGTGTGTGTGTGTGTGTGTGTGTGTGTGTGTGTGTGTGTGTGTGTGTGTGTGTGTGTGTGTGTGTGTGTGTGTGTGATCACCTATTTGAGCCTGCAAGATTGAGCTCTAGCTAGCAATCTAGCTAGCAACAACAACTTATCTACTTTATATATTCATCTTTTGAATATATCAAATCTACTATCAAATTTACTTTTGAAATTATAAATGAAACCACTTCTACCGCCTCACCGTTTAGATCATTCCGCTTTCCTTACTATTCTTTCGCTATAAGACAATAACAACATTTCTATACCTCGTCTATTTTTCAAACTCCAATGCATTCAGTCTTTTTTTTCTATTGGTATTCATTGTATATTTCCCACAATGAAGGACATGAAATAGAAGTCTCTTCTTTACCCATCGGGTAATAAACACATGGAACCGCCTACCCGCCGATGTTATAAATACCAAGACAGTAGCACTACAGATTGTAACTAAATTGCACAGAATATTTTATACGAGTAATACAAGAACCTTTGACACTCCACCGGTTTCTTGTCCCCCTGCGAGGTCACTAGAGATGGTGACTCCTCGGATACATGCTGGTAAATTTTGCAATGTTAATGACAAGTGTGACAATAGTGACAATAGTGACAGTAATGACAAGAGTGAGAAGAGTGACGAAAGTGTGCTGAGATCCGGTTACTTTGCCTCTGTTTACTCCTCCCTTTTCCTGTTTACACTTTTGGAAGATACAGTCGGTTTACCGAGTCATTTAATGTTCTTATTTAGTTTACCATCTTAATTTTCAGTTATCTTCAAGCTGGAGATGAGAAATCTTGGCTGGGACTCTAAGCTGCAGTGTGTCAATAATTTGTGCTCTAATTAACATCGCTGGATCATATGTATTTAACCGTTTCTAGGACAAGAGTCAAAGTTATTTAACTTTATGTATAGCTTCCTTGACTTAGAGCGACCGTAAAACTCAAAAAACTTTCAAAATACAATTTTGGAGGTTATTTGGCTATAGAGCTCTTTTTAATTTAGTCATACGGTCATTTTTACTAATAAATCTAAATGTTTAGGAAGAGTAAGTCTGTACTCGCCTAGATGTGCTTGCACGGTCCAGCTAGGCTCCTGGCCCCGGCTTCTGAACGTTCTTAAATTAATGTAATGACTCATTTCTCACACTTTTCGTATATGCATTTAAAATTTTGCATCCAATTATCTTCAATGACTTCTTCATCTAACCTATTCCATTCATCAACAGCTCTAACACTAAAAAAAAGGTCTTCCTGATGTCCCTATGACTCATTTGCGTTTCCAGTTTCTATGACCCATCGTTCTGCTGTTTATAGCTTTGAACAAAGCTGCTTTGTCTACTTT
>NC_091156.1:10919354-10969354 GCF_040958095.1 Procambarus clarkii | reverse complement strand
TTGGCCAGAGCTAATGTAGGCAAGCAGGTTGGCCAGAGCTAAGGCAGGTTGGCCAGAGCTAATGTAGGCAAGCAAGTTGGCCAGAGCTAATGTAGGCAAGCAGGTTGGCCAAAGCTAACGTAGGCAAGCAGGTTGGCCAGAGCTAACGTAGGCAAGCAGGTTGGCTAGAGCTAACGTAGGCAGGCAGGTTGGCCAGAGCTAACGTAGGCAAGCAGGTTGGCCAGAGCTAATGTAGGCAAGCAGGTTGGCCAGAGCTAAGGCAGGCTGGCAGGAGCTAACGTAAGCAGAAAGGCTGGCAGTAGCTAACGCAAGTAGGCCTGCCAGTGCTGGCCTCAGAAGGCTGGCCAGAACTTGTACTCAATGTCTGTGGAAACTTCCTCACATTTTCTGCTTCCTACTGTCAGGCTTTGTCTTAATGATTACAGTGAGTGAAATGCAAGGTGCCCACTTGATGCCTTAACAACACTTCAATTTACAGTTTAATTATGCAACCCATTCTCCTGAATTGATAGTACTTACAGCAACTATTTGGTCGAAGCTACTGATATGTAGTGAGGAACCATCAATAAACCACTTCTTGTACTGTTCATTTTATAAAGTCCAGTGAAAGTATAGCTACAAACCAAGCTTATACTAGGCCTAGTATAGCTCATATATGCACTGTATTAGGCGTAAGTATTAGGCCTTGGAGATCCTAGGTTAGGTCATACATGTTGATGTTGAAAAATTTTTCCGGTTTGTCCAAATTCAGTAATACAAAAAAAGTCAACTTTCTGGTGGTCAATCGTTATATTTTGGTACTTTCCACAAAATAGTTACTATATGTACTTAAATTTAAAAGGATGGGCTGAATTATGACGCAACACATAAGATACTTTAAATAATAAATGACTACAAACACATTGATAATTCACTACAGACTGTTTTAAATCAAATCTGAGCTTTCCATTTCTTATTTTTTGTTTATAAAATAATGCTGTGATTTGAAGCTTTCTGACGCCTCTCTCATCAACAGTAACATTAGTATAGGTATATATATTACGGGATTCCTATATCACTTTAAAATACCTATTTTAAACACTAGATAAAAGATATATGTGTTGGATTTAGAGCAAAGAAACACGTAACTCATAGACTTGTTTAATAAATATATGTGTTATTTTTCTTAATATGTTCAATATCAACATAAAGCTATTGGTTGCATGAGTAGCTTTCCTGATGTAATTAATGTAATTAAAAAATGTAATTATATAATGAAGTTAAACAAAATATATATAAAATTATGATGTTCACATATATACACACAAATACATTACAAAAGCCATTATATAAAAATATATGATTTTGAAGGATATAAAAAATGTAATAATTTATCAATTAATTTAAGCTTACACTCAAAATTGATTTAAAAACTTATAAAAATTTACATGGACATAAGCTATATGAATAACTAATTACTTGTAAGCTTTAATCAATATGAAACAATTAATACAATTATAAAGATTCTTGATATATATATATATATATATATATATATATATATATATATATATATATATATATATATATATATATATATATATATATATATATATATATATATATATATATTGTGGTTTTCAGGGTATCAGACATCATTGATCACATTGTACTAAACATTTAAAAAGTTACATAAACAGAAGGATTTTTGGCACCAAAGTTTTCCCCGCTGATATCCGTGGTTTACTGAGCACTGTGGTCTCCTCACGAAAGGAAAAGGTCAGCAAACCACTGTGGAGGACGAGTATTCTCAAAGTTTATTATATCAACACTGAAGAATCCGGAGAAATCATAGTCTTGACGTGATATAAAATGCAGACTAGGCCTATACTCGGCTGTTGTGGAACACTCCTGGATGGCCTGAAGCCCAAGTATTCTGGCAAGGTACTTGCTGAATATGGCTATTATTATTATGCAACATCCCAGGATAAATATGTCCCCAGCTGTGCTGGAATAAAACAGGGCAGCTGTTGTGCTGTGGCATTCCAAGCGGAGGGGGAGGAACTGAAAACATATCCTCCGTGTTTCCAGAGTAATTTGGCCATGGATGTTGACATTTTCCTGGAAAACATAGACCATTAAATGTATCACTGTGAGTTCCCAGAGTTGGGGGAACATCCTCCAGAAGCTCGCAGGACTGAACTTTCTTCTCACCGTTTTCAGTATTTTCATCTAGTTTTTTGTTAAACTCAACAGCGAGAATGTATTGCAAATCCGAAACCTGCATACGACTCAATGGACCCATCGCCAAGCAGCTCTCATTTAACTGTCTGCAGCCATAGAGAAGTCCGTCAGGATATTGCAGGAGAATTTGTGATATTTGATGCTTGAAGTTCAGGAGAGGAGTTGGGCTTACAATAATGATGGGAGGAATAAGGTTACGCTTTGGTACTGAGAGAGCTCCATCCATGGTGAAATACCGCTGCAGGTAATACTCTGAGCTCTGGGTAAGGCGAGGCTTGGCGATTCTAGAGAACCTTGCCAGACGTGTATGTTCGTGAAAAAATATCCTGGAGCCAAGAGCCCTGGCGAAGGGCGAAGGGCAACCGTTCTCTGATTTTTGGAATCGATGACACACATGGGGACGGCTCTTGTCTTTCGCCTCCGAGTGATTCACGAAAGAGATTTCACAGTTTTCTAAGATTTTCTCCTGACCATAGGCTGTGACCTCGATCATAAATTCCAAAGTGTTACCATGTCTGTTGTATCCAATGTTGTTGTACCTCAAGCAATCGGTTAATCCCAGGTGACCTTCGGTGGTCTTGAGCCAGGGACCTCCAGGAGTATAAGGGTCGTACTTGGAGAGCACAGCAGAGTAATCCTTGTTAGTGAGAAGCAGACGTGTGGCAGTGTGAGTCGGAGCGGACATTATCTCCACCAAGAAGCAATACTTCCAGTGTTTCAACAGAAGGTCAACTGGGAGTCTGAACTCTACATTTCCATACCAGTTGTGCTCCTCTTCGTCAGCTTCTGGATGATTAGTACCGAACCAAAGAACGCGCAGATTCTTACAAGGATGATTGTGTTTCAGGAATTTCCTGTTAAGACTGCTGAGGCTTATAATGTATTTAGGTATCATCTTCTGATCCATGCAGATTTCAAGAGCTTCGTGTACGTGGACGGTGCGGAAGATATGATCAAAGGCACGATAAGAGTTCAGATTAGGGGAAATGCTTCTTCCATTACCTGGAAGCCAAAGCACAGTGGGCTTTGGCCCCTTTGTAGTGTACAGGTGTTGGTCCATCACCACACTTCCTGAAAGGTTAGCTTGTCGACTTCTGGAAATGTAGAAACAAATTAAATGGTATCATTATCTTACACCATTAAAATTGTGACAAAAACACAAAAATACATTCAAACTGAAGAAAAATATAAGAAATATTGAGATTCTAACATTTGATCTAACATACACACACACACACACACACACACACACACACACACCCACACACACAAGGGAGCCGAGCGAAGAGCACGCTGGTCACGTGATCCTGTGGTTACGGGTTCGATTACCGGCGCCTGCGAGAAACAATGGGCGGTTTATTTCACCTTTATGCCCCTGTTACCAAGCAGTAAATAGGTACCTGGGAGTTAGTCAGCTGTCACGGGCTGCTTCCTGGTGTGTGTATGTGTGGTGTGGGGAAAAAAAATACTAGTTAGTAAGAGTTGATTGACAGTTGAGAGGCGAGCCGAAAGAGCAGAGCTCAGCCCCCGCAAGCACAACTAAGTGAATACAACTAGGTGAACACACACACAAACAAACAAACAAAACAAACAAAGATTTAATTTAGCGTACGAGTAGTGGGAAAATGGAACGAACTAAAGTAATAGGTTGAAGAAGCAAATTTTATTCATCTTTTAAAATTAGATATGACAGGGAAATAGGACAGAAGTCCTTGCTCTAAACAACATGCAGTTAGAAAGGCGGGGGTCGAAGAGCTAATGCTCGATCCTGCAGGCACAAATAGGTGAGCCCACACACACTTATAGATAACCCTTGATCCAAGACCGACTTAAACACGTCAGTTCATGAGCCGGTAACACGAGACTAAGTGAGAAGAGTCATCAGGTACAATCCTCCACCACACACCTGGTGTGGGTTATCAGGAAATGAATTCCACTTTATCTTATCTATATTTACACACACACACACACACACACACACACACACAGGCGGGACCTGTGTGTGTGGCGGGACCAAAGAGCCAGAGCTCAACCCCCGCAAGCACAATTAGGTGAGTACACACACACACACACACACACACACACACACACATTTTATACCAAAATACCAAAGAGCAGAGCTCAACCCCCGCAAGCACAATTAGGTGAATACACACACACACACAGGGCCCCGATGGGCCGTGCGGCTGAGTGCAGAGCGTTCGGAGGTCGTAGTCCTTAGGGCCCGGGATCGATCCCCGCAGAGGCAGAATCAAAAGGCAGAGTTTATTTCACCCTGTTACCCCTGTTCACCTAACAATAGGTACTTGGGATTAGACAGCTGCTACGGGCTGCTTCCTGGGGATGTGTGCTTGTGTGCGCTTGTAAGATGAATATATGCAGTAGACATAATAGAGGAAAAATAAATTGGTTAGAAAAGCGGGGTCCAAGAGCTAATAGCTCGATTCTGCAGGAATAAATTTACAAATAGTAAATACACACACACACACATAACATTATCATTTTATCCCGAAATAAACGAATGCATTCACATTATATTCTAATTACACAAATAGCATTAACTCTATATACACAAGTGAACACATTCTGGACAAGTACTGTGAACCACAGAGACCAGGGCAGCTGTGCCCGTCACGTTCAGTACAGGTGAACATGATTACATCACACCTATATATCTTGTACCCCCCCCCCCCCCCTGGCTGTGTCACATACGGGTACAGTGTTAACCGGATCACGTAACACATTAGTTAAGGGTTGCAAAATTAACGTATTCTTAAGGTAGATTACGCCAGACACATGCAAGCTGATTACCTGAGAAGATAACACACCTGAGGTGAATACCTAAACACCTGAAATGCAGTAAAAATTAATACCTGAATGCATCATAAGAAGACTTGATAAATAACAAGACCTGTCTCCCACAGGAATTGTGAGTTCCTGGATGTCATACATACAAATCATCGCCCTGTCGTTGTTATACAGATTTCAGACCATACCACTCATAGGTGAGAGTGAATATGAGAGCACATCACACCCACACAGTTGAGATGACTGTACGAGATGAAGTCCCTGATATGCTACCAATGGCAGAGACATTTTCAAAATCATTACAGATGCAGCATTCTCCTGGGTACCCAAATATGAAGAACCAATAAAGGAAAAGTGACGTGGAACCTTGTAAGTCTTGTAAATACTAAAGAACATGATGGTAAATTTCTGCCTCATAATAATTATAACTTCAGAAAGTCAGCATATTGTGATGGCAGTCATATAACACCCCTCTCAACAAATAACAGGAGATATGTTGTTGTTGTTAAAGATTTGCTACCTGGAACAAAAAGTTCTAAGTAACACGGGCTATGGTGAGCCCGTAGATCAGCAGGAGATAAAGACAGGACTTCGAGAATACCAACATTGCAACTACAGTCATAGTTACACGAGTGGAAGATGCAGCTGTTAAAAGGAAGGGAAAATATCTTAGTCGTGAGTAATTTCAAGTACTCAATCATTTAAAGGGGAATTGGGAAATCACCGGGGAAATCAAGAGTTGCGAAACTTTAACCCTTACTGAAGCCAGAGAGAAACTTTCGAATGCAATATATCAAAGAGACAGCCCGGCTCGGTGGAGGATGTTTCAGCGTCCTCTTTGTCAACATTCAATATACTGTAGAGTTGAAAACTAAGAGGAAAATTAAAAATTTAAAGACGTTATTACCAAGAATTCACTGAGAAAAACGGAACTAAGACACTAATCATAGCAAGGTATAATTAAATAATTTATTTAAAAAAAATAACTTTTAAGACCTGACAGGATATCTCCAGAGATCTTAAATGGCACTGCTGGAATCAAATACAAGCCCTCTTGCAATGATCCCAAATATTTCACCAAAGTGCTATCAGTTACCTGGAATGGGGCACTTATCGGTATACAAAAATGGGCACAATAACAATAACTTTCTAAGTATACCTTAAAAAGTGCAGGAAACAATAATAAAAAAGAGAATAATGGAACATATGGAGATAATTGTTTTCACAATAAAGTAACAACACGTAAGTAAGAAGGAAAGTCGTGACTTGATAATGGTTCAGGACCGACCGAAACGTCATCGTTTCTTCACTTTCTGATGTGTGGTTTAATCATTCGAAAAGCTGTTTGATGCTAATTCATTAATGTTTCACTAAAAATCATCTTGCGCGAAGCTAAAATGCGAGAGGACTTACAGACAAAAGGGAAAGTAATCGTTTAAGTCTATTAACACCCGCTCACCATAACCTGTCGTACCACATCAGTTAATAAAATCAAAGATAACTTAAACTGAATAATGTGAACAAACTCCTCAGAGATTGTATGTATACCCACCTTCAGCAGGCGCTGTGGAGGAGCCACAACTTCGTCAGCAGAGCAGAAGGGACCTACTGCCTGAGGAAAGCCTTGGACTCCACTAGTCATCAGTCAATCGCTCCTGCAGATATACTATCATAATTTTTTTTCCTGTATTGCACGTTATTCATATCTAAACGAATCTGATAAACGTCACTACTGTGTTGCCATGTTATTCATTTTGAATTTATTTTCTTAGTGAAATAAGTTGAGTTAATTCTCGAATATAGTGTTGGGAGCTTGTTAAACCTTACCTGCAGTGATTCCTCATTCGTGCAATTATTTTCGTGATATAAATAGGTATCATTTATTGTTATTATTGTAGAAAGGAGCCCGAAAAGGAACTGGACACGGATGCGATCCAGTAATTATCTATTGAGTAAATTGTTTTTGTTATGATAACCCCTTTAGGGAAAAAATATATAACTGACCTTTTATTAACCAGAAATACTTTACTCGTGCACTTTGTTCATGTATCAATTGTTATGTTGTTAAATACTTTAACCTCTGAATTCTGTTTGTTTATAACCACCCTATATACTTATTCCTTCCTGAATATTATTGAATCTTGTGACTATTCTGTCTTAATATTTTTCTTGTGTTTATCCTACTTACTGAATATTACTCTCGTGACAACTCCTCTTCAATATTTCCCTTGTGACCACGCTGTAATAATATTCCTCCAGTAACAGACCTACCTGAATATTGCTCCTCAGTAAATCCATTAATTCAGAGCCTCCTGATCTCTTATCCGATCAAATATTTCCATGTGACTGTCCCCTTATATATTCCTCGAAATCCGTACTGAAAATAAATTTTAAGTTCGACATTTTCTTTGTTTTAAATTTATATAAAAAAAAATTGTTTTCAGTACCTGATTTGTTCGACAAAACTACATACACAGATAGCCTCTTAGATCAGACCATCAGCAGGGAAGCCTGCATGAGGCCTGGCTGCTGAGTAGAAAAACTATCGAAAACTATCGATTTGAGAATGGTTCAGGACAGACCGAAACGTCGTCGTCCCTTCACCTTCTAGTGTGTGGTCTGGTCAACATACTTTAGACCCGTTATTGTGACTCATCGCCTGCAAAAACTATCGAAATCGCCTACAGGCAACCGAATAACAAATGATCTCTTGTGTCAAACGTTAAGTAGTGGAGGGTAATGATCGTGGTTGAGGGGGTTGTTAATGGACTGATGGTGTTAATGTAACGGCTGGGGTATGGTAGTCTGGTTGGGGTAGGATTGGTAGCAGAAGTAATGGTGACGTTGGTAATGATCGTGAAGGTTATGATATTGGTAATAGTGACAATAATAATAATAGTAGAAGCAGTGGTGGTTATTGGGGAGGGGGGGGTTGCTTATAGTGGAAGTAGTGATGGTTATTGGAGTAGTGATGATAAAGATGATAGTGTTGGTGATAGTGATGATAATAAAGAGCATAGAGGCTGTGGTAGTAATACTGGTGGTGGTGGTGACAGTAAATGCCTCCGTAGCAACAACACAGCAATGTGAAACTCATTAATATGCAAAACAGCATGCATAAATATATTGAATTCGTTTTGGCAACAGGTTGGCCACTACAACACGAAGCCGCTTCAATAAATCATGCGTACTCTAAATAAAAACAACAGGCACAAAATTAATTTCAATCTTGAGGTTATCTTGAGATGATTTCGGGGCTTTTTAGTGTCCCCGCGGCCCGGTCCTCAACCAGGCCTCCACCCCCAGGAAGCAGCCCGTGACAGCTGACTAACTCCCAGGTACCTATTTACTGCTAGGTAACAGGGGCATTTAGGGTGAAAGAAACTTTGCCCATTTGTTTCTGCCTCGTGCGGGAATCGAACCCGCGCCACAGAATTACGAGTCCTGCGCGCTATCCACCAGGCTACGAGGCCCCTTCAAGAGTAAAGTTTCTCTATATTTCCATCTTAAAACAATATACAGTTATTGGAAAAAATTGCAATTCAACAAAAAATGTGCAGACAAAAATAATATATATACATATGTAAATAAAAGTTTGTGAGGGTACCACCTCTGGTGCCAATGTGGGGACCCATAGCCTCGGAGAAGAAAATAAAGAGTATTCAGAGGAGACCTTGTGGTTTCCCACTGAACACCAATATTATCTTCTCCTACCACCCCCATTCTTTTGTATGTACACATATATATTTGCTTTATTTGAACTTTGTTACAAAAAAGGAGTTACATATAGGTTACAAATATGTAAATAATATATATAACTATTTGGACATTTGTTTAACGTAAATCGAACAATGAAATGTTGGTAGAGCTTTGCAGTAAACTTATATTAGTGTAATATACACAAACTAATTTTGTTCCTCAATGAAATACTGAAAAGAATTTATTTTCAAAAATATACTGAAATTATTAAAATTAAACTGATTTTCGTAGAAATTGCCTTAATAAACCTTTAAGTGTTATACTAAATGGAGCACCCGGCAGTGCCCGGGGCCTCAGAATACAAATATTATGGCATGTACTTCCTTTATCAGGTTCATGAGGGAGCCGACCCCAACCACCTTCCAAATGTTCTAAAATCCCCAGAAAAGCTTAGATTTTGAACGAGTCCTTGAACATTCCATCTCCGCCAGCTTCAGAGGTATGGCCACAGAGACCGACCCTGACTCCGTTTTAAAGAGGACACTGAGGCCACCAATGACATCCCCCCTCTCCCCTTAACCCACCAGTCACCCTGCAAAGTTTGGTGTGACTAGCCACAAGCATCTGGCCCCCAACCTTGAACACACAAACATCCTCCTTTATAAATAGAGTTTTAATGACAAAATTTGATATCTTTCTATATGCGAATTCCTTGAAAATGAGTAAGATGTAATCTTATCTACACACGCGTTATCTGTATATGTGTTCTAGGAACGCAGACTGGCGTCATGACACGAATGTGTGGGATATCAGGAGGATGTCCTCCGCCAATTGCTCCTGTTGTCGGCATACTGATAACACAACCTTATCGTGTCTAATCGATATTTAACTCTCAATTATATTGGGTGACTATCGTTATTGTTTATCACGGAAACCATCAAGGGCTCAGTTTTTTATGAAGATAATACAACAAACTAGCTCACGGCAGTAGCGTAAATGTACGCAGTCACAAATAGATTTAAAACAAACATGTCTTCCCACCAATCAATCAATCAATATATATTGAGAGCTAATTTTCGATAATATACATGTAATCAAACACAACAGCATTGTGACTTAATATTTTTCTTGTATATATTTTCCATTCTACACAAATATATTCTACTATCTGGAGGGTGAAGAAACACTTAATCTTTCCATTTTTGTTGTTCGACGTTTCGTCAGCAATGCGACATCTTCAGAAAAACACTGTTTTCCTGAAAAGACAGGGTTGTTGTTGTTGTTGTTTAAGATTCAGCTACTGGGAACAAAACGTTCCAAGTAGCACGGGCTATGGTGAGCCCGTAATGGATTTACCTGGCACAGGAGCGGGGCTGTGAACAAAAGACAGGGATTGTTGTTGTTATAGATTCAGCTACTGGGAACAAAAAGTTCCAAGTAGCACGGACTATGGTGAGCCCCATAGTGGATTTACCTGGCACAGGAGCGGGGTTGTAACTGTGTGATGGAAAAAAAGACAGGAATTGATTGATTGATAAAGATTAAGCCACCTAAGAGGTGGCACGGGCATGAATAGCCCGTAAATAAGACAGGAAGAAATCTAGACATATATAAGTGTTGGTACACCTCGCTCTACGATTCACCTAACCCCCTTAATCATAGGGAGAGATTGTTGGGTAGGGTGAGGTGATATTTTCCGAATTCCGGCTTCTAGCTGTCCACCAGGTCTTACATCTTCTCTCTGAGTTAATGGAGGACCATCAAACAGTTGTTTCCTCGATCCCTAAAGTTATCAACAAGTCCAAGAATATCTTTATGAAGAGGCACAGGGTCATGAGTAGTCCATGAGGGTGAAGCACCAGCAGACAGGCGTCCTCGGTGGTGCTGTGGGCACTGAGGGGCTCGATAATTTTTCTTAACACGGCCGTTCTCACGCCAGGAACCTCTGATGGTCGAAGTCATAACTATGTATTCGCTGATGTGATTTGTGGTTACCTAGATGTTAATTAAGGCTTCCCTCAGACACATGTCATTCAGGAAGACAAAATGCTGCGAAAGGGTTAATCATCCTAATATTAGGTAGATTTTATGGTATATTAAATCATCATTTTGCGTATTTATTGCATCTAATGCTAATGATGTTTTTTATTCACATCATTAGCATTATAAGTTTGTAACTAATAATATTGTTTAACCCGTCATTTTCCTGTCCTCAGTATTACTATATTTTATGAGTACTGTCTTGTCATTTTGAGATGATATTTATATTATCAAATGCTAATGCAAAAAATAGGCTTTTATGCCTTCTTTCCATGAAGCTAATTATATGTACGTTTATGAAGTTATCAGTGTGTATGCCTAATGGAAAAATCTATATTCAAAAGTCATTTAGAGTTTGGATACAAAAGACAGCACAGTAGACTTTAGTAAAAAAAAAAAAAAATAGAAAATATATAGCACCTCTGATTATTCCTATTTTGTATAAGGGAAATTAAAATATCCATAAGAGTCAAAGATTTATTTGGCTTGTGCTAAAACAATATATAACAATATATGAAGACAGAGACATACCAGCAGTGCTCACTAAACTATAATTTTTCGAATAGATACAAAAATACATCAAAAGGATTGTGGTGCAGTGATCTGACAGGCACATGTTTTTGTCATATACAATGTTGATAAGTTTATAACAATGCATGTTTTAATTTATTTGTACAACTGATACACTGTATAGTTGTATTTTTTTTTGTTGCTAAAATGAGCTATCAGTTCGATAGTGTCAAGAATAAAAATGAAATATTAGTTATCCATAAGTCCATTTAAGCATATAAATCCAAAAATATCAATGTTCTTACAAAATATATATATCTCTCACATTATGACTATGTATACACAGTATACAACATATATATATCGTATACATATATGTACAATGTGTTGTATACACAGTATACAACACATTATACTTTGTGTACCACTGTATGTCACCTCACGAGAGGAAAAGTTCAGAAAATCCCACTGTACACTTAAACAATACACTAAAGACCAATTATATTTACATTGTAGAGACCCCATAACTTAGATGTGATATAATACTAGCCTTAATTGCTAGCTGTAGAAGAGCATTCTAGTCTGACTTTATTCCCAGTGATGCTAAAAGCCTCCCGAGTGTTCATTATACTGCAACATTTTGACTTAATTAGGACTTTACATTTCGTTGGAACATTCCAATATGATGGGGAATTGGACACATGTTGCGTTCAAGGATAACGTAACTCAATAGGGAGACCGCGAGTAGCTGAGTCTAACAACTTGGTTGACCAGTTTGTCAACCAGAAGGCCTGGTCAGAGACCGGGCCACGGTAACGTTGATCCTCGGAACAAACGCAAGATAACTACTAGAAAAGGTCGGTGTTGCTCCTCTCATTTATTACACAGAGCTTTATGATTTTTTCTGCTCCCATTCTGAAGGATTCCAGCAGGATCTTCATTCTTATATTTTTCTGTCTTTTTTGAAAATCTCATCCAATAAAGGATAGGACTCTGTTGTCCTTGAATCTGTGATCTCATTGCCAAACAAGTTATTTGGAAATGATTGTTACCATCGAATACCCCATTTATAACTTTAAGATTCATCGATGTATTGATGTTGGTCATTATGCGCTTCGCAGCATGTGCGTGAACAGGATAAGGAGCTGGTGCCAGATTGTAATGAGGAATTGAATGGGATGCAGCCATTGCGATGTAACGATGAAGGTGTTGCAAGGCAGTCCAGGAGAGGCGAGGTGTGTAGAGTTTTGAGAACCTTCCCAATCGTGCGTGCTCACCAAAGAATATCCTGGAGCTCAGAGCTCCGGCGAAGGGCGCTGGACAAGGCGTTGCTGTTTTCTGAAAACGCTGACAGACATGTGGATTGCTATAGTCATTTGCTTCCAAGTGATTCCTGAATGAGATCTCACAGTTCTCTAAGATCGCCCTCTGGCCGAAGGGTCTGACCTCAATCATGAATTCCAAGGAGTGACCATGTTTGTTGTAGCCAATGTTGTTGTATCTGAAGCAGTCGGTAAGTCCCATATTGCCTCCTGAGGTCTTAACCCAGGGCCCTCCCGCGGTACAGGGGTCGTACTTGGAGAGCACAGCAGAGTAGTCCGTGTTAGTGATGAGCAGCCGTGTGGCCGTGTGAGTTGGAGTAGACATTATCTCCACCAAGAAGCAATACTTCCAGACCTGCAGCAGATAGTCGGCTGGCAGTGCAAATTCAACATTTCCATACCAGTCGTGCTTCTCTTCGTCTTCAAGATTTTTAATTCCAAACCAAAGAACGCACAAATTTGCACAAGGATGATCGGCTCGTAAGTGATTCCTGTTAAGAACACTGTGACTTACGATAGGCTTGGGTATCATCTGGTGATGAGCGCATATGTCTAGAGCTTCGGGTATGTGGACGGTGCGGACTATGCGATCAAAGGGGCGGTAAGAATTATGTTGAGGGGCGATGCTTCTTCCATTACCCGGGAGCCAGAACACGGTAGACTTCGGCGACCTTGTGGAGAAGAGGTGTCGGTCCATCACCACACTTGTCTGTAAGATAATATTCAGTTAGATCACTCTGGTCATTGACTCTTGTAAATGTTAAATTGTTTGGGATATTATCATTAACTTTTAATAACCTTCCAATATTTAACCCTTAGCAAACACTCCTCATTCAGCTCGAATAGTTATAAAATGATGTTATTTTTATTTTCTTATGCCTTCAGGGTATGACTGAGAGTTATTAACTAATGAAGTAAGTTAGATTGGGTTAGTTAGATCAGCTGTGAATGTTATAATGGCCCTTTTAGTTAGTGCAACTTCACCCTTTCATCTTGGCAAGCATTCTAGACTTTATACAGTTGTGTGGTCAGACTTAGATTCGTTAGATACAGGTCAGGTTAGGTTAGCTGAAATAAGGTTAAAGATGGGGGGGGGGGGCATAGGTTGATAAGGTCAGTAAGATACACCCTATCATAGGTGTTTTGGTCAGTCTGTTATTCAATTTTTTCTGAACTTGCTGTAAAATAACATGATAAACCAACCTATTCTACAGTTCAGACAGTACTTTTTGTAACTATGTGCACCATAGTACAAATATTGACGTACTCAGCAATTAGATAGTAGAATTTTGTACTATTCACTTTATAGTCCGAAAAAATGAAGCTAAAATACCAACATAAATATTCAAATGCCTAGTATAGCACAAATATGTACTATATTAGGCGTCAGATAGTGTATATTAGGCCTAAGAATGTTAGATTAATTTAGTATACTTGGTCTTTGCAACATAAATACAAAGCCTTTTTCAGTTTGTCCAAATCCGATAGCACAGATTTCTACTTTCTAATTGCGTTGTACGTCGGAATATGTACTATGGTCCTCATCCTACCTATAAATACAATCAAAACAGGAGGATGGGCTGTGATAAACACACACACACACACACACACACACACACACACACACACACACACACACACACACACACACACACACACACACACACACACACACACACACACACACACACGTGCAAACAGTATTGTTAAGACTATATTTTCTTTTCCTGAATAAACAAGCACAAACAAAATCCTGAAAACTGGCACTGTTATCAGACTCACAATTGTCGATATCACAGTTATTTTATATTGTTGATACTGAACACCAATGGACTTGTTTACACATTATATATTATGATTTGGATTGATGCAGATATGATGTATCAAAGGGGACTACAAAATTGCATTCTACTCAAACATTGTATGCAAAAATAGGAATTTTCTCAGTGTATACTTATCGTGTTTAAAGGTGTTATTGTTAGTTTATTATAATAATATAACTCAGAAGCGACGCCACTGGCAGCCACCTCGCCTCACACGGTGCCAGACGTATGAGTCTGGAACGTTACTCACGTTTTTGCTTATTGTTAATTCACCCATCGTTGGTGTGCAATAATGCTAGCAATACGTCCGTAGCAATGGGATGAGGAAGGCAGATGCCGTAATATGTAGGAGCACCACCTGGCAGATTCCACTTGTAGTGTAGAGATCTATATTAGTTCAGTCTTTACGGTTAGAAACGCCTTTACAATGTATATCACTGGTTCTTATGAATGTCATAACAACGATCAGCCACTGATACGTATATGAAACACCGAATGTTATGATGACCACTGAAGGATATAACGAATGTTGTGATGCAAGAGTTAGCTGCAGTACATCCGCTCTGCACGCTTTGTTCTGCTCGACTGTGGGTAGGAGGTATATGTTCTGCAACTGTCACCGACTGTCCATTCACGTTCAGGACGGGATCTGGAGTTCCCAAGACGTACGTACAGTGGCTAGTGAACACATGACGCAATAAGTGTTCGGGCTCACGTAATATACGAAAAGCTACTTACAGAAGCATGACGCAACAGGTGTTGCTCACGAAATATACGAAAGGGAGGAGCCCAATACGTGCTTCTGAAAAGTTTCCACTACCACCAATAGGATGAGTATAGGCTAAAAGAATAACAACCTTAACACCGATAATTAACATTCCATTACGCAACATGATTGCACGAATTGTTCTCTCTCTGTATACAAATAAACTAAGGTATATACTTTATATTTTGTTATTAACATACTTAGGTAGACATAGCAATGTGCTGCTACCCTACTCGATATGAAAGATTACATAGTGTAGATAAAAAAATCTAGCAGTAAGTTCATCTAATATTCCTATTTCACAGGATGGCTAGTTATACATGGAATAAGGGGAGAAAATACCTGCCTCAATACAAAAATAAATACTACCTTCCTGAGGATGAGAAGGGATCACTACCGCCCATATATATATATATATATATATATATATATATATATATATATATATATATATATATATATATATATATATATATATATATATATATATATATATATATATGTATATATATATATATATATATATATATATATATATATATATATATATATATATATATATATATATATATATATATATTATTTTTCGTCTTGATCACAGGTAAGTACTAATATTAACACATGTCTAATATTCTTCAAATAATATGAAAACAAACCCGCCTGACAAAAACATTGGGAAGACATAAACAAACACATAAACAAACACAGAAGTTTGGCTTGACAACGAGACAAAACGTTGGCAAGTGTGACGTCACAGATGGTGTTGACAAGTCCTCTTTATGTGCCAGAGTCTCGCTCGGTGCCAGACGTACGAGAACCCGGGGACTCCCTGGCCTCTGTTGCTCGCAACAGTTACCATCTAGTTCATTGTTGTTTCACATTCCTTGCAACGTTGCATGTATAACTCTTTAATAATATACACGAATTCAGCTGAGCCAATTTGCGTATGAATGTAAGTATAATACTCATACATAATACTAAATAATAGGAAATAAATGTTATGACAGCTACAGAAGAAAAGTTTCCGGAGGTTCTGATGCGGGAACCTGTTTTACACCTGTTGAGTAGGATTTATGTCCCTTTTACAATTAAACATATTTGTTGAGATAATCACTGATAACCACAGGGTGTTGTTAGGTTTTAGTTCTCTTTTGTTTTTATTGACAATTTTAGCATGGTCTTTCATATCATATATTTAAAAGTAATGTAATGTAATTATCAAGAGTACGCGATAAGCCAATGGGAATATAAAGCACTTGGAAGGGGTCAGGATAAGGATTTGGGATTGGACGAGGGAAAGGAATGGTGCCTAACCACTTACGACAGTCGGGGATTGAACGTCGACCTTTAAGATGAATGACTGTTCTTAGTTTCCATGATAGCAGGATAGTGTTATCCCACTATCATTGGTGAGGGGAAGGTTTCATTAATATGTCTATATAAGTCTTCTCTTTGTTTTGGAATAAAGAAACTCTTTGATCCGACAAGTATCAAAGTACTTTTTTATTTTTAGCACATTATCTTGTATCAATATATCATGTAATTGTTTACTGTTCATCACTAAAATCCCATTAAACAACCTTTTCAATACTATGGCAATTACAACAGGCAGATTGTTCTTATTGAACGCTAATATGGTCCTAATAAATGAATGTTATTCACTTAAGTAATTTTAGAAATGGATTTTCAAGGTTTAATAATTTATTTATTTATTTATTTATTTATTTATTTATTTATTTATTTATTTATTTATTTATATACAAGAAGGTACATTGGGTTTGTGAGAATACATAGCATAGTATTTACAATTTTGTAAAGCCACTAGTACGAGCAGCGTTTCGGGCAGGTCCTAAATTTAACTGATAATTTTAAGTAGGTAAATTCTAGCAGAATTAATAAAATGATAACAGATACATTGCAAGAAAAAAAGGAGATGAGAGAGATTAGTAAATATATTAAAGCACATTGGTATATTAAAGCTCTGATTTATGAGTAATGATTTATAACACTCATGAATCATCCATATCCCACCTCTGTCTTACTCTTACGAAAAGTAGTACTTTTAGTTGCTTGATATCTTCCACATATAATACTTTTTCGAGATACTGTATATATATAAAAAAAGGTTGTTTTCCATCTCCTAAGCATACTTTTTTTTCCTTTCGAAGACTTTGTGACATAAACCATAATTTTTATATTATGTTGCTAATGATTATCACAACGTTAAACAGAGTTAGTGTGTGTGTGTGTGTGTGTGTGTGTGTGTGTGTGTGTGTGTGTGTGTGTGTGTGTGTGTGTGTGTGTGTGTGCGTGTGTGTGTGTGTGTGTGTGTGTGTGTGTGTGTGTGTGTATGTGCGTGTGTGTGTGTGTGTGTGTGTGTGCGTGTGTGTGCGTGTGTGTGTGTGTGTGTGTGTGTGTGTGTGTGTGTGTGTGTGTGTGTGTGTGTGTGTGTGTGTGTGTGTGTGTGTGAAACAAAAATAACTTCCTTCTCCGGCCTCTATATATTACACGGGATGAATGTATACTCTAGGTTCTAGGATCTAGACTCTAGGTCTAGCCTCAAGACTCATGTATACTTGCTGGTGGGCATATGTTGGGCAAACAATGTTGTTTGAACATTACTCGAATATGTTTTGCCTGCTGGGAAGATAATGCACTGGCTATAATAACCCTCAAGAGGTTGATAAGTCTTACACCCATCGTAAAACCACATTACAAACACCAGCTACAAATGAAGGTCATCAATGTTATTACAGAAGCAGCCAAGTTAACCAAAAAATTCTTGCCCGTGTTAGGAAGCGCGGCTATTATCATGAGCTGCCAACAGCAACAATTAACAGCCATCCTTCAATTACCTTATCTGGCAATTGTTTTTACTTTGCTCAACTAGTATAACACGTCGTTTAGCCATCTTGACTCTCAAACATCAACCCCGTAGCCCCGGGGGAGGTAAAACGTAAGATATTGAGTCTGTAGTCCACCTTAGAATCGCAAAATGAACGCTCGGCAACCGGGGTAGTGAGGGAACCTTAAGTCTCCCTCGGCTGACAAGATCAGTTGACTGCCGGAACACGCAGCGCTGGCGGTTCTCGCTCCTCCTGTGCTGCTCTACAGTGCTGTGGTGCTTGACTCCCGTCGGGCTGAGACAAGTGGCCAGTCTTAGTGTAGTGCTAGACGTAACTGTAACTGAAAGCGATGGAACCCAAAACTGTGTGCTGAAGCGTGAACGAGAAACGAAATTGCTACAGATATTTATGCTAAAGATTATACTATACTGATATATATTTATAGTTAAAATTCTACGGAATTACGTCGGGCACAAATCCAAAGACAATTATCCTAAATTAGACCATAATCAGCCTGAAGTAGTATTTGTTGATAGTATATTATGGGATACGAGACTAGGAGGAAGACCCACAAGTAAGGCAGCAGACTGTTCTCCGACAGTCTCCCTGACCACACTTAACAAATCGCCTCGCCATTGCTCTAAATCTCTCTCTAAACGAGGTAAAGTGTAAAACATTAACTGTGTTCTTGTCAAAACTTATTTTATGTGTATAAAATGATGCTGAATATTATACTAACACCCGTAGAATTTCAGTTAAATCTAGACAATTAAGGTAAATACATTTTAGAAGAAATAATGAGTATGTCTCATGGCATCTCTCACTGGAACGTTTAATTGTGACGTTGTTCGAACGTTTCCTTGTCGGCGCCACAGACACGTGCCTTATCCTCGCTACTACAGCTCATGCACCTAAATAATAAATATATAAAGGGGGTTCAGTTATACACATAATATTTACATCCATTGTGAATTGTCAGCGAGCATTATCCAACCAGGTAGAACCGAACCCACTTGTTTGTGGCTTTGTATGTTCAATGTCAATGAAGGCTGAGGGTGTAACTTGCACACAACACACACACTTGCAACACATGATATCTACTACCGATTTAAGCGATATCTTGCAATATCTACATAAATATATGTAGATATTGTACATATATTTATGTAGATTTTGTACATATATTTATGTAGATATTGTACATATATTTATGTAGATATTGTGCATATATTTATGTAGATATTGTGCATATATTTATGTAGATATTGTGCATATATTTATGTAGATATTGTGCATATATTTATGTAGATATTGTGCATATATTTATGTAGATATTGTACATATATTGGGCGCGCTTCTTGTCACCTTTATTCACGTGGGCGGAAATAGGCTCCTGGGAGTATGTCGGCTGTTGTGGGTTGCATCCTGAGGAAGGTCAGTAGTTGACCTATGGAGACCTCGATGAACCTAAAAAGCTCACGGACCTCAGTAATGGGAATTCGAGAAATTATATCCGGGTTACACCGGGTTGATGGAATTGACTTCTTTTCAAATAATTAATAACCTTTATCATACGACTTATCTCCAGACTTTCTTGGTTCCCTATACTCGTATCGTGCACAATTAGACCCATATCGGCTGTTAACAATTCATATATTAGGAAGACTAGCTTGGTATCTTTAAAACATATTAGTTGAGAGGGTAGAAACAGCCTAAACTACTCTATCCCTTTGAGATGTATTTTATTTTCTAAAAAAAAACCTAGTTTAATTAACTTGAACATATTAGTATATTTGGCAGTTTCTTTTAATCAATTTATGAAAACGTGAGACCAATTACATAATTTGTATTTCTGACCGTTTAAGAGCACATACGTAATATGTATGAGGTGCCAACATCCATACACATTGAACACAGCTGGCACCAATACCACATGTCACTTCTCTAGTGTGAGATCCAGTGGGATTAATGGATATTGTGGAAATGGCCGAGAAACATTTTATTAGCCTGACGCTGATAACTAAGAGGACGATCTTTAGAAAATTTATTACTATTTGACGACGAAACTTTATCGAATGCATTATAAATTATGTTGTAAACTGCATGCGTTGATGATGAAAGTTTACAGGAGTTTGTATGTTACGTACTGTGTGTTGAGGCAGCATACCTAATGGGTATACGTAAAGTGAAACATGAATATTTAATTGTGTTAAAATTATTTTATTTCTTAATGTTTCTGAGTGTTCTTAAATTAACATTTAAGAACATTCAGTGCTTAAATATTCATTTTCAAGTAATGAACATTTAAGAATCGTGTTTTTGAATCAGTTTGATCTACCTGTTCCCATATTTCACATACTGTCTCGTCTGGAAGAGACAATATGTTAGACTGTCAGCCTAGCTGACAGCCTTATTCAGCCTGTCAACCCAGCTTGAGGATTTTTCTCTTACTAGCTTAACAAAAGGGAAGGGACATTTCAGAGGAAAGCTTCAAGACATTATGACTTTAAAGCACTTGTGGGGAGGGGGAATCAGGATAAGAATTTGGGATGGGACGGGCGGGGGGAGCAGAAAGAATGGTGCCCAACCACTTGGACGATCGAGGATTGAACGCAGACCTGCATGAAGCAAGACCGAACGTCGCTCTACCGTTCAACCCAAGCGGTTGGGTTAGCCTAACAAGACTGGCGGTCGAGGTATATATTAGCCTTTGTATACGAGCTCTGTGAGTATATTATGATCCTTATCTTTTCGTGATTTATCCAGGTTCCTCTGAAATTTATGAGCGGATTCAGAGTTTATTTGGATGCTTTTGCAACTTTATTTAATATTAAATCCCGCGTGTACTGATTAAAGACTCATTTACGAGACTTCCTCACTGTAGGTTTTCACTTGAGCTCAAAATCTTCTTGATATTCATCACTTTATTATGCACTCAGAGTGCATAATTAAGAGTGCATTCTGTCATCCCGTCAGTCATTTTATATCCTTTTTTTCAAGTTAAACTTATCAATTCTAATTTAATTTATATTTATTTGGGAGGAATTTGATTACCTTCTTATCTGACTTTGGTCTCTTCATTAATCATCATTATCGGTAATTTTCCTGTATTAAATATAGTGTATAATATATATATATATATATATATATATATATATATATATATATATATATATATATATATATATATATATATATATATAGTGTATTATATATATATAGTGTATAATCCTGTAGTGTATATAGGCTAAGAGTATTCTGCTTTTATGATTACTTCATCCAGATCATTTATAAATAATAAGTAACCATTTACCGTCCCATGTACTCACCTAGTTGTGCTTTGGGAAGATTGAACCTCACAACTATTAATTATCTGATGCACAGGTTTCTGAGATTATTGGGCTCTATCATATCTACACGTGGAATTGTGCATGGCGTCTGCCTTCACCACATAATGCATTCCGTTTGTTAACCACTCTTGACACTGAAGAAATTATAATGTCTATGGCTCATTCGGGTACTTCGCTTCCATATTTGTTGTTCCCCATGTTCGTGTGAACACTCTGATGCCTCACTGTTGATCACTGATTATAGTTAATGTACATTAGCATGAACACATCTAATCTAAATATTATCCTCATATCCCTTGATTGTGTCTTCGTAATAACTGCCTTACTCTGGGATGAATTTCATCTGGTCTTAATATGGGCTCTCTTCATATCTTTATGGTTTTATTATTTTGTGTGTTTATTATTTCAATGTCTGCTATTTCATGCACATCACTCGTTATTAGTTTTGGCAACTCCAGGTATTTGTTTTTTTTATTTAAGAAAAAACAAATATCTTAAGACTTCTACCTCTTTTAATCTGTTTCTTCTGTTTTTCTCTCATATGTTCAAGTCAGGAATGGATAAAATTATAAATACACCGGACCAAAGACTTCTTCAGAAGCAGTTAAGCGTGCTAACTTCCACTAACTGGTCTATAAACGGCCGGTCAACACTACGGATTTTCCCCAGCGTGAGAAGGGCTGTTTACATTGGCTGGTCTCAAGAGCAGGCCGGGCTGGATCATATAGCAGCGGTAAGCTCCACTTTCATGCCCTCCTTTTGTTAGTGGATGTATGGGCTCGTCTTTAGTTAGAGTCGTAAGCCCTTAACATTGGCAGGCATCTGTGTAGATGTAAAGTTGGCTTAGACAGAAGCGTGAGTGATAGGTTTCATAGGTTGACTATTCTCTTGGTTGCTTTTGTTCACTTGTCTGGTGGGGTTCAAATATTGGGAAATTTTGTTTTAAGAGGTGCTTTATCTTCTGAATTTTATGATTGCTTAGTTTAAATTAGGAACTGTAAACAACTTCAGATAATTTGTTGATGTTAAATGATTTAAAACTGCTGTTTTTTTCATGATTTTTTTCAGTTTTAATTTTGCTTCGAGGAGCGAGTTTATTGGGCAGCGCTACTCATCCTGTGAGTGGACACACCGCTATAGCAGCATGTACAACACTTCCCAATAGGAAGAAAACCCGCTGGGTTGTTCATTCTGTCAGCTGTACCCAGACGCAGCTTGGACTATCTTGAAAAACTGTTCAAAATCCGTTTTCGATTTACCAGAATTACAGCCTTTTTGAGCCATGAAATGCTTTTTTCTTGTTTTTTGTAGAAATATAATAAGATTTCGTTTTGTCTAGGATTGCAAATACTTAAATTTTGTTACAGCACAAAAATGCTTCTTTTCGCTTTCCATCAGTTTCTGTTATTACCCCCGTAAATAACCAGTCACCTGCTCTGGCTTTGCGCCCTGGAGAGGCCACTCCAGACCGACAACCAGAGCGCAACTCCATAGTCTCCTGTGACTGATGGATGCCTACTACTACTACCAATACCAAATTACCAATCAGCAGCAAGCTAGCACATATTAGGAGACAAGTGCCTCAAGCCAATTTCAGGACAAAGTTTATGACCTCAACTGGAATATCCAAGCATTTGCAAAGTCTGGGAAAGCCTATATAATATCCAGGAGTGGCCTTGGTTTGACGTTTAATCAACGCTAATTTCACGTTGAATTGGGTTGCTCTTGGCTATTATGCCCACTGGGTAGTGCAATGCTTGCCGGGAAGACTTAAAACCCTTTTGGAATTTAATATTCGGATAATAAATTTGTGTGCTGGAACGCACAGCCGTAAGTGCGTTCATCTCATTTCACAACTTAAATTTTGGCAGAGGAAATGCGAAGAACTCCGTGAACTTAGAGGGACAAAGGAAGATTTGTTTGATTGCATTAAATAAATCTTTCCTTAGGACCTGTTAAATATTTTAATTTACATTTACCGTAACACGAGTAGAGGCGTAGCTATCCTCTGTTTAATGACCACGACTGGGACAAGAAGCATGAGGCTTGTCAAAGGTCCATCCCTATTTTTCTTGAGTTTTTTCCAACTCCAATTTGAAGTGAATTAATGTCTTGGCATTTCGGAGCCACTTACCCGCCGAAGCCGTAAATGACAAGATATTACTGCAGTTCAAAATCAAGTTAAAAAAAAAATCCTCCGGAAAATTAGAGGAGTCTTTGGCTTCCTGTCTCCGTCATATCCACGAAATAGATGGGTAAATAGGTAAATTTACCTAATCAGGTAAATTCAGGCAAGCTGATAGATTAGACATACACCACTTAGCAAATTGCACAGCAGTTGGCCTCCTTCTCCTTTGAGTCATCAGCTCCTTAAATTAATATCATCCTTTTAAATCTCTTCAAAAACCCTTAAGAGGTCGTATTTCACCATTAGTCCTGTGAAGTGGTAAATTTGAAACCTGAAGCGCCCCCTGCGAAGTCAGAGTCTTCATCTTGATTTACATCAGTCGCTTACATAATCCAAGTTGTTTGAGGCTCAATTACCCAAATTACTTTGACTTGCTATCTCATATACAGCAACAGATCTTTTCTTTCTTGAAGATAATGGTTTCAGAGCTGCGTAACGATAATTGGCCAAGGACACGTGTATGGGTTGCAACAGACGGACCATGGGCACGTATACATGTGAGTTGCAGCAGATGGGCCATAGGCACGTATATGAGTTGCAACAGACGGGTCATGGGCACGTATATGAGTTTCAACAGACGGATACACAGCCTGTGTCTATACACTAGGTTAGAGTTCCTGCGGTGTTTGGTAGAGGAATCCAAGTTCTCGTGAACAGCTCAGTTCAGTGAGAATCCCCGATGATCTGCACAGTGGTTGATGAAAGATTGTTATCTTTTGATTTTCCACGAATTCCTTGATTGCTCGAATATCTTATGGTTTTGGGGCTAGTTTATTTTCAGATTTTCAACTTCCCAACTGGAAAATATCGGATTGATGAACACGTCTTTCGGATTGATGAACACATGTATCTAATTTATGAATAGGCAACGTGTGCTGCGTTCGTGAGTACGCGACGGGCTCGTAAGTATTCCTGCCTTGCCCCATGAGTACTAATTACACGTGCCGAGCTGGTGTGAGTTAAGAGCACACAGGCTGCAGCACCATAGTCGCGTGACAGTTGGAACTATAGCCTCTCTCACGCTCTTCAAGTGACCGCCTTCTCATGGCACCTATAGGTCCTGACCCTGCCTGCCTGAGTGATGGATCTTGTGATTAGATTGGCTGAGTGACTGCTGCACGTCTGTGTGTGTGTGTGTGTGTGTGTGCGTGCATAAGTGCATACGTCCCAACGTAACTCGACCGAGCTGTAGTTCCTGACTGTGGATATTTTTCCAGTGTTGATCGTATAATGCAATGACTCCAGATTTTCTTTTATATTTTTGAGAATATTTAGCTTCTTTTACCACTCCTATTTGGTTCCACTTTGGCCAGAATGGGGAAAAGTCCTGTGAAGTGAGGAATTAAAATGCAACAGTGATACCAAAAAAATAGACCCAAATCATCCAATTAAACAAATTAGGCCTACCATTGTTGGACAAATTCTCGATAAGAAAGTGTCATACAGTCACCCTTGACAGTTAACGTAATGTGACCCAGTTTGGAAGATTATCCAATTTTCATGTTTTTTTTATCCGTGAATGTCAACATTATAATGTATCATCTATTGGGCTTCCCCTATTTTTATCAAAAGTGTATTTCCTCGCAGAATTTTTCTTGGTATACGCTGGTTCATTCAATGTACTTTTGTGTTGCGTTGACAGCCATTGTCATAGTAATTACTTTTGATGATAAAAAAGTTATTTTTTATTTCAATAACTCAAGGATCTTTTTTTTGTTTTGATGTGGACCATATTACTCTATTCATACACATATTACATCTTTATTTTCTTTGTTATTATTTTTAATTAATGCGTTTTCTTTCGTCTTCTCTTCTGCCTTCTTTTCTTTCTTCTAGATTCCTTCCTACTTCTTTTTTCCTTCTATATTTCTTTCTTCTTTCCTTATATCAAGAAGCTTCCTTTGGTACATTGGTCACAAATCACCAGGATGGTCCATCACATATCCTAAGGCCAGGATTCGTCGTACATTTACGTGGCCATTTACGAAACCTCTGCATCTTTCCTCATTGGGACCTAGTCTGTACTTATTAAACATTTTACGAGCTTGGAAACGTCACAATCCAAGGTTATTATTGTTATAAACAACCTCGTGGGGCTTCGGTTCTCATAAACTGTTCAATAATGCCAACTTGGCTCCCATGATTGGGGGAGAGATGTACAGGTTTCGCAAGTGGACACATATATGCTTACTAAACCCTGGCCAGGGGTTCCCGAAATGGTTATATGTTACACAGGGGCTGCCATAGAGTGCACTCATCACATGGGAGTTGCCACAGTGGGCACTCATCACATGGGAGCAGCCATAATGTGCACTCATCACATGGGAGCTGCCATAGTGTACACTCATCACATGGGAGCTGCCATAGTGGGCACTCATCACATGGGAGCTGCCATAGTGGGCACTCATCACATGGGAGCTGCTATAGTGTGCACTCATCACATGGGAGCTGCCACAGTGAGCACTCATCACATGGGAGCTGCCATAGTGTGCACTCATCACATGGGAGCTGCCACAGTGAGCACTCATCACATGGGAGCTGCCATAGTGTGCACTTATCACATGGGAGCTGCCATAGTTAGCACTCATCACATGGGAGCTGCCATAGTGTGCACTCATCACATGGGAGCTGCCATAGTGTGCACTCATCACATGGGAGCTGCCATAGTGTGCACTCATCACATGGGAGCTGCCATAATTATCCCATGCCACTAGGGTGCTTCCGTAGTAGGAACACAGATGTCATATTTGGGTACATATTAATGTGTGCTGACACACATATTAATGGGGGCCGGAGTGCATCCCCATTATGGCCACAAATTAACTGAGGGAAACAATAATGACAAAACATTAATGGAACAGCCCAACTGGTCACATGTTAAACTAGGTCTGCCCTATTTACCGTACATTATAGGTTGGGGCTGTTAAATTCCCCACACATTATATAGGCCTAGATGATTGCCATGACACTGCAAATCACCCTGGGAGTGCCATAATAGGGAAACGTCACTCATAGGCCAGTTTTAATGAGCTCTCGTTTCTCGTAGGCTCTTATAATGGGTTAAAGTCATTGGTGAGCTGTCTTAATGGACACACGCGACTCACGAGTCGTCTTAAACGACGTGATAATGATCCAAAACGGCGTCGTTTCGTCCTTTTTTGATGTGCAGTTTGGTCATTATGTCTTTAGCCCCGTTATGGTGACTCATTGGCAGTCTTCGTGACACACAGCACCAGGGAGGGGAGGGATTATCAGGGGAAAGCACCAAGCCATTACAACTATACAGCACTTGGAAGGGGTCAGGATAAGGATTTGGGATGGGACAGGGTGAAGGAACGGTGCACAACCACTTGGACGGTCGGGGATTGAACGCCGACCTGCATGGAGCGAGACCGTCGCTCTACCGTCTAGTTCAAGACACAGCACCCGGGAGCTACCATAGTCTAGCAGAGTAAACATGGAGCTGTCGTAGCATCGGAACTTTGTCTTGCCAGGGTTTATTGTGTATGGCCAGCACAGTTCTGATTAATATAACACTAGTAGTGCACACCGTCCTCTCGAAGAGTACACGTGTCCGTCCGTCCTCTCGAAGAGTACACGTGTCCGTCCGTCCTCTCGAAGAGTACACGTGTCCGTCCGTCCTCTCGAAGAGTACACGTGTCATTTTGATGTATAACCCCCCCCCCCTAAAGCCAAACAAAATGATGTAATAAAAACCATAGCGTGATTTTTTTTGACGTGATGTCCTGTTTTCTATTTGTGGGTCTTAGGTTAGGTTAGATCAGAGAAACATTAGTAGTATATAGTGACGCTGTGGACGCTTGAGAGAACGGACTGATTCATCATAACTAACATGGGGGTCTTCGATAATACACTATACAATATGCTGCTGTCACCTCTGACACTTCAATCAGCGTGCGCCTTGCATGAAGGTAAATCAATTTCCGGGAGTCTGTCGCCTTCATTATTCTCTAAAATGAAATAAAACATTGTTTTTAATTGACCTGTGGTATTATGGTGCTCGTGTGTGTGTGTGTGTGTGTGTGTGTGTGTGTGTGTGTGTGTGTGTGTGTGTGTGTGTGTGTGTGTGTGTGTGTGTGTGTGTGTGTGTGTGTGTTGCACCCAGTGACGTATGCTGTTGTCAAGTCACCATACCTGCCGCTGAGGCAGCTGGTTGTTTTGCCTTCAGCTTAAGTTGAAGCTGAAGGCAAAACAGCCTTTTAGCTTCAGCTTTTCTAATTATATAACATTTAATGAAAACTCTTCAGTGTTTTTCATTATATACTGTAAACCTTTGTGTGCTGTGTCTTGTATAAGAAAAACCAAATATAAAAGATTTTTCCATTGTCCTCATCCATTATTATTATCATAAGTCTTGTGGGTGAGATATGCCATCTAACCATTATTTTATTTAAGTTTTAGTTTGTGTTGTTATGGAAATATGTGTGCTTAGTGGTGCCTACCTCTCCCCGCCATGCCTAGTGGTTGGGGGGAACGGATGCCCTGAAGTTATATAAAAACCCTACACCCCCCGAAGTGGCAGGGGAAAGAAGACAAATATATATATATATATATATATATATATATATATATATATATATATATATATATATATATATATATATATATATACATATATATGTATATATATATACGTGATAAATATATAACACGTGATAAATAATATGAAAACGTACAGCCACGAAGGTCAGATTAGTCGAGCACTTTCGTATTTGTTTTTTATTAACTTTTTTCATGTGTTGATTTACACGAAAGCGTTCAAGTAATTTCTTGTTATTTTTACAAATATGCAATACACTAATTTTAAGTCAGAGAGCCAAATAAGAGTGTCTAAAATTTTCATACATGACCATGTGATCAGCAGTCTGCCTTTTGCTGCCTTATGAGGATATCAAGGACAGAAGAGTGAATAAGGTAGCTGTGATACTAAAATGTCCCTATCTCACAAGGTGGTCTGTCATAAAGGGCAATGTCAAAATATTATATTCACTAAAGTATTCACAAACGAACCGCCAAGTTCACAAACTTTTCGCACCGCATAAAACTCTGCTGCCCATCAGCATTTGTTGCGAAAGTTTCGTTTGAAGACGTAAACATTGTACCAATTTTGGCTGTGATGGTTCGGCGTGGTTCTCTGTCTGCTGGAGCTGTCTTGCCTTGAAGCTAGTCTCGGATCCTGTCTTCTTGTGTTTCCCGTTTTGCTATCTTTTCTGTTCACTTATGTCTGTCTGTCTGCCTTTTCTCTCCTCGCTCTCTATAATACGTCTATATTAGTTGCGTTACCCGTCGTGGGTCTACCCAGTGCCCAAGTCTACCCAGTGCCCAGGCTTACCCAGTGCCCAGGTTTACCCAGTACCCAAATCTACCCAGTGCCCAGGTCCACCAGTGCCCTGGACGTCACTGACACACTCTTCATGTATCTCTCCACATACACTCCCTCTCCCCCAACACTGTATCCTCCTTCAATTCACACTGTCCTTAAGTAAACATCTTTGCACCCTTTTTCATTTTACCTTTCACACACCCCCTCTATCCCACACCCCCTTACACACACTCTCTCGATAGACGATCTCCACACAGACCCTTCCCACCTCTACCCACACACAAGCCTAATCTTCCACCTGCATACACCCCTTCCCATATCCCCCCACACATTCTATCACCCCAGTCGCCCTCCCTATCTCCCTCTATCACTGCAACAATTTTCGTACACTATTTCCATCTCTGTAATCAAAAGATAGTGTAGAATGAAAAAATCTGTCATTTGACCATACGTTTTACATGTCAATATCTAATTACACTTTTTTTATTAACACATTTAGGTACATCTGCATTTGTGCAGCTGCACTAGATTATATGAATGGGAGTACAGTGTGTCAAAACCAGCTACGTGATGCTAAGAATCCCCATCACACAGGATGGTCAGTCATGCAGAGGCATGTGATCAGTAGTCTGCTCTGGCAAACTCTGGGTGCATTATGAGGCTATCCTCGAAAACATGAGAGTGAACAAAGTAATTGCATAAATATAGCTTCATATATATATATATATATATATATATATATATATATATATATATATATATATATATATATATATATATATATATATATATATATATATATATATATATATATAATATTGTGCATTCTAATGTACCAATATTGACACAAATGCTAAAATCTACGGCCTCGCAGCACAACATTTCACATGCACAGACTTCGTGAAGATGTGTACCTAACAGTGATGATGGTGGTGGAGGTCCATAGGGGCTGACCCCGGACCCTCTTATAACACTCCCCATAAAACCACAATCATTCCTACATATAGTAATGAGGCTATCCCCAAACATCTCGTCTCCAAGTTTGGGGATAGACGAACTTGGAGGCATTCTGACAAACAGACCAACCCGTTCTCGCAAATTCGTAAAGTCAATATTGACTTATTAAATAAGTGCATAGGTGACATACTAAACATAATAGATACCCTTAAAAAGCTTTATAGAAAACACCGACCTTACCTAACCTTGTTAGTATCTTAAGATAAGCATCTTATAGCTCCGTAATTACAATTGTTACTTAACCTATTATAGGTACAGGTTAAGTAATAATTGTAATTACGAAGCAATAAGATGCTTATCTTAAGATACTAACAAGGTTAGGTAAGGTCGGTGTTTTCTATGAAGCTTTTTAAGGGTATCTATTATGTTTAGTATATCACCTATGCACGTAGTTAATAAGTCAATATTGACTATACGAATTTGCGAGAACGGGTTGAACAGACACACACACATCAGAACAAATCTCAAAATCTCAACACTAGCACCAGAAGCTCCTGTGAACAGAATAACATCAATACCAAATTGGAAGTTGGGAAATATAAGAACATCATTTAAAAAACTAAACAAGGTTTCAAGTCCATACACACTTTCCATGTGAGACCCTTACCTGAGTATGTAGTTTCAGCATGGAACTCACACCTTGCGAAGCATAATAAAAAAAATTAATAAGTTCGGAGGTTATCAACTAGATTAGCACCAGAATTTAGAGGTCTCAGATGTGAGGACAGGTTGAATGAACTCTCTCTCAAAATTTTAGTGGAGAGAAGAAACAGAGGGGATATGATAACTACATACAAGATCTTGAGGGGAATAGATAAAGTAGATAAATGAAGCCATTTTTAAATTAAAAAGAGGACGAGGGGACATGAGTGGAAGCTGGACACGTAATTTAGTTGAAGAGATGTAAGGAAGTTTCTTGTACGGGTGGTCGGCACTGGTATGCATTGAACGAAACACTTGTTGAAGTCAACAGAAGGCCAAAAGGATTGGAGTACAGGGAAAGAATTTTGTGGTTTTTTGTTATAATCTCATCTGTCCTGCCAATATTTACAGTTTCATGAAAAGGGTAACAGATAGATGACATTGATGGAGACCAATGTATCCCCTGTCAAATGTTCCTCCAATGTATTACCATTTTTAGCTATTTCTATCTGTTTCTGAGTGTTTCTCTGAAAAAATACACAAATGCGCGTGATTCAGCTAAACAGAAGTAACCAATTGGAAGAATATACGATAAATCTGAACGCGTTCGTGTACTTAACACATTCTTAAGGAATGAGTTAACTGCTTCTGGAGGCAGTTCATCTCCTGAGGTTTGTCATCATTCTGTATTTACGGTGCCTAACTTGGCCTGGCTGTGTGTGTATTCTCGTTCTGTTCTCCGCCCCTCCCCACGGCGCTCCCTCTGTTTCTTTGTTCAGTAACTCGTAATTGAGGTTCCCTTGTGCGTCTTTTATGCTTTTCTTTCTTTATAGCTCCGAGTTATTTCTGAACGCAAGATCTGACGCACGAGAGTGGCCTTTTTCCTTCTGAAAAGGGGCGAGGGATGGGAGGGGAAAACTCAACGGTATTTCCTATCTTTTCTTGAAGTTTGGCGGTCTTGCTTACTCTCTTTCTCTGTTGTCTTTATCTTATCGGCGTTCTCTCTCTCTCTCTCTCTCTCTCTCTCTCTCTCTCTCTCTCTCTCTCTCTCTCTCTCTCTCTCTCTCTCTCTCTCTCTCTCTCTCTCTCTCTCTCTCTTTCTCTCTCTCTCTCTCTCTCTCTCTCTCTCTCTCTCTCTCTCTCTCTCTCTCTCTCTCTCTCTCTCTCTCTCTCTCTCTCTCTCTCTCTCTTCTCTCTCTCTCTCTCTCTCTCTCTCTCTCTCTCTCTCTCTCTCCTCTCTCTCTCTCTCTCTCTCTCTCTCTCTCTCTCTCTCTCTCTCTCTCTCTCTCTCTCTCTCTCTCTTTCTCTCTCTCTCTCTCTCTCTCTCTCTCTCTCTCTCTCTCTCTCTCTCTCTCTCTCTCCCTCTCCCTCTCCTGTTCATCAATTAATACCCCTCCATTATTTTTCATTTCTCATACAGCATACTTTTGTATACCCCACGTATGACCCCATCTCTTCCTTATAAAGGATCCTCTTTCTCTGATTCTACTTTTATTTTTTAACTGGTCCTGGCAAGTAGGTTCTTTTCTCTCGCCTTGGCTGTTCCTCATTAACTAAGATCAAGTAAGACCTTCATATTCTCCTCAATTCCTCAAGACAATTTAGGACCACCTCCTCCATAGCCTAAACATAAATATACTTCTCCTCCTCCATAAACATACTTTCTTTGAAAGTATGTTTACATTTTACATGCTGGTAAGAGCCTTTTCCTCCCACAATACGTCTTGATGCCTGCCTGCCTGACCCCCCACAAAACGTCTTGTTTCATATCTGCCACCTCCCACAATACGTCTTGACGCATGTGTGTCCCTGCCTCCTACAGGATGTCTGCCCGAGCTATCAAGCACCGTGGACGTAGCGAGGGATGCGAGAATCTATCCCCTGGAGCGCAGGACGCTGCAGGTGCTAGCGGCGGTGGGCTCAGAGCCAACACCTTCTCCTTCTCTTCTCTTGCGTCGGAAGACGCAGACTTCGAGGTGAGTCCGCAGACAATTGACTGTTTTATCACTTGTTTATGTCTTATGACTTTTTTGTATTTAGTAGTGTTTGCGATGTATTTTTGTCCGTTCAAAGGCACGATATTCTGACGTATTTTTGGCCCACACGTCTTCTATAATAGGTGAGTCTACTTAATATTTATATTTACGGGGTTATCTGACATTTTATTTCACTTTAGTCCATAATGTCAAAGCTATTTGATGGATGAGAGAGACATGACTACTCATAATATCTCTGAGCTATATCAAGAGTCTTGACACAAGAGACTAATGGTATGCGAGCCCCAAGCTGCCTTCCCCCCCCCCCTCTTCTTATTGTCTGCCATCTCTTCTTACCCTCTTCCCTTCTTCTTACTCCCACCCTCTTTCTTTTTACCAACCTCCCCTCTCCTCTGTTCCCCCATTACCCTCCCTCCTTTCCACCTCCCTCTACCACCTCTCCTTCCCAGCTCTCCCCCAAACATCCTTCCCGTCGTGATATGAAAGACAAAATACTTCAGGGGGAAATGGGGGGAGGGTATATAACTCCCTTCCCTCCCCCCCATCCTTCCCCCACCTTACCTCTAATGCCCCCTCCTCCTGTCCTCTCTCCCCTCTCACCTTGGTTCTTTTTCCTCCGTACCCCCATCCCACCACCCCTCAAGGCTTGCTAATGTACCGAACGAGTGAGAGGGGTGTGTGCAGAGTGAGTGGGGTGTGTGCAGAGTGAGTGGGGGTGTGTGCAGAGTGAGTGGGGTGTGTGCAGAGTGAGTGGGGGTGTGTGTAGAGTGAGTGGGGTGTGTACAGAGTGAGTGGGGGTGTGTGCAGAGTGAGTGGAGGTGTGTGCAGAGTGAGTGGGGGTGTGTGCAGAGTGAGTGGGGTGTGTGCAGAGTGAGTGGGGTGTGTGCAGAGTGAGTGGGGGTGTGTGCAGAGTGAATGGGGTGTGTGCAGAGTGAGAGGGCATAGTGGAAAGCTATCGACGAGCTCGATGTGTAGAACACTCCTCTCACACTGAGAGGAGTGAATAAGTGGGACGAGGACAGGGCGAGATGATCGAGAATAGCTTTATAAACATCACTGTCGGTGACCACACCAGCAGCCACACCTTCGTCAGGAACATTCGGTGACCACACCAGCAGCCACACCTTCGTCAGGAACACTCGGTGACCACACCAGCAGCCACACCTTCGTCAGGAACACTCGGTGACCACTCCAGCAGCCACACCTTCGTCAGGAACACTCGGTGACCACACCAGCAGCCACACCTTCGTCAGGAACACTCGGTGACCACACCAGCAGCCACACCTTCGTCAGGATCACTCGGTGACCACACCAGCAGCCACACCTTCGTCAGGAACACTCGGTGACCACACCAGCAGCCACACCTTCGTCAGGAACACTCGGTGACCACACCAGCAGCCACACCTTCGTCAGGAACACTCGGTGACCACACCAGCAGCCACACCTTCGTCAGGAACACTCGCTGACCACACCAGCAGCCACACCTTCGTCAGGAACACTCGGTGACCACACCAGCAGCCACACCTTCGTCAGGAACACTCGGTGACCACACCAGGAGCCACACCTTCGTCAGGAACACTCGGTGACCACACCAGCAGCCACACCTTCGTCAGGAACACTCGGTGACCACACCAGCAGCCACACCTTCGTCAGGAACACTCGGTGACCACACCAGCAGCCACACCTTCGTCAGGAACACTCGGTGACCACACACCAGCAGCCACACCTTCGTCAGGAACACTCGGTGACCACACCAGCAGCAGCGCCACACCTTCGCCAGGAACATTCTCCCCCACTACCTGTGTAGTGATACCGTCGTCAAGAGTAAACAAACAATGGCGCCAGACGACAGTGGAGTTTACAGCAGGTGAGTCTCGCCCACACCACCACACCCATCACTACCTCGCCCCCTGCCTATTTTTATCCTCAACCTTTACATGCGATAACGTATGTTCTTTTACTAGGTCATGTTTGAGTCACGATGCGAACCTTTACTCTCTGGCTCGCGGGAGGACCCTGAGGGGAGTCGCTCTGGGGCTACGCTGGGCGGGAAGGCTCTGGGGCTACACTGGGAGGGAAGGCTCTGGGGCTACGCTGAGCGGGAAGGCTCTGGGGGCTACGCTAGGCGGGAAGGCTCTGGGGCTACGCTGGGTGGGAAGGCTCTGGGGCTACGCTGGGTGGGAAGGCTCTGGGGATACGCTGGGCGGGAAGACTCTGGGGCTACGCTGAGCGGGAAGGCTCTGGGGCTACGCTGAGCGGGAAAGCTCTGGGGCTACGCTGGGCGGGAAAGCTTGCGCAGGAAGGGAAGACACAAGTGCCGAGAAAAGTTGATGCTATTTTCGGGTAACGGGTCAGAGGAGATACGATTCTCCAAGGGCCACTCCTTCCTAACTTGACCTGAAGTCTCGGGGGTTTGCCAACGTGACCTTATTTTGTGTTTGTTTGCATGTGACCGCAAGACGTGGCATTTATGAATCCTGTCAAGAAAGATGTGTGAACTTCTTATATTGGTTTTCCTTCGACAAATGACTCAGATCCCCTACACTGTCCACTCCCAAGAGCCTGTCCAGTATCCTTCATTCGAATAAATTACCCAAGAATGTCCTAAAGTTTGTTGGGTGTTCGTGTGACTGAATGAAAAATATTGTTGATTTTTTCACAGATTTATCTTTTTCAATTCGTTACAAGCGACTGTCGCTTTTGTAATCGTTGATTAAAGCAATTACTCTTAAGCAGTTAAATCCACATGCATTATTGTCGGAAAATCCGACACCATTTAATAATCATACAGATAATAGCTGTATTGTATAAACAAGTTACCCATAGAAAACGTAACTTGTGGAATTACCGTCTAAAGAAAACGGGATATCATCACCACATACTATTATAATTCACCACCTATTATGGTGGGAATTATTCTTAAATACATTAGTCTTTGGACTTTACCATCATAAAAACATCTTATATAAATTAACTTAATTATCAATATTAAAGTAGAGTAAATGTGACCCTTCTATCACTTTCTGACATGTGGACAATGTAAGCCAGGCGTCAGAGTGAGGAAGGAGGGCTGCCATTGTTGTGTCACCTCCGAGACGTGTGGAGCAAATTTGGCTCCTATCATATCTGGACAATGTCGGCCAGGCGTCAGTAGAATGGAGTGTTAGACATTGCCATTGTTGAGACTAGACCAGAGGCTCACACGGGAGCAAATTCGGCTCCTGTTAAATTTACTTGGACGTAGTGTTATGGAAACTAAAGGTGTACCATTATCAACACGCTGTCTACAAATTCAAGTTAAGTGTCTATCCGAAACCTGTTTATCATTCATTTATGGCCATTAATGTCAGGATATAGGGTGACCCGGTTAGATCACGAAATCGCCTCAAACTAAAGGTAATTAAGCCAGGTCTTTATTGTTCCATGTACAATGTTTCTCTGAAATACCTGTCATATACTAGGTTTCTGGCTTCACAGCTAGCGCCCTTTTAACAGGTCAAGACGAGGAAGCATGTTTGTGCATCAGTTACCAGCACGTGGAAGCTACCTCAAAGAGGGAAAATGTGGTCTACATCCTGGTTATACCTGCTGTACAAATAAGATAAGGAACCTTTTCAATGTATGTAGTTAATTCTGCAGTTTGATTGGCTGCATATATATAAACTAATAAACCCCCCCTAATGTGTAGAGGATCGATTTGTGAGATTAAGAGATTATTGCAGAAATACAGTCCACTTATCATTATACAAATTGCTATCGAAGTATATAAATTAACGTAAATATAAATTCTATATATATTCATATAAATTAAATAAATATAAATCTCACAGGTCGGTTCCCACAATTATAACTTTTTACCGCATTGTCCATAATTTGTCAAATTTTATGATTGTGTTTGGCTATATATATATATATATATATATATATATATATATATATATATATATATATATATATATATATATATATATATACTTATTCTTACTATTATATATATAATAGCTTTATAAAGCTATTCTCTCTCTCTCTCTTTCTCACTTTCCCTCCGTCTCTCTTTCCCGCTCTCTCTTTCTCGCTCGCTCTCTCTCTCTCTCTCTCTCTCTCTCTCTCTCTCTCTCTCTCTCTCTCTCTCTCTCTCTCTCTCTCTCTCTCTCTCTCTCTCTCTCTCTCTTTCTCTCTCTCTCTCTCTCTCTCTCTCTCTCTCTCTCTCTCTCTCTCTCTGTCTGTCTCTCTTTCTCTCTCTCTCTCTCTCTCTCTCTCTCTCTCTCTCTCTCTCTCTCTCTCTCTCTCTCTCTCTCTCTCTCTCTCTCTCTCTCTCTCTCTCTCTCCCTCCCTCCATCCCTCCCTTCCACCTTCTCTCCTCGACGCCCAGGCAGGCACTAACCGCCTCAAAAGCCGCGTAAACACACATTTGCAAACATTTCGCGACGCGCATTCAGTTTCCTCTCCACCGTCCTTTGGCATGATCTGCTCCGGTCTGCCCCACTACCCGCATCCACCTCGCTCATGCTCACCTCTAGTTAAGCTTCCCCATCATTTTGTGTGTTTGTGTATGTATATATATATATATATATATATATATATATATATATATATATATATATATATATATATATATATATATATATATATATATATATATATATATGGTCCTATCCATACTAGCTGTACCCGGCCATGCGTTGCTGTGGCTCAGTAACGCATGTGCATTGCTGAGCCACAGCATCCTTTCCCTGTCTCCCAGTCCTCACCACCGTATTCCCCTCTCCCGTCCCCTTCGTTCTCCCAACCATTCCTCACTCCCACGTCCCCTTGTCCTCCACACCATCTCCCCTCTACCCCGTCTTTTTGTCCTCCCGCCATCCCCTCGTCCTCCTAACCATTCCCCACTCCACCGTCCCCTCGTCCTCCCCCATAATTCCCCCTCTCATAATTTCCCCCTAATTAAATCAAGATTAAAATAAATCGAAATCTATGAAAATTCAATTTATCAGTGCAATTGGAAACATTGAAATGGAATCATAACAGATTTAGTATAGCGTGTGTTGCTATTACTTGCAACAGATGGTGCTGCTTGTCAAAAAAAATGTGTTTACATATCGCAGGTGTGGCATCTATATAGTAGGTATATAACAACACGCGCATATTCCAATGGAACGTTTGTCAAAATTTCAAAGCAATCGGTAAAGAATTTTCGGAGATTAGCGATTTTGAACAAACGAGCATTTACATTTTTATTTATATAGATATACAGTTTAAATACCTATTCTTCACCAGTTCTCCTTCGCAATTCAATTTCCAATTTCTTTATTTATTATGCACTCCATACCCATCCCATGGGCGGTGGTGGAAAGGAATGAATGACGCACTTACACATTTTTTGGGCTCCATTGATGGTATTATCTCCGAATTCCGCGATTTTATCACATTCCATTATCTTTGCAATGCCTCAATTTTTATACAGAGATATTTTCTTCTTCAAGCATCCTTTGTGTTGTTATACGACGGATTTTCTCCTTGTTTGTTGTGGTTTGATGATGAATGATGTTGGCAGCATCTCTTGCTCTCCCATGTCCTTGATCCCGGGAGCATCTCTTGCTCTCCCATGTCCTTGATCCCGGGAGCATCTCTTGCTCTCCCATGTCCTTGATCCCGGGAGCATCTCTTGCTCTCCCATGTCCTTGATCCCGGCAGCATCTCTTGCTCTCCCATGTCCTTGATCCCGGGAGCATCTCTTGCTCTCCCATGTCCTTGATCCCGGGAGCATCTCTTGCTCTCCCATGTCCTTGATCCCGGGAGCATCTCTTGCTCTCCCATGTCCTTGATCCCGGGAGCATCTCTTGCTCTCCCATGTCCTTGATCCCGGGAGCATCTCTTGCTCTCCCATGTCCTTGATCCCGGGAGCATCTCTTGCTCTCCCATGTCCTTGATCCCGGGAGCATCTCTTGCTCTCCCATGTCCTTGATCCCGGGAGCATCTCTTGCTCTCCCATGTCCTTGATCCCGGGAGCATCTCTTGCTCTCCCATGTCCTTGATCCCGGGAGCATCTCTTGCTCTCCCATGTCCTTGATCCCGGGAGCATCTCTTGCTCTCCCATGTCCTTGATCCCGGGAGCATCTCTTGCTCTCCCATGTCCTTGATCCCGGGATGTGAACAGACGTCCTGTGACACCATTGTGGGGTGTCAGCTATCCCGGGGGAAAAATGTTAAGGATTCTTGCTAATTTTTACCTCTCAGGGTTGAGGAAAAGAGGAGATTATATACGTTGAAGAATAAGAAAACTCAAATTCTTGTAATAAAAATGAGATTTTATCTTTATCTGCAGTCTTTTATGTGTCTTATAGTGTGCCGGATATTTGATACGTATTCACTTAGTTGTATTCACCTAGTTGTGCTTGCGGGGGTTGAGCTCTGCTCCTTCGGCCCGCCTCTCAACTGTTAATCAACTGTTACTAGCTACTAACTTTTTTTTCCACACACACACACACACACACACACATTCCCAGGAAGCAGCCCGTAACAGCTGTCTAACTCCCAGATACCTATTTACTACTAGCCAACAGAAGCATCAGGATGAAAGAAACTCTGCCCATCTGTTTCCGCCGGCGCCGATTGAGTGTTCACATCGTTCACGGTCTCACATCTCTCCGTAAACACATCCCGGAACAACTCTGCGTAGCGAGCCGGAAGCGTCAAAACCTCTAATAATGTTAATGGCATTTTTCTTAGGACGGGCGAAGTGCGGAGGTGAGCCGAGTTCACTTGAACACATTACTGTGAATTTATGTCTTTGAAGAAGATGGTGGTGGAGAGAACTTTTAAGGGGGGAAGGGGACGAAGTGAGGGAGAGAAGGAGGATTGGAGAAAGGGAGATAATGATAGAGGGGACAGCGAAAGAAAGAGAGGGAGTGATACTCTCTCACACACACACACACACACACACACACACACACACACACACACACACACACACACACACACACACACACACACACACACACACACACACACACACCTAAACAACACGAGCACGGCTAAACATGGTATGTGTGTTTCTGACCTTATCTTGCATTTCCTGTGTCGTTGTGAAAATAAATTCGCTCGTGCAGTCGGAGTGTAGAAAGCTCATTTTCCTCTGCCAGTCCAGTGATGCTGTGTTGATGATCACGTTGAAGTTGTTGGTAATCTGGTTCTTTTCTGCTTCGTGTCCTGTCTGCCTGCCTCCCTGTCTGTCTGCTCTGTCTCTCTCTCTCTCTCTCTATCTCTCTCTCTCTCTCTCTCTCTCTCTCTCTCTCCAAGATAACCAGGGGTTCCACAAGAGGCAGTGATAAATAAGGTAATCCTAATAATATGCAAATTGTTTTTAGTAAGTTTTGTGTTTAACATTTCTCTTTTAACCAGTATAAAGAGCAAAATCACGTCGTAAGGAAGATAGGGGGAACAGAACTGAGTAGGGAGGTAGGATAAAGGAGAGAGGTGAAGAAAGATTGAGTGATTGATTTAAACGGGATGGAGATGGTTGAGGCCGAGGGACAGAGGAAGAGAGAGAGAGAGAGAGAGAGAGAGAGAGAGAGAGAGAGAGAGAGAGAGAGAGAGAGAGAGAGAGAGAGAGAGAGAGAGAGAGAGAGAGAGAGAGAGAGGTGGGGGAAGGAGGTAGGGGGCCACACGGGTGGTTCCAGGCATTTCCAGTCAGTTGGTCTCGGGACCTGAAAGGCGACGGTGGTGTGTCTCTGCCTCCGCCGCTGCTGTGAGCACCACCGCCCCTTCGTGTAAGCCAGCGGTGTTGGGTCTATTTCGCGCTAAGTACCGCCCTCGTCACCGTCAGGAGCTGGCTTAGGGCGTCCTGACTGCCGTTGGAGAGGCGAAAAGAACCAAGTGACCTTTGTGGTGAAATGGCCGTTTAATTTGGCTTACCCCCACACAACGCCTGCTGTAATATGCAAGGCTTGTTGCGTTTGCAGTGACGATTGCACTGTGCAAGCGGTGGTTTTGCAGTGTTTGGCTTGCGATACCTGCAGGGCCAATGTAAAGGGAACAATGGACGCACCAATAAATATATACGTTTTTGTTGTTAAATAATTGCATTTGCTATTTACGATTGTGAGAAAAACAAATGAATTATGAGATCCAACTTTGCGAACATAACTGTGTCGTTGGTTGGTTTGGGTTGAGTAAAACATCGGTCTATTGTGTGTGTGTGTGTGTGTGTGTGTGTTTGTGTGTGTATTTACATGGAGGCACCACTGTCCCCTCCTCGCATCGTCTGGCAGTGACCAGTGCCATGTTTTCCCCTCACATTCTCCCGTCTCTCCCACCTTCCCTCTGTCCCCTCTCATCCCCAGCCTCACTTTCCCTAAGTCAGGAAGGGGAAATGAGACACAGAGCCTGAGGGGAAAATTGGATTATAACCGAGAAATAGGGGGAAGGGCGAAGCGGGACGAATTACGTTGATAGGGAAAACGACCTTTGACAAAGGGAGACATAAGAGCTAAGACGTATCTAGAGTAGGAGGGGAGCTGTTTTGCTGAGACTGACGAAGATGAGAGGAAGGTGACCAAAATAGGTGAAGATTTTATTTTAGTGTGGGAAAAGTAATTGTTTAAGTAGGGGGGAAGTAAGTGCTAATAAAGGAGGAAAGTAAGTGCTAATAAAGGGGGAAGTAAGTGCTAATAAAGGGGGAAGTAAGTGCTAATAAAGGGGTGAGCATTTGATTGAGAAAAAAATTACTTATTGTAAGCTTATTGTAAGTGCTAGTGAACGGACAGCAACCGCTAGTGAACGGACAGCAACCGCTAGTGAACGGACAGCAACCGCTAGTGAACGGACAGCAACCGCTAGTGAACGGACAGCAACCGCTAGTGAACGGACAGCAACCGCTAGTGAACGGACAGCAACCGCTAGTGAACGGACAGCAACCGCTAGTGAACGGACAGCAACCGCTAGTGAACGGACTGCTACCGCTAGTGAACGGACAGCTACCGCTAGTGAACGGACAGCATCCGCTAGTGAACGGACAGCAACCGCTAGTGAACGGACAGCAACCGCTAGTGACCGGACAGCTACTCCTAGTGAACGGACAGCAACCGCTAGTGAACGGACAGCTACTCCTAGAGAACGGACAGCGACCGCTAGTGAACGGACAGCGACCGCTAGTGAACGGACAGCTACTCCTAGAGAACGGACAGCGACCGCTAGTGAACGGACAGTCGCGGCAACGAGCTAGCTACTAGTGAAAGTGAACGTGAGGGAGAACTGAGTGCTATTTAATGAACTGTAGCAAGTGAAGGGAAAGTGTTTGGTAGTGAGAGTTAAGAATTATTGAGAAGAAAAGTGACTAGTAATAATGTAAAGTAACATCTAGTCAGGAGAGAATGCTATTAACGGGAAAGTAATTTCTAGCGAAATTGTGATGTGGACAAATTGATTGCTAGTTAGGGAACAATTATCTACAACAAGTGAACTTAAAGTGGCAAGAGAAAGTACTAGAGAAAAGTGTTAGTAGAAGAAAGTGCTAGAAAAAAGTGGTAGTGAGAGTAAAAAGTGCTAGTAACAAGTACTAGTGAAATGTACTAGCAAAAGAAAGTTGCTGCTAGAGTGAAGGTGAGTAGGTGTTTGTCGCGCGAGAGTAACTGTTATTAAGGGGATTTTCTTTGATAGTTATTAGTGAAGAGAAAGTGACGTGTGAGGGCAGAGTGACTTGAGTGAGGGGAGAGTGACTTAAGTGAGGGGAAAGTGACTTAAGTGAGGGGAGAGTGACTTAAGTGAGGGGAGAGTGACTTAAGTAAGGGGAAAGTGACTTGTGAAGGGATAATTATGAGTTAAGAGAACGTGCCTGCATGTGAGGGGGAAAATAAAGGAGTAATGATTTATAGTAAAAAGGAAAGTGACGTTCATAGGAAAATGTCTATAAATGGAGAGGAAAGTGACAAGTGGTAATCAATAATGAAAGGAGAGTGCCTCATGGAAAGGTAAATATTGAGAGAGGTTCCTGAAGTGAGGTGTGTGTCTGTACTCACCTAGTTGCACTTGACAGGGGGGGTGAGCTTTGACTCTTTGGTCCCGCCTCTCAACTTGTCAATCAACTGGTGTCCAGACTCTGGAGCCTATATATATTTTGGTTTTTTTATCAAATCTACATTTGAAACTGAGTATGAAGTCAGCCTCCACCACATCACTTCCCAATGCATTCCATTTGGCTGCTATTCTGACACTGAACAAAATCTTTCTAATGTCTCTATGGCTCATTTGGGCACTCAATCTCCACCTGTGTCCCCTAGTGCGTGTGCCAGTGGTGTTAAATAATCTGTCTTTATCTACCCTATCAATTCTCCCGAGAATCTTGTATGTGGTGATCATGTCCCCCCATAATTCTTCTGTCTCCCAGTGACGTGAAGTTTAATTCATCTAGTCTCTCCTCGTAGCTCATAACCGTCAGTTCGGGTACTAGTCTTATGGCAAACCTTTGAACCTTTTCCAGTTTAGTCTTATGCTTGACTAGATATGGACCCCATGCTGGAGCCGCATACTCCAGGATTGGTCTGACATATGTGGTATACAAAGTTCTAAAAGATTCCTTACACAAGTTTCTAAAGGCCGTTCTTATGTTAGCCAACGTGGCATATGCCGCTGATGTTACCCCTCTTGATATGAGCTTCAGGAGATAGGTCTGGCGTGATATCAACTCCCAGGTCTTTTTCTCTCTCTGACTCTTGAAGTATTTCATCTCCCAAATGATACCTTGTATCTGTCTTCTGCTTCCTACACGTATCTTTATTACATTTTATTTGCCTGGGTTAAACTCTAACAACCATTTGTTCGACCATTCCTGCAGCTTGTCCAGGTCTTCATGAAGCCTCAAGCTGTCCTCCTCTGTCTTAATCCTTCTCATTCTTTTGGCGTCGTCAGCAAACATTAAGAGGCATGAGTCTATACTCTCTGGGAGATTATTTAAGTATATCAGAAACAGGTTCGAGTACAGAGCCCTGTGGGACCTCACTGGTGACTTCACGCTAATCTGAGGTCTCACCTCTCACTGTAACTCTCTGCTTCCTATTGCTTAGGTACTCCCTTATCCACTGGAGCGCCCTACCAATTACTGCTGCCTGTTTCTCCAGCTTATGCATCAGCCTCTTATGGGGGTACTGTGTCAAAGATTTTCCGTGCCCCATAAGAGGGTACGTGTACGTGTGTACGTGTGTGTGTGTGGGGGGGGCACATACAGTTTTTTTTAGTATGTGAGGACACACACACACACACACACCCTAGTTGTATTTGGAAGGGATAAATTTCATCTCTTGTTGGGCTCCGCCTATAAATTTTCAATTAGCTGCACAGTTTCCCAAACCCTGAGGGCTGAGTCATAACTACATTGGAAGCCGTGTTCAGAGCCCGTCACCGCCCCTTTACTCACTAGTTCCTCTTTCATCCATTTAATATGATATTAATATTTTTGCCTTAATATCTGTTGAATATGTTGATATAATTGAACCCAGTATTAAAATCAATTTATATAATGAATCAATTATATTTCGAACAGTTTTATATCGCTGTTGTACAATGAACAATGAATGCCACGTGTCGCGTCATTGTAATTTGTATCTCGTTTATTTGTACGACCAACAAAGACACTTTTGTGATGTATTAATTTGATAGAGTTATAGTTTGTTCATCAAAGGCAGAGTCAAAAGAAGAACTATTGCCTGAATGTTCTTCTTCTTTCCATAAGGTTCTTGTCTGTTGAGATGGGGGGAGGGGGGGGCAAAGGGACGGGAACTATCAGGGGGGGAAAGCGCCAAGCCATTACGACTATATAGCACTGGGAAAGGAGGATGGAACGGAGAGGGAAGGGTTGGTGCCCAACCACTAATGGACGGTCGGGAATTGAACCCCGACCTGCATGTCGCTCTACCGTTGGAATGTGTACATAAGTGTGTGTTTATACAAATACTTGTACTCGCCTGTTTGTGCTTAGTTGCTCTTGGCTTCAGCTCTTGGGGGTCTGGTTTTCCATTCGGTGTTCAGGTTCGTGGACCTTTTCGTGTTATTTCCAATAAGCCCTGCATGTGTATCATTTGGATATATGATCTTATTGCAAACATGTCCTCTATTTCACGACCCTGGTATTCTCCTGATAGTTTTATGTCGTGATCATTACTACCCCCGTTTCTACTCTCATCCAGGAATGTGAAGGGCAGTTTCTCTAGCCATTCCTTGTAACTCGGGTTTCTTAGCTCTGAGACTAGTTTGGTGACTAGTCTAGTCTGAGACATTTTTTAATTTTCACTAGTTTGGTTTTATATATGAGATTAAACATTACATGCTGCTGCTGCTGCTGCCTATTTCAGAAATGGTCTGACGTACGTGGAATAAAGTTACTTTGTACGAGAAGAGGAGAGAGACAACAGAAGAGAAAGGGAGTGAAATGAAAAAAAATGAAACGACCTCCTGGCGTGGGAGGTCACGTGGTGCTGGGGGCTGGTGTAGGAGGTCACCTGGTGCTGGGGGCTGGTGTAGGAGGTCACCAGGTGCTGGGGGCTGGTGTAGGAGGTCACCTGGTGCTGGGGGCTGGTGTAGGAGGTCACCAGGTGCTGGGGGCTGGTGTAGGAGGTCACCAGGTGCTGGGGGCTGGTGTAGGAGGTCACCTGGCGCTGGGGGCTGGTGTAGGAGGTCACCAGGTGCTGGAAGAGGAGCGCTGTGAGTCTGACCTTTGACGGCATCCATTAATACTGGAGATAGCACGTGCGGCCTCTGTCTAGTGAGGCACGGACAGCTGCCCGTCAGCGAGGCACGGACAGCTGCCCGTCAGCGAGGCACGGACAGCTGCCCGTCAGCGAGGCACGGACAACTGCCCTCCAGTGAGGCACGGACAGCTGCCCACCAGTGAGGCACGCACAACAGCCCTCCAGTAAGGCACGCACAACTCGTTATCACAGAAGCGCCGTGCTTCTTCAGAATACCGTTCCTGTAGCACCTCTTAAAATCCAGTTTATGTGATATATAACTCACCGGATCCGGTGCAGCGTCTTATAGTCCCTCCTCTCCCGAGCGTCTGTCTCGGGCGTTCGCTTTATTTTTCTCTATCAGAGGGAAGTGGTGCTATTCAGGAGGAAAAATTCGTATGTGGGTCAACAAAATGTGGTGACGTGAAGCTGGAAATTGGGTTACGACGGTGTGGGAGAAGGGGCGGGAGACTCAAACAGGTTAAGCTGGAATTTACCTATCAGCTTTCCTCTCCAGGATCACTGTTCAGTTGATAAAATGCACACACACACACACACACACACACACACACACACACACACACACACACACACACACACACACACACACACACACACACACACACACACACACACACAGTGCCCTCAGAGGTTTGCGACGAGCCTCGTCCCTGAGTTACGAGGGATGGGATATGAAGAGCGCCTGAAGGAACTGAACTTTACGACACTAGAAAAAAAGAAGGGAGAGGGGGGGATATGATAGGAACGTATAAAATACTCAGGGGAATTGACAAAGTGGAAATAGATGAAATGTTCACATAAAATATTAATAGAACGTGGGGATATGGGTGGATGCTGGAAACTCACACACACACACACACACACACACACACACACACACACACACACACACACACACACACACACACACACACACACACACACACACACACACACATACACACACACACACACACACACACACACACACACACATACACACACACACACACACACACGCACACACACACACACACACACACACACACACACACACACACACACACACACACACACACACACATATATATATATATACTGTATACACACTCCCCGCACGGGCGTGAGGGGAGAGACAGAGCCATGTCATTTTGAGGAGAAAGCGCTTAGGTAATATGATTAAATTTATCTCTGAAAGTATATGGGTGTGCGGTTCAGAATAAACTAATTAAACTAACTAAAGTTCTCACTTACTGTGCGAGGGCCTCTTGGGGATTACGGCTATGTTAATTTATTTTAAGGGGATTGCGGGGCTTAGCGTCCCCGCGGCCCGGTCCTTGACCAGGCCTCTTTTTTTGTTACACATCCCCAGGAAGCAGTCCGTAGCAGCTGTCTAACTCACAGGTACCTATTTACTGCTAGGTGAACAGGGGTATCAGGATGAAATAAATTCTGCCTGTTTGTTTCCTCCTCCGCCGGGAATCATGCCGAAATCTTAGGACTACGAATCCCGAGCGCTGTCAACTCAGCCGTCAGGCCCGTTTTTTTTTCAAACTGTCCCAAAGACTGTTGATCTGCATATTTACAAATCACAGAACCGGCTTATCAAGGTTGTAACTTAGCTAAACGAACTTTGCTGTTCAGTTCCTGAGCTACTTATGTTATGTAAAGACTGTAGACTGTTAATATGTTTGTTAAAACCTAATTAGCTTATGAAGGTGTATTTAAATAAACTCCAGAGTTCGATTCCCGAGCTCGTTATATGCCTCTGCCACTAGACTCTCTCTCTCTCTCTCTCTCTCTCTCTCTCTCTCTCTCTCTCTCTCTCTCTCTCTCTCTCTCTCTCTCTCTCTCTCTCTCTCTCTCTCTCTCTCTCTGTGTGTGAGTGTGTGCCTTATCCGTCCACTTTGACTGGTTGGTACGTCAATGGTCCCGCTCTTTTGCGTGGTTGGCTTTCAATCCCCGATGATTCAAGTGGTTGGGTCCCTATCCTTCCCTCCTCCCGCCTATCCCGGCTCATTATCCTCACTTTAATTTAGTTCAATTATTATGCACTGCATTCCATCTATGTGTGGAGAGAGAGAGAGAGAGAGAGAGAGAGAGAGAGAGAGAGAGAGAGAGAGAGAGAGAGAGAGAGAGAGAGAGAGAGAGAGAATTAACTTTTTTCTACCACAGACGTGGCCATTTATTTACAATGTATACCAGCATATATTTACATTTTCTTCTGCCCTGCGTCGACAGGGTTAGAGATATGTTAAACGTACGTAACTATAGACCGCTGTTCTACCAGCAGTGATTGGGTATCTGGTTGTTAACAACTGGCGGGTTGAATTCCAGGGAAACTAGCAGGTAAGGCTAACCCATAAACTATGGGAAGGGAAAGCTCTCAGCCTGCTAACAGGTGTCAGTAATTGTCTGTCCCTGTACCCCCCCCCCCCCTGTGTAGAAAAACAATTATTACCATAGACATCAACGGTAAAGTCACTATAATGAATCAACAGAGGATATAATGAGAGGAATATAATTAAAAGTTCAATGACCAGAAACCCTAAAATTAGGCAAGTAATCCGGAAATTGGTGTCGTGGAAGAGTTGAAATGTGTCTTCCTAAATAATTGAACTTGAATGACGAATAGGATTGGAATTAATGAATTGAGGTTATGGTATCTATAGATCAAAGTAATTAACGATCTGATTTCTGAATGAAGTTAACAGGAAATGCAACCTCAGGGAGTCGGGGCCTATTTGATTTTTTGGTTAGGTGAAGAAAGGCATTGGGTAAAAGGAAACGTGCCCAACTATTTCTGTCTCGCCCGGGAATCGAACTATGAGTCGAAAATAAACCCAACAGTACTACGAGACCCTAAATAATTCCATGTGTGAATTATATACTTACCAATTGCCTTGGAGACAATATGATGAGAATCTATATATATAAGAAATAAGAGATAAATTGTATTTGTGGCCAGTAAACCGAGAGAAATCCAATATTGTCCAATTCTCGCAGCTTCCAGAGGCAGGCCTTGATCTTCGAGCCAAGTTGGCCATATTGTGCCTCTTTCTTAACTTACCAAAGTCTCAAGGTATTAAAGTTTGATTGAATTACTGAAGTTTGAAGGGAATTACGGAAAATTGTGTAACACTAGAGCGTTAAAATATATTCGCGCATGCACGAACGCGTATAGGCAAATGCTCGCACACGCACGCATACACACACACACACACACACACACACACACACACACACACACACACACACACACACACACACACACACACACACACACACACACACATACACACACACACAAAAATCTGAAGCCATATTCATGTCTACGCTCCGAAAAACATGACATTATTATTTGTTTATCTAACTTCTTATATTTCAATAACTCTGTTCTATATATATATATATATATATATATATATATATATATATATATATATATATATATATATATATATATATATATATATATATATATAGAACAGAGTTATTGAAATATAAGAAGTTAGATAAACAAATAATAATGTCATGTTTTTCGGAGCGTAGACATGAATATGGCTTCAGATTTTTGTGTGTGTGTGTATGTGTGTGTGTGTGTGTGTGTGTGTGTGTGTGTGTGTGTGTGTGTGTGTGTGTGTGTGTGTGTGTGTGTGTGTGTGTGTGTGTATGCGTGCGTGTGCGAGCATTTGCCTATACGCGTTCGTGCATCCGCGAATATATTTTAACGCTCTAGTGTTACACAATTTTCCGTAATTCCCTTCAAACTTCAGTAATTCAATCAAACTTTAATACCTTGAGACTTTGGTAAGTTAAGAAAGAGGCACAATATGGCCAACTTGGCTCGAAGATCAAGGCCTGCCTCTGGAAGCTGCGAAAATTGGACAATATTGGATTTCTCTCGGTTTACTGGCCACAAATACAATTTATCTCTTATTTCTTATATATATAGATTCTCATCATATTGTCTCCAAGGCAATTGGTAAGTATATAATTCACACATGGAATTATTTAGGGTCTCGTAGTACTGTTGGGTTTATTTTCGACTCATAGTTCGATTATATATATATATATATATATATATATATATATATATATATATATATATATATATATATATATATATATATATATGCACAGACTACCCTATTCCAGTAGCTGAAGTTTATAACTTTTTAGACACTCATCCCACCAGGGGACTCGAACACTGGCCAACAAGGTGGCAGTTGCATGCTGTATCCACTACACCATACTTCAAAGCCATGAGAGAGGTAGGAATTCTGGGGTATTTAACCAACCAGAACTCCAATCCTCTCCCAGGCGATGAGATAGTGTGGGACCCCGGATGTTCTTTCATCGAGCCCTGTTATATGAGAAAACTCAGTGCCAAATGCTTAATGCAAAAGTTATATATATATATATATATATATATATATATATATATATATATATATATATATATATATATATATATATATATATATATATATATATAGTATATTTATATATATTATATATTATTATATTGTATATAATAATATATATTGTATTATATTGTTGCTATGCTATTTTTCTTTTTGTTTTTATTCCTCAGCAAAACTTGTTTAAGGTTGCAAGTGGCACCACGGGCAGCCTCCTCCAGCTCCTGTATTATTTACACTCAGCAGTGACTCCTCCCTGGCTCTCCTGGTCTCTCTCTCTCT